>NC_140172.1:72733968-73086306 GCF_963971535.1 Notolepis coatsorum | reverse complement strand
ATAAAATAAATATTGCCTGGTGTTTCCCACAGGATTTTGTGAGACTGTGGTGGGTGAACCTCGGCCCCTCTAGTCGGGGTTCGGGAGGCATGCCCCCCCGGATTTTCTTTTTCTTTTTAGTTTTAAAGTTAAATGCATCAATCTGGTGCACTTTGAGAGCAAAATAAAGAGGCTAGATCTATGATGAACTTTGTGCTCAAAACACAAAATCGACTAGAGCATATTTGAGCCATCAAAGAAATGAAGCAAAAGTGGTTACCTGTGTTGAACTGGTTTATTTTTAGAAAATAAAAAAATATACTGGATTACTGCGGCCCGCCACAGTCTAGGTAATTAATAGGAAACATGGGAATAGGAATGATATATTGTAGTACTTTGATCCTATTTTAAGTTGTGTGTTGCTGATTTAGTTTATATTTAGGAGCAGTGGGCAGCCACACACAGTGCAGCGCCCCTGTAAATGTCCGAACACAACCCCCTCCAATGTACAGTAAATTACCAAGTATGGTCTTGTCAATAATCCAATGTACAGTGTTGTTTGTACAGTTGTACAGTGTCCCCCACCCACCCCTCCTACCCAACCCCCCCCCCCCCCCCCCCCCCCCCCCCCCACTCCTCCCCAACCCCCCCTCCCCCCCCACTCCTACCCAACCCCCCCCCCCCCACCCACCCAACCACCTCCAATGTACAGTCCCCCCCCACCCCCACCTACCCAATCCAATGTACAGTTTCTACGCCTAATGTATATACTCTTTTCTTTCTGGACTCTTTTTGTATCACAAACAGTACTGTAATTGCAAATCTGGTATGTCATAAATGTATAGATGTAGCAGTACTGTCTATCTGTATGTCATGTATGTCATATATGTTACAATGAATTGAAAATGGGGGACCCTGATGTAAACAAGACGAAAGTCTTTCTCTGGTCTGCATCCCCTTAACAATTGTATGTATTGAGCTGTACTGTACTCATTCTGCAATCTGTTAATAAAGTTTTCATTCATTCATTCATTCATTGGGGACCAACTCCAGTTGTAATGCTATAGTGCCTTGCTCAAGGGCAATGACAGGATATACAGTACCTAACATGCATGCAGGGGTGTAAAAAGTACCCAGAAATTATACTTAATTGAAAGTATGGGTACCATTGGAGTTACAAATTGTCTGTGACTTTGTAAATCTCTCTCTTAAAGGCAAATTACTAACTCACGGCAAGAAAGTAGACGCTGGATACGGGTTGAAATGCAATGGTTTTCAGGTCCTCCAGTTGGTTTATTTCAGTAGAGCAGCGGTAGAATTACATGGGTGTACAGGATATCAAAATCTCTCAGTGACACAGGCTCTGTGCTGTTGTGTGTCTTACTGTTCAATACAAGTGGTTTAAATACAATCTTCTCTAAACAAGTGAGTCTGACCCTCCTCTGTGATTGGCCTCCATACTTGGTAAACTGGTTGGTTGTGTCTCTGTTTGAGTGTTATCTGATGTGTGTGTGTGTGTGTGTGTGTGTGTGTGTGTGTGTGTGTGTGTGTGTGTGTGTGTGTGTGTGTGTGTGTGTGTGTGTGTGTGTGTGTGTGTGTGTGTGTGTGTGTGCGTGCGTGCGTGCGTGCGTGCGTGCGTGCGTGCGTGCGTGCGTGCGTGTGTGTGTGTGTGTGTTAGGGGGGGGGGGGGGGGGGGGGGTGATCAAATGAACCTAAAACCAGTTTCTCTTGTTTTAGCTGAGACAGTGGTACTAGTTGGGTGTATTGATGTGTGTGAGTGAGTGAGGGTCCCCTGACAGAGTGTGTGTGTGTGGGGTGTGTGTATGTGTGTGTCTACTCTCTTATTTCCTACTTTTATTGTTTTTTAAACCTAATTCCATATTTATTCCATTAGCTTGGGTATAACTTCTATTAGTGAAATACTTTTTACTTACCTCTCTTTATCTCTCTCCTCAGATCCAACCAGGCAAAACGGGGCTTGTGACAAAGCTCTGATTATTATCACATTTAACTTGTATTCTGTGTTTTCTATTTTCTTTGTCTTTATATATATATATTCCTGTCTTTAATGCTCAGCCTCTTCTTAAAGAAGGCATGTAGCGTTTATGTGTTATGTTCTTTATTTTATTTTCTGTGACTCTGTTCTTGACATTCTGAGTCTAAGCCAAGTCCATGTGGTGTTCACTTATTGTTACTTCTGCCATTAAACACGTTTACTTTAATATGACTAGTTTGGCCAGTCTTGAGCCAATATCTTTTGTGAGGACGGCTTGTGCTTTTTTCCACCCCACAGAATTCTATGCGCTTTTAATTATAGAGAATTCTGCTTTTGAAATTTCCATTCCTTTTGTGATATGTTTCATCAGTCCAAACCTTTAGTTTGGATAATGAGCGGAAATGTTTTTGTGAAATAGCTCAGTTTCAGACTACTTGTTAGCTCAGCTCATTTTTCAGTCAATATTAGACCCCTGATGTGTCATATCATTATCTTATTAAACAAAGAAAAACATAGACAAACAAAAATACATAACATTCTACACTTGACTCAATTATTGTTAAAACATGGGGATATATTTGTTAGTAATGCTTGTGGGTTATGTGTTTTCTGCTGGACAGTTGACCAAAAAACATTTATACTATAGTTGTAACATTGTCTATTCAAGTGACAAGCATTCTCAGGTTTCTTTCTGGAAGTATGGTGTGTTACTTCCTGTATTGTCCGTTACCTTCCAACCGCTTGTTTGTAGTGTTCATGGGAGGTGCCACCTCTTGGCTGTTGTCTCACATGTCTCAAATTGTCCACTGTGCTGGTTGAGGATGCCCCTCATCTTGTCCTGAAAAGCATCCTCATGACAATCTTCTCGTCCGGATTTGTCCAGATACTCCTGTCCATTGAAACTGTATATCCTGTCAGCCAGCATAACTCCTATGTGTTTGTTGATCACACAATGTCACTGTGGAACACTGTCTTCCATTCTGTGTTCCTTCTTTAAATAGTATTTTATTACCAGGATTATTGTTGTCTCATTGCAATACTGGTTGCAATTAGGCCTGGTTGCTCTGGTTCTGTCCCATGGCATTTCTGCCTGTAAGTCTCTTACCCCTCAGGGCCGTGGTGTTGCATCTGTTGTGCACAAGGCCGCTCTCTTAGGAAGATGTCTTCTCCTGGCATTACCTTGTGGTCGGTGGCCTGGTTGGTCACAGTCTCTCTCGGCCCATGTGCTCGTATACGCACCGCAGTTCCAGCACTCAACTGAATTGGATCTTCTTGGAGGTCGCTGTTGTGTGATGTGCAATGAGCAATGTGCAAATGTTTGCAGTGTGTAAAATGCAATGTGCAATAGTTTTTTTTGTGTTTCTCAAGAGTAGTCCGGGGGGGATTATGGGCTCTGTTGACGAGTCTGATGGCTTGGGGGAAAAACTGTTCTTCAGCCGGTTGGTTCTGGCTGTGTGACTGCGGAAGCGCTTTCCAGACCGCATCAGCTGGAACAGTCCATGGTTGGGGTGATTAAGGTCCTTGATAATTTTCCGGGCTTTTTTAATGCACCGGCTCTCATAGATTTCCTGGATGGAGGGGAGCTCACATCCACAGATTTTTTTAGCTGTCCTCATGACTCTGCTCAGCGCTTTGAGGTTGAGGTCGGTGCAGTTCCCCCTCCAGGCGGTGATGCACCCCGTCAGGACGCTCTCTGTCGTTCCTCTGTAGAACGCCTTCAGGATCTTGGGTGTCATGCCAAACTTCTTCAGCCTACTGAGGTAGTAGAGGCGTTGTTGGGCCTTCTTTACCACATGATTTGTGTGGACTACCTACTATACCATTATGTCTATACTACTAATCTACTGTGCCTATATTACTACCTACTATACCAATATGTCTATACTACTAATCTACTGTGCCTATATTACTACCTACTATACCAATATGTCTATACTACTAATCTACTGTGCCTATATTACTACCTACTATACCAATATGTCTATACTACTAAGAAAGTCAGTGTCAAATGACCATAGTATTGTCCCCATAGCTATAATATAGAATATAGATATAGCTCTACAAACAAGGTGACGCACAGACGCACTCCTATCTTTAAAGCATGGCATAGCTACAACGGGACCCGGCTAATGGCTGGCGCTGAATGAGTTAAAATAATGAAAATAATAATAAATAAAAACCCTGTTGCAGTGCTGAGTCGTGGCTTGTGACCTTAGAAAATAATGGCCCTTTCACTCAGCTGTGAGCATGAACAAATGAAAGAGGGCTAATCCAACGGCGCTAAAAGCGCGGAATGCAACTTTAGTGAACACGCTCGCAGATCATAGTCTACAGCCACGATGCTAGAGGTTGCGATGCTTGCATACACAAATGTCTGAGTCACGTTAGGCAGTCTATATCTTCAGCCGTGACTGGCTTTGTTAGCATGCATATTGTCTGTGCTTATTCGACGATAAAGGGCGCCTGTAGCTGTTCCGCAACTGTAGCTATTTCTGGGGTAGGCCTGATTGGCCCCGACAGGCACGTGACCGCCGCGGCCACGCCCCGCGGCAGCCCCGCGACGCGGCAACGAGGCTGGCGTGGTTCACAGGCGCTTTCCGCCTTCAACGCCATCAGTCATAATAATATCATCAGTCATCTCTAATAATATTAATCACTGTTCAATGTACTAATATACAATACGGCTCACTTTTCCCACTTCAATGACAGAGCCGCTGTTTAATAATATTGTCGCGGCGGAGCAGCATTATGTAGCAGTAATCCCCCCTTCTTTACCATCGACAAACTAGCTCAATTGGTAACTCTGCTTGGCTGTGGATCCTAAGTTTGATTCCCTTAAGTTTTTTTATTTATTTTTTTTACGTGCATTGCACTATAGCGTGTATGGTACAGTAACAGTCTCTGGAGCGCAACAGTAAGAAGCATTTGCACTGCAACGCATACACCTTACTGTAAATTGTACCATACAATATACAATATACAATACGCTATGCACGTAAAAAAAAAAAAAAAAAAAAAAAACTTAAGGGAATCAAACATAGGACCATAGGATCCACAGCCAAGCAGCGTTACCAATTGAGCTAGTTTGTCAATGGTAAAAAAGGGGGGATTACTGCTACATAATGCTGCCGCGACGGAGCTCCACCGCGACAATATTATTAAACAGCGGCTCTGTCATTGAAGTGGGAAAAGTGAGCCGTATTGTATATTAGTACATTGAACAGTGATTAATATTATTAGAGATGACTGATGATATTATTATGACTGATGACAGTGAAAGGCGCCGCGAACTCCTTCTGCTGCGGGCGGCGTTGAAGGCGGAAAGCGCCTGTGAACCACGCCAGCCTCGTTGCCGCGTCGCGGGGCTGCCGCGGGGCGTGGCCGCGGCGGTCACGTGCCTGTCGGGGCCAATCAGGCCTACCCCGGAAATAGCTACAGTTGCGGAACAGCTACAGGCAACCAGGGCAGTGCGGGCAGCCTGTAGCCTTTCTCCAACGCGTTCGTGTTTCTGTGTCTCTGATTGGCCAGGTCATGTGACATGTACGCCCAATCGTGGGACCGCAAGTTTCTACACTGGTTAAGCTTAGGCGCTCTTTCGAAGTTGGCTAAGGTTAGAGTTTGCCTTAGAGCATGGCGATAGAACGCTTGCCCTGATTCCAAACTCTAACCTTAACCAACTTCGAAAGAGTCGCCTAAGCTTAACCAGTGATAAACTAGGCGTTAGGTAGTTTGCAGGCTGTTCGACCCGGAAATAGGCGCAGAACTTGCCGTCCCCCCCCCCCCCCCCCCCCCCCCCCCCCCCCCCCATGTCACATGACCTGGCCAATCAGAGCGCAAAACGGGAACCCGGAAACACGGACGCGTTGGAGAAAAGCTACACGCGTGCGGGCAGTCAGTTGGTGGTCCGGGCAGATACACGAGATGTCCAGCAGAGGTCCTTGGTGGAGAGTCTTTCTCCCGCTTGTAGCATGCTTGGTGCGACGCGCTAAGCTAAATGGCTAACTCAAAACACTTGATTTACCTAATAGCCGGTGTGGCTATCCTAGCTCTCAGGCTAACTGTTAACTTAATCAGTGCCAGCCATTAGACGCGGACCGCTGTAGCTGGGCCAAGCGTTAAGGGGTTCGACTGCATGACCTTGTTTGTAGAGCTAAATCTATATTCTATATTATAGCCATGAATACAATATTATAGTAATTCGACACTGTGTTTCTTCTTCTTCAAGATGCAAAAAAGAGATCATTTTTCCATGCATACGTTCCCGTATTGTGGTGAATATAAGTATGGTTTTACAGCGGTATAGGGTAATTCCTGAAATGCTGCGTAATAGCCATATAGGCCAATTCTACTATTTGCGTTGGCGTTTCTTGCCTATACACGCTAGTATTCCCGAATCAAATCTATACAGTAGGTATTATGTTTCATCATGAATGCATGAAAGGGGGGGGGGGGGGTCGTTTATGATTATTGATTACCAGTAACGGCATTAGTATTGAACGCTAAAAATCTGCTGGATCGGTATGAAAACCTTGCACAATCAAGCCAGAATTTACGTCAGATGATCCTTACCTTTGATCGGGAGTATTCCAAAAATAATATTCCAATTGTTTGATCAATATCTGCTCCATCCGATTTCCATTTGGCCCAGGACATAACTAACCACAGCATATGCATCGGCCCGTAGGCGTTTGGATGCGACCGATTGAACCTCTAGCCTTGCAGTCTACTGAAAACCTTTCAGTGTAACACAGGGTCTGGAACAGGGTTTACTGCAGCTCGATACCGCCACCTGGGAGAATCTGGCCGGTACTGCACCCTCGGCATCGCAGTAGGCCTTCTAGCGGCAACATACGGGTCCCTGGCATTGAATAGGATATTAAAATCGAGAAAAAAAAGAAAAACAAACCAAAAACATAATATTACGTGGTTGGCACCCAACGGTTGTCGGGCAAACACGTAATATTACGTGAATGGCCCCGATTGAGTTAACACGCAAATTCTCCGTCGTCTTCACACATTCGTCGGTTGACCGTCCTCTTCATTAGCACGTCGACTCGATACTATACTTGTTCTTATAACACTTACGGCCCGTTGCATTATATCTAAATACTGGGTCACATTATTAACCTGGGGCTCGTTGTTTTAGGCAGAGCCATCTCGCACGCGTCTTCTACCCTGGCGTTGTCCTAAACAGGAAGGGCAGTGCACCTCTCTTCCTCGTGTTGTATCCAGCATTGATTGATTGATTGATTGATTGAAAACTTTATTAACAGATTGCAGAATGGGTACAATACAGTACAGCTCAATACACACAAATGGGGGTTGGGCAGGAGGGGTGGGGGGGGAACACTGTACAACTGTACAAGCAAAACTGTACATTGGAAAATTGACAACCATACTTGGTCATTTACTGTACATTGGAGGGGGTTGGGTTAGGACATTTACATGGGCCAGTTTCGAATTGCAGTCTCCCGTAGGTGTTCTTTGAGAGTGTTTTTAAAAGTGGGTAGTGATTCACATTCCTTTACAGCTTTGGGTAGGGTGTTCCACATTGATGTGGCATAATTGCGAAACGTGTTTAGTCCCTTGTTTGAGCCGAATCTGGGTTTAACATGATTTGTGGAGCTCCCTCTGGTATTGTGATCGTGGTATTCACTGACCTTTGGGAAGTATTTTGACATGTACATGGGTACCTTGGTCGTGTAGTGTATCTTGTAGACCAGGCCCATTGCAAGTTGCTGTACTCTGTCGTCTACTCTAAGCCATCCTAGTTTGTCAAAGTGGGCAGGGGTGAGGTGGGTTCTAGGAGTAAGGTCAAGCAGTAGTCTGACCAGTTTGTTTTGAGATGTTTGTAATTTAGTTTTTAGCGCCTTTGAGGTGCTTTGGTACCATGAGGTGCAAGCATAGTCGTACTGTAGTACCCTTGTATGAGTGCTCGTGCCAGAGTCTTCAGGGTGTTCTTGTTTACCAGAGAGGAGATCCGGTACAAGAATCGAGTTCGTTGGTTGACTTTTTTTATTACATTGGATGCCATTTTGTCACAGGAAAGATTAGCCTCTAGGATGGAGCCCAGGTAGGTAATTTCATCTTTCCTTGTGACAATATTGTCACCCACTGTAACTGAGAAGCCGTCGGTCTTGCTGAGTTTGTTATTTGAACCGAAGAGAATGGACTTTGTTTTGCCCATGTGTAATGATAGTTTGTTTTCAGCTAGCCATGTGCAGACTTTGCCTAGTTCCGAGCTGAGGGTTTTTTCAACCTGTAACTTGTTCTTGTCAGAGACCAGCAGGGCTGAGTCGTCTGCGAACAAGAACAAGTTGCAGTCACAAGCTGACGACATGTCATTTGCATAAATTAGGAACAGTAGCGGTCCTAGTATGCTTCCTTGTGGAACACCACAGCTCACTGTGAGGGGGGGGATAGGGTACCGTTTACCTCCACCATCTGTTCTCTCCCCTCCAGGTAGGATTGCATCAATCTCACTGATAGACTATCAAAACCCATTGCTTTTAGCTTGTCAACACCTGTCACCTGTCGCTGTTCTTCTGACCACCAGCCTGACTGCCCCGCAGCTCCCCCTAGTATCCGTCCTAAGGAAAACCTCAGAGAGTCTACATTTACATTTCGTCATTTAGCTGACGCTTTTATCCAAAGCGACTTACAAGTTTTGTACAACAAGACATCAGGAAGGGTACAACTCTATCAGCTGAGTAACAATGTTCATCAAAGTGTTGAGTGCTACAGTGTAGGTTAGTATATTATTAAGTGCATGACAGTAAGGTTAGTTAGGGTTAGAGTTTTTAATTTTTTTTCATTTCAGATGATTGAAGAAGTGCGTCTTATCAGACACATTCAAGTGTCTACATAAATATAATATATGACACTTATAATCAGCTTCATTTGACTTTACAACCACCTTATTCTGGTGTCTTCCAGGGGAGTAATCTAGTTCTACCATTATACTGGTCTAGTTCTACCATTATACTGGTCTAGTTCATATACCATTATACTGGTCTAGTTCTACCATTACACTGGTCTAGTTCTACCATTATACTGGTCTAGTTCATATACCATTATACTGGTCTAGTTCATATACTACTATACTGGTCTAGTTCATATACCATTATACTGGTCTAGTTCTTATAGATCCCGGTACACAAACCACTCGAGCATATATAACTATAGATAACACAAGCTTGCAATGCACACAGAACACACATGGTTCTGTAGAATGGTCCACTGGCTTGGTTCTGATGCACCCAGCCCTGATTAGTCAACTACTGATAGCAAGAAGGGAGAAACATAATAGAAAACACACAAAATATGACCCCCCGCCCCCCCCCCCCCCCCCCATAACAGCAAACGGGTAGTTTGTCATAAATAACTCTAAAACAGCACAATTAACAATATTGATACACAGTGAGATAGTCCTGTTCCTACATATAGAGAAGTCTTTATTTGTCATGCAGATGAACACACACACACATGCATTGGATCACCGATTAAATGTCTCTCTGCAAATGTCTCTCTGTCTTCTCTGCCCCCCAAGGACAGCCGGGAGCAGACATGGGTTGTCACATGGGGCTGCGCCCCGGGGACCAATCCAATGCTCCTGTCCATATTCGTAAGGGATGCGACAGCATTAGTGATCTGCTGTGCATGTTTTTCCATTGGGTTTATCTTATCGGGAGGGGAAACCCTTGTGAGCATGGAGAGAACATGCAAACTCCACACAGAAAGGCCCGGGAGATACCCCACCTGGCAGTGGCGGACTCAGGCTGTTTGAAGGGCAGGGGCGAAAATAAAAAAAGGGCACCTACTGCACAACATGGGACCCCATCAGTAAGCAAAAAGCTATGATGAGTCATGTATGATGAAATAGCCTTCATCCTTGATTAAGATTAACATTAGAATAACATAGACAATCCAGATTAATAGTATAACCACACCTCTATGATAAAAACACACAGGGAACAATACACCTTTAACATTTTTATTTCATAAAACAGTTTAACAGTTAAAGTTAATTCGAGTGCCGTTGAGCTTCTTCCTTTCTCTCTCCTCCCCTTCTCTCCTCCTGTACTCCCCCTCTCCTCTCATTCTCTCCTCCTGTCCTCTCCTCCCCTTCTCTCCTCCTGTACTCCCCTTCTCTCCTCCTATACTCCCCTTCTCTCCTCCTGTACTCCTTCTCTCCTCCTGTCCACTCCTTCTCTCCTCCTGTCCTTTACTCTCCTTCTCTCATCCTGTCCTCTCCTCCTGTCCTCTCCTTCCCCCTCCCTATCTTCCCCATTCTCTCCATTAAACTGACTATATTGTACCACCTGACTCCTCCCTCCTGCCATCCTCTGTCCTCTCCTCTATCACCTCTAATGAAAATATGTTGGTTATTTTCATGGACAGATTTGTACTGTATGTGCTGGCTCTCCATTGCTGCAATGGAAGGGAGATGGTGGGTGGGGGAGTCATAGCAGAATTCATCTTTTGGTCCTCTGTTTATGTCAATGACCTCATTATGATCAATTGGGATATCCCTCTCAATTGAAAGAAGCATAAGATCAGAGAGCCTTTTTTCCCCACATCGGTTTCTGAGCTGGGTTTTGATCAGCTTCAGTTTAGAGAATGATCGCTCTACTGAAGCAGTAGTCACTGGTATTGTAGCATATGTTTTGAGGAGCATGGTTATATTTGGGAAAACAGATTCCACATCATTGTCTTTAGGCACTTAAGCGCAGCTTTGACATTGTTGGAGGGGAGAGCATATGAAGAGTGGAATACCTTGACTTCGGTGACAACATTCTCTTCCTCTACATCATAAAACTGGCACACATCTCTGACAGATACAGCAGCTGTGTCGTTTGTCATGCCCTTCCAGTGACTTGAGATGGTAAGGCAGTGAAGACCTGATAGGATTGACCCAGTAGGCGTGTCATCGTTCCCTTTGAATCTTCGGTGTAGCTCATGGGAGAGTATGTCAAGAAAGGTAAAGAACACCTTTCCCCGGTAGTGCTCCTCCAAGTCTTGGACTTGGTAGTCCTCCGTAGCAGATTGAGAGCTATACCTGTACCTTTGAGGTACCTTCCTGCGTCTTGTTTGTCCAGGTATTTCTTCTGGCACCTCAATGCCTGCTGCCTCTGCTTGCCCTTTTGCTTTTGAGAAAAGGACCTTGAACTCCTCATCCTTCCTCATTGCTTTCACTCTTTGTATGACTCCCTCCACAATGGTGTATGATGCTGACAAGTCAAGGTCTTTTCTCTGAAGTGAAGCAGATGCGATGGCAGTCTCATTGAAGACAGGTGTGGCTATCTCCATGCATAGCATAAATTCAAAATCTATGCTACGCAAGAGCATCCGGGCATCACCTGCTGTCTGGTGGATCACTATCAGCCATGTTCTGAAGCAGCTTCACCACAGCAGAAAGGACCTTCTTCAGGGATCTCAGAGCATCTTCTCTACACGTGTGTCAGACAGCCTTTTCAGTTCACAGAGTCTTTGGCCAGGGTACATGGTCTGTTGCATTTTCACAAACGCAGCGTGGCGTTTTGGAGATCTGGATATGAAAGTGTACAGATTTGAACTAAATTGAAAAACCGAACAAAATGCTGGCTTGATTTCGCACTCTCCACCAAGACCAGGTTGAGACAGTGGGCATGGCAGTGCACGTATAAAGCTTTCTCATTGTGGCTCTGAATTCGCGACTGCAGACCGTTGTAGCTTCCGCTCATATTTGCGGCTCCATCGTAGCCTTGGCCCCTGATGTCTTCCACTTTTAATCCATTCTCCTCAAGGAATGTCATCACAACATTCTCCAATTATTTTGCTGTTGTTCCACTCACATCACAAACTTGTAAAAATCTCTCCTTGATTTCCATCTGATGGACAACGCGAACAACAAAGGACACTTGTTCGACATGAGAAACATCAGTTGTCTCATCCAAGAGAATGGAGAATATTTTGGAATCTTCCATTTCTTTGAGAATTACTCTTCTGACATAGGTGGCAAGGCCACTGATTATGTCATTCTGTGTCTTGTAGGACAACAGTGATGTCTGTGGTTTTTTCTGTTGAGACTGGATGTACCACTTTCATCATGACCCCTGAACGCCCCATCTTGCCGACAATGTGATGTCTACCAGTCTTGTCATTAGCTCCCTGTTTCTTTGTCGTTCCTGTTCTCTTTTGGCTTGGCCTTCTACGTCTGCCCTCCTGAAAGCCTCTTCCAGTGGTCTCTGTTTGAAGTTGCTCCATCTTACCATGCCGTGGGGCACATGGTCAAGTTTAGACCATTGGAAGGGCACCAATGGGCACGTCCTCTCATTTTCAACACTCAAAAAGGGCATTTTAGCGCGATGTTTTCAACTGTGGGGGCACATGGTCACGTTTAACCATTAGAGGGCCACCAATAGGGCACGTCCTCTAATTTCCTTCACTCAAAAGGGCACTTTTGCGTGATATTATTTAACCGTGGGGCACATGGTCAAGTTTAGACCATTGGAAGAGCACCAATAGGGCACACCTAATTTTTCGCCACTCAAAAGGGCACTTTAGCATGCATTTTTCAACCGTGGGGGCACCAATAGGGCACATCCTCTAATTTCTTTCACTCAAAAGGGCACTTAAGCGTGCATTTTTCAACCGTGGGGGCACCAATAGGGCACATCCTCTCATTTCTTTCACTCAAAAGGGCACTTAAGATCGCGTTTTTCAACCGTGGGGGCACCAATAGGGCACATCCTCTAATTTCTTTCACTCAAAAGGGCACTTTAGCGCGCGTTTTTCAACCGTGGGGGCACCAATAGGGCACATCCTCTAATTTCTTTCACTCAAAAGGGCACTTAAGCGCACGTTTTTCGACCGTGGGGGCACTGGCCTGAGTCCGCCAGTGCCACCTGGTTACCTGGCAACCTGGTCCCCAAGCGGGAATTGAACCCTTGACCTTCTAGCTGTGAGGCGGCAGTGTTAACCACTACACCATTATGTGTACTACATCTACCCCATAAGAGGTATGAATGAACACACTAAAAACAGACTCGTACCCACGGGACAGCCCGTCAGCCACAACACTATTTGTAGCCTTGCACCAGCAGAGCCCAACACATCATAAGGTTGTACATCTGGGACAGAAAAACCAGCGGAATATGATCCGGATATACTGGAGAAGAACTGGAGCCAACACACACCTCAAAGTGCTGCAAAGCGAGTAGCGTGGCCAAGGTTTCCTTCTCAGTGGCGGAATAATTCAACTGATGACGTTTGAACTTAATCGAGAAGTAGCACACAGGATGACATGTGGCTCCTCCGCAATTTTGCAGCGTTTTGTTAGAACGCTATTGAAAAGACTCAATTCTTTTGTTGTCAGCTTAGAGGAAAAACTGGAGGAGAGCATAGTACTCAAAAGTAGTTTTTATTAAGCTAACCAGGTCACATGAAAAGTACAGGCAGTACTGCTGTTAAGAGGTTAAAGTGGAACCACAATAGCAGTCTGCCTCTGACTTGGTGGGGGCAGGAGGCCAGATGGATAGGTGAGGTTGCTAGGCAACTTCAGATAGTGGGGGCAGGTCTCCTTGCAACATTGAGCTATATTCCTTAAAAGATAACAAGTCACAGAAAAGGGAGTTGTAGACCGCTCATTAAAAGGGGGTGGTCCCCACCTCCCTAAAACAAGCCAGTCTGACCGAAAAAAACATGAACCCCACCGTCATAGGCAACCATCATCCTGTCTCTCTTCTCTCCTTCCTTTCTAAAACACTTGAACGTGCTGTATCCAACAAACTTACTGCTTATCTCTTACAGAATGACCTCCTAGACCCTAATCAGTCAGGCTTCAGGACTGGCCACTCCACAGAAACGGCCCTCATTGCGGTCACAGAGGCCCTAGCAAAAGCGAAAGGCCTCTCCTGTCCTGATTCTCCTAGACCTATCTGCAGCCTTCGACAGAGTCAACCATCAGATCCTCCTCGCGTCCCTCGCAGGAATGGGAGTGGCTGGCTCTGCGCTGACATCATACCTCAATGACCGCTCCTACCAAGTGTCATGGAGAGCGACCATGTCGGCCCCGCGCCCCCTGCGGACGGGTGTCCCCCAGGGCTCGGTCCTAGGCCCCCTTCTCTTCTCCCTCTACACTAAATCCCTGGATAACATTATCACATCTCATGCCTTCTCGTATCATTGCTATGCCGATAATACTCAACTCTTCCTCTCCTTCCCTCCCCGATATCCACGTCTCTGTGCGGATCTCGGCCTGTTTGTCCGACATCTCCGCCTGGATGACGACAAACCACCTCAAACTGAACCTAAGCAAAACAGAATTGGTCCACCTGCCGGCCAAATCCTCCCCCCTGACCGACCTTTCCATCACAGTCGAGAATGCAGCTGTGACCGCGTCCCCGACCGCCAAGAACCTTGGTATTGTCCTCAACGACCAGTTGAACTTCTCCGATCACATCGCAGCAACAACCAGAACCTAGATTCCTCCTGAGCAACGTCAGAAGGATCCGCCCCTTCCTGACAAAAGCCACCCAAATCCTCGTCCAATCAACAGTCATCTCCCGCCTCGACTACTGCAACGCACTGCTTGCTGGCCTTCCAGCCACTGCCACCAAGCCTCTTCAGCTCATTCAGAACGCAGCGCCCCGCCTGATCTAAAACCTACCGAAGTCAGTCCATGTCACCCCACTTCTTAGGGGGTTCCATTGCCGCACAAATCCGCTTCAAGGCCCTCGACCTGGCATACCGTCCGGCAAAAGGAACTGCTCCCGCCTACCTCCGGTCAACGGTCTCTAACTACACACCCTCAAGACCCCTACGCTCTGCATCTTCTGGCCGTCTCAGACCCACTCCTATCCGAGCTCCGGGAGGGTCATCAAGGAAAAGCCACCTATTCAGTCCTTGCCCCGCGATGGTGGAACTGCCCACCACAATTAGGACAGGTGAAAGCCGTCCAATATTTCGCCGTCAACTAAAGACGCACTTCAACCATTATCTGATTTTTTTTTTTCATCTAACCCTAACTAACCTTACTGTCATGCACTTAATACTAACCTACACTGTAGAACTCAACACTTTGATGAACATTGTTACTCAGCTGATAGAATTGTGCCCTTCCTGATGACTTGTCGTACAGAACTTGTAAGTCGCTTTGGATAAAAGCGTGAGCTAAATGACTAAATGTAAATGTAAATGTAAGAGGCAGTGTCGATCGCTTAGCTAGGGCAGTTGAGTCTGAACAGCGAGACAGGTCACACCAGGCAGACACCAGGCCTCCTGATGGGGAGGAAGGGAAGCGACGAGGATGCAACAACCAAGAGATAGAACTTATTAATTTAGTTTCTTAACCTTTTAAAGACTTTCAATTTGTTTCATTCTGTACAAGACCTTTGTTTATGCAAATAAACATCCTGCTGATATGAAGACGACTCCACTTATGTTATTTTCGGATGCATAATGGGGATAGAGACAGTGTTTAGCCAGTAAGCGCGTGGGAGAACAGAATTCCATCGAACGATTGCAGCCAGGGACTACTAACAATGCAGAGGCATCACAGGAGAGGAGATGGAGGCTGATAATGATCAACGAAAGGCTGAAAACACGATTATCTAACAATAGTGAAGCACACTGTCGAGTTATTTACAGCTGAGGACTATGGAAGCCAGAAAGGGACAACAAGAGCAACAGGATGTAAAAGGCAAAGTTTTATTCAATTTCATTATCTTCTTACAGATAACCGAAGGGAGAGAACGCTGAATCATTACATTTCTAAAATCAAATTCTGAAACATCTTTAAATATCTCCATAATATGTGCACGCATTGCATTCAGTAGGAGGGAAACTCCTACAAACGAGGCGGATAAAAGCCTGGTTCTGGTTTAAAAAGGGCAAAAAGACAGAAAACATCATCAATGAGACATGGTATTGATTACATTGGTGGAGATTCACATTTAAAATCCGACACGTTTCCCTTTAGTAAACAGGTAGCTTCAGGGGGAAAAAGACAGCGGGATAGAACAGATTTGCAACGCCCCCCGTTTCAACATGATGCTCACCCCCCCCCCCCCTCCCATTTCACCATGACAATGCTACATAAACAGAACGCCTCCGAGGGGAGAGTCAGTCAGTCCAAATTAAAGGGGATTCTGCTAGTTTCGTCTGTTGCGACGGAACTTAAGTGACTTCTTATGTTACCACTACAGCCGGAATTAAGAAAATGTGTCAGAATTTGTTTTTTTACAAAGATAATTTCAACAGAGCAAGATGGAACGTTATGGGACACATGCGTTCCGTTTCCATAAGAAACGAAATAGTGAAATAGATCAGGAGGCAAACTTTTTCAAACCACTGGAATACAAAGTTCACCAGACACTTTTACCGTTGCTAAATAGATGTATAGAAAAGAATCTCCAAATAATGTCTTGTTACTTGCCAAATCGATATTTAGTATAGAAAACTACCACCAAATAATAGATTGAAATACTGGTAACGTAAGCTACCAGCCACAGACTTCATGGACCAGCATGTTAAAGTCCAACCCCGGCTGTCCTGTAGAGCCCTGTGGACTCTGGCTGGTGTCATTTATTTTCAATCCAGTCAAACTCAAAATGTAAAAATCGAAACTGCAATTCATTCAGCCTGTTCAGGTGTTTTTAAACTTCCCCAACAGAGTGAAGTAAGTCTTGCCCGATCAAGTCCAATAATAACGTACTACGATTCTCGTCTTGGGGACCCACCGGAAGCAGAGCTGAAGACCCTTTTTTTGGGGGTCCCGATCCATAGTTTAAGAAACAGCCCTAACAGGTAGATGTGACAACCTTCTCATGCAAACCAAAATATCTGCAATACTCCACCCCCCCCCCCCCCCCCCCCACTGTGAATTATTTAGAAATTCAACTTCCTGATTTGATTGAAATGAAATTGAATCGACCCGTGATCAACACCCCCCCCCTCCCAGGATGAAGATGAGACGATAGCAGACCAATACAAAGGGAGAGAGACTAGCCAACTCATACAACATCTTAACACCAAAAGACAAAGACTAGGAGATACCGGCTGTCTGAAAGCTCATTCTGCAGAACGATAGTGGAATCGTTTCCTCAATGTTTACAGAGTTAGAAATATAAATAGCTGTATGATTTAAAATTAAGAAAACTCATCAGTATAGCCGCCCCCTCGATTAACTGGTCGGTTGGGTCTTAGTCAACCAAGACTTGGTTAGTTGATCAGTCATGTTCTATACTATTTTTCCATGTAGAATCAGTTATTTCCTGAAAAAAATATAAGCAGATACATTTAAAAGCGGTCCTTCTGCTGGATCACACGTGGGAAACACAATTTCACAAATCTGTCGATTAAATCAACTAATCTACAGCCCTCCCGCTGACCCACCATGTGAAAACAGTCCTCTGCATGATTTGATAGTACAGCTAGATTAAGTAAACCCACCAGATCCATTCATCGTCTCAGATACACAGTTGTTTTCCTGCAGTGTGAGCTAAGCCTACATGATGTGATGCAGGGGGACTGTACACACCTCCAGCTACATGATGTGATGCAGGGGGACTGTACACACCTCCAGCTACATGATGTGATGCAGGGGGACTGTACACACCTCAAGCTACATGATGTGATGCAGGGGGACTGTACACACCTCAAGCTACATGATGTGATGCAGGGGGACTGTACACACCTCAAGCTACATGATGTGATGCAGGGGGACTGTACACACCTCCAGCTACATGATGTGATGCAGGGGGACTGTACACACCTCAAACTACATGATGTGATGCAGGGGGACTGTACACACCTCAAGCTACATGATGTGATGCAGGGGGACTGTACACACCTCAAGCTACATGATGTGATGCAGGGGGACTGTACACACCTCAAGCTACATGATGTGATGCAGGGGGACTGTACACACCTCAAGCTACATGATGTGATGCAGGGGGACTGTACACACCTCAAGCTACATGATGTGATGCAGGGGGACTGTACACACCTCCAGCTACATGATGTGATGCAGGGGGACTGTACACACCTCAAGCTACATGATGTGATGCAGGGGGACTGTACACACCTCAAGCTACATGATGTGATGCAGGGGGACTGTACACACCTCAAGCTACATGATGTGATGCAGGGGGACTGTACACACCTCAAGCTACATGATGTGATGCAGGGGGACTGTACACCTCAAGCTACATGATGTGATGCAGGGGGACTGTACACACCTCAAGCTACATGACGTGATGCAGGGGGACTGTACACACCTCAAGCTACATGATGTGATGCAGGGGGACTGTACACACCTCAAGCTACATGACGTGATGGAGGGGGACTGTACACACCTCAAGCTACAACCTACAAAACATTTCCAGGTCCTAGGTCAAATGTTTCGGCATTCCCCGGAAGCATGCATTTGACTAAACCAAAAACGGTCAAAGCGCAACTGAACGAGGCCTTAAGTCTTAGTCTTACCCAGCTGTAGTTCTTCAGCAAGGTGCCTCCACCCGAGACTACAAGGACCAGGGGTCATTGGCCTTATTCTGGAATTTAACCGATGTTATAGCTTTTGTGCAGCATGAGCTTTCAGACAAACTGACCCACTCAAAACCCCCCAAAGAACAGTCTCGTTCGAAAGTCTCCAACTCCACCTCCAGTTCAAGTATTCCTACCACCACTAACACCATCTTCAAGTAATCCCACCGCCGACTCCAAAAACCTTCCGTTTCATTTACCATTTCTTAGGTATACAACAAAAGCTATGATATAAGTGCACTCGAGATTCATCTATACATAGAAAAATAATGATAGCAATAATAAGTAGTAGTAATAATAATAATAATAATAATAATAATAATAATAATAATAATAATAATAATAATTATCGTCACAATCGTCCCCCCTCCCCCACGCCCCTCCCCTGAGAGTAACGTTCAAGTTTAAACCCCTGTAGCTTCCGAAAGGGGAACATTTAGTTTGGTTATTTAAATAACATTAACAATTTGTCAATGACTAATAACGATCAGAGCTGGAGTCTTGGGAGCCTTGTGCTTGTGAGAGACGGAGACTCTGTTAACGTTATGTACAAGCTGCTGATTACACCACCCGCCCTCCACCACCATCCTCGTCTCATCTCCACCTTGGAAGGAAAAGGAGACATACATGGTTTTAGCTCGACGAAAAACAAAACGTGAACATTCTAGAATACATTTGACTGCAACAGGAGATATACTTGGGTCAGAGCTGTTCCCTAGCAACACAATTCCACTGAACCGGTCTATAGAAATAGTTCATTTTCACATTCCTGTCCACAGAAGTTAATTAAAATGTTTTTTTCTGTTATCTTATCAGCCAGGTTAAGGTTACTTGCACACACCAGGAGGCTCGCCTCAGGACGCAGCGGCTATACAGCTGCGGCATTTATACAGCTTCTGGTCGTGGGTCCGGATGTGGTTCCTCACGTTCCTCAGCCTGAAGAAGGTCTTGCTGCACAGCTACACGACAGAGAGGGAGAGGAAGGGTTAATGTCAACATAGATAAAGTGAGTTTCAGTGAGAATTGTTTCACCTGAATCATACAGGAAGCAGGAGCAGAACGAGCCGGACACGAGAGGTATATGTTGCACAACACTTCCTGTTTCAGGGGTCAGTGTAACACTTCCTGTTTCAGGGTCAGTGTAACACTTCCTGTCTGTTTCAGGGGTCAGTGTAACACTTCCTGTTTCAGGGGTCAGTGTAACACTTCATGTCTGTTTCAGGGGTCAGTGTAACACTTCCCGTTTCAGGGGTCAGTGTAACACTTCCTGTTTCAGGGGTCAGTGTATCACTCAGTCAGTCAATCGGTGACTAGAAAGCATTATCGGAATTCCCCAATCTCATATTTATACTGAATATCGGCCAATACTAGGGATGCACCGATATGAAAATGTGCGGCCGATACCGATACCGATTGTTCAATTAACACAATCGGCCGATACCGATATTTGTGGTAAAAAAATATGTAAGGGATAATGTATAGCTACGAGGTCATTGTCGCAAAATAATTGACCGACACGGAGTTTAAAATACCGAGCCGCTTCGGCGAGGTGTTTTAAACGTCAGTGAAGGTCAATTATTTTGCGACAATGACCGAGTAAAGCTATACATTATCCCGCTTATTACATGGCTAACTTACTAACAATATACCTAATTCATTTGACAAATCGCAGTTCTGTGGCTCTGTCAGCCCAAATAAAGTGATTATTATTATTATCGTGAGCAGCAGCCTCTGTTCTGGCTCCGCTGTGTTCAGGCTCCGCTCGTTGCTCCGCCCCCTGTCATCGCCGGCAGCACTGAAACAGTGTGTGTCAGTGGGCTTGATTGCGAACAGCTGCGCTCTGCGGTCATTATTGAAAAATCTGCGGTCATTATCGAAAAATAATGACCGCAGTCGGGGGGCTGTTGACCAATCACAAGCAAGCATTTCGGCGAATGTGAAAACGCCATGTAATAAATAATAATAATAGTTAATATCTTTTGTAATAATTTTTTACATATTTTTTTTTATGAAACTACTGTATATTTGTATGTCTCTAAATGTTTTGATGAATTGAAAATGGAGGACCCTTGTGTAAAAAAAACGAAAGTATTTGTCTGGTCTTCATCCTCCAGTCTTAGCACTGTTGTTGTATTGAGCTGTACTGTATTGTACCCATTCTGCAATCTGTTAATAAAGTTTTCAATCAATCAATCAGACAAATGTATAGAAAAGCTTTTATTATAACCATATAACAAAAATGATATTATTGTTTATGAAAATGTGTTAGCCCTATGCTTGACTATTATTTTAGGCATGGCAACAAATAAAATAATAAAATGAATAAATAAAATATTAAATAAATAAATAGGCTACACGTCTCTCTTTTTGTGTTACAAATTGTGCTCACCGATATCAACATGGGCCTCTTTACTTACTTAAAAAAGGAAACATCAAGAAATATGTTTATGGTATTCCATCATGCCATGTGTGTTTTTTATATATTTTATAATGCTCATGATTATTGCTGAAGTCTGAGTCATACAATACCCACTGGCTTTCATCTTCAACAGACTAACTTGACTAAAAAGACAAAAAAGTTTATGAGTTTTGAGAGTTTAAGAGACAGCACTCACTGTATCTCTCTCAAACAAAGCTCCATGTTCTCCAGTAATATCTCCATAATCTGAGTTTGCAATGCATGCGTCGTGTCAGGTACAACAGAACCATTTTGATTGACAGTCGATTCTGCCAATTACGTCACACCGCTAGCACCCACCTCCTGCTGTTCTTCCGGGAAGTCCACCATTGATTTTGACGAGAGCTCAACAACAAAGCTAATAAAGTTAGCTCCCCGCGGCCCACAAGTAGATTACCAGCGCTCCGCAGGAGTACTAAACGAGGCATAATGATTTTACTGCAACGAATGTTATAATAAAAGCTTTTCTATACATTTGTCTGATTGAAAACTTTATTAACAGATTGCAGAATGGGTACAATTCAGTACGGGCTCTCTGAGCAAAGGAAGGAACTGAGATATGAATGACCAACAACAATGCTATATGGTCGGGTAAATAATATGCTGATGCTATTGAACGTGTAACTATATAACGTTAATGCCACAAAACGAATGCCTTTGTTAATCATAAGTAACTTTGATGCAGTAGCGTGTGTGTGTGGGGGCGCGTTGTGTAGGTCGCTTGACTGAAACTTTTTTCAAAGTTTGAACGTGTGGGCCAGATTGACGCGACACAAATTGATGGATATTTATCGGCTACTGCCATTGGCACATTTGAGCTTATCGGCCGACAGGCCGATGGCAGTCAACAAGGCACTTATCTGCCGATACCGATACCCGACCGATATATCGGTGCACCCCTAGCCGATACCTATCGCTGGCCGATCGATCCGGGCATCCCTACCAGAGACCTGAGACCCAGAGACCTGAGACCCAGAGACCTGAGACCCAGAGACCTGAGACCCAGAGACCAGAGACCCAGAGACTCAGAGACTCAGAGACCTGAGACCCAGAGACCTGAGACCCAGAGACCCAGAGACCAGAGACCCAGAGACTCAGAGACTCAGAGACCCAGAGACTCAGAGCCACAACTCTGGTCTTTAACATAACCAGCCATTTGATAGATGCTTTCAAACAAGTGCCTTGTTCCATGGGTGCAGACATGTTTTGTTTCACATTCATGAAACATACCTTTCATGAATGTGAACACAATGGAATGCCAACACAGGTAACATACCGTCTAATTAGTTTAATTGGCAGTTATGAAAACATTCTGGTAACAGTAGCGTTGGACGACAACCTGTATTTGTCAGAGAGAAGGGCCAGGTGTCCAGGTGTGCAGGACAGGTGTGTGTGGGACAGGTGTGTGCAGGACAGGTGTGCAGGACAGGTGTGTGCAGGACAGGTGTGTGCAGGACTAGGGATGGGAATCGAAAACCGGTTCCGGTTGGGAACCGGTTCCTAATTGGCCGATGCCTGGAACCGTGTGGCTCCCGTGACTTTCGATTCCCTTATCGCTGCCAGGTTTTTCCTAGTTGCGCAATAATGTTAGCGTTAGCATGTAGCCATGGCAGACTCTATTTGATTCATTAAGGGCTCGAAATTGCCTGGGTTTTGGTAATATGCTCCCGAAATGCTCCCGCTGTTTGGCTACTTCTATGTGCAGTGAAAACTACTTGAATGCTTTAGAACCTAGTCATTGATTTAGTTTAGGGTGAGCTAAAATTAGCCGCGGAGCTATCGCTAGCTAACATGAGCTAACGCTATTTAATCAAGCTCACAAAGAGAGATAAACAGCTGACAGCGGATAGTACACTGCCCTGTCAAGGCAGACCGCAGTAAATCAAAAAAAGTCAGAATTGAGTTATGAGTGAAATTGAACTTGTCAATAAATGTTTCATCTTGTGACCAAGTTTCAGATGTTAATGTCGCTCAGTTTTGGAGATATGGGGTTTTAAAAACTGCAGTAACTACAAAATCACACTCAAAAACCAGGCAGACCGCAGTAACTTCCAAACAGTGAAAAATGGCTTTAAAGTGTTTTGACTTGCCATCCAAAATGTGTTATAGCTAGATAGATGATAGTACCCAGATTTAACATGTATTAATGAAGTAATCTTTAATTAGGCATACAAAAATATGACATAATTATTTTAATTAACCCCCAAAAAGCAGATACTGCACTCTGCTGCACAGTTCCCTTAAATAATTATACAGGTAATGTACAGGCAAAGTGCAGTAACTTCAAATACAATATTGTTTTCCCTCCAGCTTTCATAACTTAACCTAGCCATTTTGAAAATGAAATTTAACACCTGAATATATTGGAATGATGATGATCCAAATAAAATGGCTAGGTTAAGTTATGAAAGCTGGAGGGAAAACAACATTGTATTTGAAGTTACTGCACTTTGCCTGTACATTACCTGTATAATTATTTAAGGGAACTGTGCAGCAGAGTGCAGTATCTGCTTTTTGGGGGTTAATTAAAATAATTATGTCATATTTTTGTATGCCTAAAGATTACTTCATTAATACATGTTAAATCTGGGTACTATCATCTATCTACCTATAACACATTTTGGATGGCAAGTCAAAAAACTTTAAAGCCATTTTTCTCAGTTAAACTTTTTTGAAGTTACTGCGGTCTGCCTTGACAGGGCAGTACAGGTACAAATACAATAAAACAGCGGGTGGGGACTGTTGTGTAAACCTTGTACTCTTTAGTTCACATATAATAAGAGCCGGAGTGTTTGTTTACTAAGTCTCTACTCTGAGTCTGTCAGACAGGAAGTACCATGGTGCAACATACAAATGTGTCCGTGTAGCAACACAAGCCAATACCTTACAGGACAGGGGCCCGGGGGCGTGTTGCTTTTTAACAGCGGAGCAGTGCAAGAATGTGACAATTTGACCATGTGACCGCGGCAACGCGGGAGAGCGGCAGTGCGGAAATAGGCTGTCTCTAAGACAAACTCTAACCTTAACCAGCTCCTTAACAGCGCCTAAACTTAACCGTTCTAACCTTAACCAACTCCGAAACAATGCCTAACCTTAACCTTAACCATGCCTAACCTTAACCTTAACCATAGAAAGAATATTGCCATTCTCTAAGACAAACTCTAACCTTAACCAGCTCCTTAACAGCGCCTAAACTTAACCGTTCTAACCTTAACCAACTCCGAAACAATGCCTAACCTTAACCTTAACCATGCCTAACCTTAACCGGCGAAAGAATACGTTAAAAAAAAAAATCACGTTAAAAAAAAAATTCCATGGGATTCGAACTCGTCAACAACGGACCGCAGGACTGCTGCGCTGCCAGGTGAGCTGAGCGCCGAATGAAAATCATGGCGGATTAGGGCGGTTACATAATTCCGCAAGCTCTGCCGCTCCGCTCTGCGGTTGCCGCGGGGCGTGTCGCAGCCAATCAGGGAAAACGCGGAAGCAACGGCAGCACTGCTCCGCTGTTATTAAGCAATAGGCGGCCCGGGGAGGGAGCTCTGTGTGTGTGTGTGTGTGTGTGTGTGTGTGTGTGAGACAGAAGTCAGAGGAATAACGACCTGTTATTCAATAGATTAAATTAGTTTAAGAATAAACAAATAAATACATTTTAAGAGAATCTCAAATACATTATTTTATTTAAGTGTAGGCTATAGTTAATGTTTTATTTTTTACAGTTTTTGTATTTTTCTGACATGGTAAATGGCTGCTTTTTTATATAGCGCTTTTATCCAAAGCGCTTTACAATTTGTTCCTTACATTTTACCCAATCACTCACACATTCACACAACGACGGCGGAGGCAACCATGCAAGGTGCCAACCTGCTCATCGGGAGCAGTTAGGGGTTAAGTGTCTTGCTCAAGGACACATCGACACGCTGCCCGGGAGGAGCGGGAATCGAACCGGGAACCTCCGGATTGCCAGACGACTGCTCTACCTCCCGAGCCACTGTCGCCCCTGACATGGGGGCTCAACAATAAATGACAATCAGAAATGTCAAGTTGCATGTTGTTATTCTAACCAGCTTAGTTCTGTTGCATTTCCAATTTATTTATTTAAATTATAAATTGATCAGGTATCGATAAGAGAATCGATAAAGAATCGAATCGATAAGCAGAATCGATAATGGAATCGTATCGATAAAATCCTATCAATTCCCATCCCTATGCAGGACAGGTGTGCAGGACAGGTGTGTGCAGGACAGGTGTGCAGGACAGGTGTGTGCAGGACAGGTGTGCAGGACAGGTGTGTGGAGGACAGGTGTGCAGGACAGGTGTGTGGAGGACAGGTGTGTGGAGGACAGGTGTGTGCAGGACAGGTGTGTGGAGGACAGGTGTGCAGGACAGGTGTGTGCGGGACAGGTGTGTGCAGGACAGGTGTGTGGAGGACAGGTGTGTGAAGGACAGGTGTGTGCAGGACAGGTGTGTGAAGGACAGGTGTGTGCAGGACAGGTGTGCAGGACAGGTGTGTGGAGGACAGGTGTGTGCGGGACAGGTGTGTGCGGGACAGGTGTGTGAAGGACAGGTGTGTGGAGGACAGGTGTGTGGAGGACAGGTGTGTGCAGGACAGGTGTGTGGAGGACAGGTGTGTGGAGGACAGGTGTGCAGGACAGGTGTGTGAAGGACAGGTGTGTGGAGGACAGGTGCTACTTACCGGACACGGCCACTGCTTGCCTTCAACATGCCTGAGACGATGCATGATGAGGGCGTCACAGTCCCTGTAGGTGGCGTGGCACTGCGGGCAGGTGTGGGCCAGCTTGGGGCCCTTGGGGGCCTGACTACAAGGGCCACGCAGCTGCTTTAGCCGCGCTCGACGGACGGAGTCCAACAGCACGCACTTCTTGCTGCTCAGAGGGAGGACTTTACCTCGTCTCTGCGGGAATACAGACAGATCATCAGTCAGTCATTACCTTACGGTCAGGTGCCAAGATACCCGTTTCAAAGGAATATCAATAAATCAGACAATTTATGTGTGCAGGAGATCAATGTGACACAATGTGAGTGTCAAGGGAAGTAAGAAAGACTGCAGTTACAAATTTATTAGAAAACCATGAAATGTTATTAATTCAATTAATTAAATGTTGGTAATGTGAAATGTTATAAGGTAGCAAATCATTGGAATATAATAGTCAAAACTGTCCCCAGCCCGTTCCTCCAGATGACATCTATAAATCTCATTTTGTGATCCGTTGTTTTTTCTCTCAAATGCAAATTAAAAACACCAGCTGTGGTGTTTGTGAATGACGAGTGTTTAACTCCCTCCACCAGGTATCCTCCACTCTAGTGTTTAACTCCCTCCACTCTAGTGTTTAACTCCCTCCACCAGGTATCATCCACTCTAGTGTTTAACTCCCTCCACCAGGTATCCTCCACTCTAGTGTTTAACTCCCTCCACCAGGTATCCTCCACTCTAGTGTTTAACTCCCTGGTTAGAGGTTATCATTATTATCCTTCCTTGTGCCTACATGAAATGTGCCCTGGAGCGCGGCGCTCCCCCCTCCCCTCCTGCACCCAACGCAGGGATTAAAGCAAAAAAAAAATCTCCTGACTGAATTTTATAGCGTTAGCGTTTTAAGGGAGCCTACTTGTTTCGGTTTCGTCGATAATCCAATGTACAGTTACCCCCCCCCCCCTCCCACCCAACCACCTCAAATGTACAGTCCCCCCCCCCTCCACCCATCCTCCTCCAATGTACAGTTTATTCGTCAAATGTATATACTCTTTTTTTAGACTCTTATTGTATCACAAACGATACTGTATTTGTAAATCTGGTATGTCATAAATGTATAGATGTAGCAGTATTGTCTATCTGTATGTCATGTATGTCCCCTTAACACTTTAATCGCCATGGGTTAAATTAATAATTTACCATCCCTCGCCAGCTCTATTTGTCTATGGAGAAGTTCCCCTTCTTTGCAGGGCTATAACTTTTTAAATTCTATTGCTAAATTGCCATTATTATGGCCCATTCAATGTCCTATATGTATTGTTCAGGGTGTAGCAACGTTAAACTTTTTCATTCACATATTCATACTAAAATATGGTCTAAAGCAGTGGTCACCAACCAGTCGATCTTGACTTTTTTTTTTAGATCTTACCCTGAGAGTCCACATTACAGTTCTACTTTTGTTTTGATGTGAAAATGATGCTGCACTTAGCACTGACTGAGAAAGTACACATACAGTTCTACTTTTGTTTTGATGTGAAAATGATGCTGCACTTAGCACTGACTGAGAAAGTACACATTACAGTTCTACTTTATAAAATGCTAATTGTAAATATGTTTGTCAATGTTAATAATATGAGAAAGTCCACATTACAGTTCTACTTTTGTTCTGATGTGAAAACTGATGCTGCATAAGATGACTGCACTTAGCACTGACTGAGAAAGTACATAATAGTTCTACTTTGACGTTTTAATGTTGGACCAAAGCATTGCATGTAATTAGAATACAGGCAAATAAAAGTAATTTAGTTTAAAGTACAATCTTGGCTGTCTTTTTCTCTCAACGCTTCAATAGGTAGATCTTGCCTTCACCAAAAAAAAAGTGATCTTGGGCTTAAAAAGGTTGGTGACCACTGGTCTAAAGTATAAGTATGTTTTTATCGTTTTCTGCAGCTTTCTTCAGAACGTGAGTTATAGCCCTAAATGCATTATATTGATGATCAAATACAGTTTGGTAGGAATCTGTGCGAGATAAAAAATGTCAACTGGACGTGGTTCTAGACGTTTCTACGCATCATCTGATGATGACCGGATGGGCGGGGGATCGTTTATAATTCCGTGGGCAGCGTTAGATGATTCATCCAGAGTGGGTCATATGTTCATCAGATCAGTTAGTATAGAAGACGTTCGAAAATAACGCTGAATCTTACCGTGGCTTCCTCGCGCCGCTGGCAGATGAGCGTGGAACAGAATTCTTTCTATTATGGGATGGAGAAATGCCGATCCATTTCCAGGTTGTATAATAGTATATACGTCCAAATCATGTTGTTTTTTCGAGTTATTTGCACCGATCGATGTTCACTGTGTCAATACGGAGTCTCTCTAACGATAGCGAGTGGCCGGACCACATATGGATGAGCACTACCGGTTCAAAGGTTAATTTCCGGTTGGCGATCTGCCGATCGGCCACCAGATGGCGCTCTTGAACCGCTAGAGAGTTGAGATCAGCAGTGTGTCTCAGGGCTCCGGAAAGGAAATATGATTTCGATGACAGATTTTTGAAATATTGACATCAAAGACGAGTTACGGCGTCTTCGGCAGAATGAGCATGGCTAGGAATGACGTGAAAACTCGTCCGCGGCGATCATAGTGTTAACAATTGTGTGTATTGAGCTGTACTGTATTGTACCCATTCTGCAATCTGTTAATAACAATCAATCAATCAATATTTAACAGATTGCAGAATGGGTACAATACAGTACAGCTCAATACACACAATTGTTAAGGGGATGCAGACCAGAGAAAGACGTCCGTCTTGTTTACATCAGGGTCCCCCATTTTCAATTCATAGTGACATACATGACATACTACAGGTATATAGTAATCAGCGTTTCCGTTAGCCGGTAATTACCGGTATTTGACCGACAAAATCTGTTGAAGTCCGACATATTTAATCTCTCCGGTTATAATGTCCGGTGAAAATAATTCCCTCTAAGCACAATTTGATAATTTGAATTGTATTAAAATAGGCTAAAATTGAATAGCCTATGCGATGAACGAAACAATCATTACATTTGTTTCATCGTTGCTTCTAATAATGACAACGACGTTGTCAGCGAGAGCTTAGTGCTGGGTTTGCGAGTGCATGTGCAGCTGCAGAGCCACAGCTGCACACCAGCAGTGCCGGCACAGTGCAGTACTCCAATTCAGCCATTGGCAATTCAGCTGTTGGGTGGGGGGCGCTGCTGAGCGATCCCCAGATAGGGCCTGAAAACAGCTGAATCTGCGACTCTGCAGCGGCATACTCTCGCAAATAAGTCGTTGGGAGGTGGAGATTCATCACGCAAACCCACGATAATGTTGCCGTCTCTCTCTGCCAAATTTCTCAGTTCTTCGCTTGATATAATTAATACAAATGTCCAATATAACGGAATTCGTTAGCTCATAAAAATGTGATTATAACAGACTGCTGTTTATTAATGTCGGCCGACTGCCCACAGACAACTATTTGATTTAAAGTCAGCAGCAGCACGGAGTCTCGGGACTTATTTTATTTGGAATATAATGACTGTATACGCAAAAGTAGCCTAGTTTTAAGTTAAAATATTATAAATCTACATGCCTTGAGGATGTCATTCTTTTGTTTTGTTGTCATTCTTTTGCCTATCAATTGTTTTTAAGCTCAATAAACTCTGACCGGAATTTCTCTCATTTGACCGGTAGATTGAAATCTACCGGACACCGAGGCCGGCAACAATTTTTTCTAACGGAAACCCTGATAGTAATGTTACATTTGTGACATACGATATGCAAATATACAGTACTGTTACCCATAGATCCCAACAGAGATTATATACATATGGGGAGGAGACTGTACATTAGCAGGGCTGTACGCTAAGCTTTTTCACTAGGGGCACACTTGCCCCTAAATGAGAAATGTATAGCCGTTTATAGAGATCTATGCCAATTAATGTTTTATGTATATCCAGGACTTTTTTTTTTATAAGAATTGAGAGGTATTTGTATGTGACCTTTATTTTGAAAACAGTGTTGCGACGCAACCTTGTTTAAGTTTGCGCTTTTGACAGTGAAATGTTCAGTTCAACTTAGCTCGAAGGAAAGACTAATCAAAAAGGTTTAATTGACCCGTATGAGGCTCTTACGGTAGGACTTTGTTTATAGAAGAGGAATGTAATACTATGCAAAACGAGCCACTTTTATTAGTATTATCTTATTTGCATATTGTCTCATTATTAGATAGATAGATAGATAGATAGATAGGTTGATACTTTATTGATCCCCGGAGGGAAATTTAAGTAGACAGTATTTCACGTCCTAATAGTGGGCGACTCACCTAATGCATGGCTGAACGTTAGAAGTGTCCGTGTCCCCGTCAATCATCACTGCCAGATCAGACTTAATTTAATCGGCTATGGTCTCTTATCATGTCTCCACATCGGACGTGGTTGTGATAAGATGGATTGATATCCGCTCCGTTCTTCTTGCAGAGCAAAATTAGCGGCTTAAATTTATTGAAAGGAAGTTCTTTGGCGATGCTGCTGCACAGAACTGGCCACATTCAGTTTCGATTCGATTGTTCGCAAGGAATTCTGGGATTTGGTGTTGGATGTGGACTCTACGCAGACGGGGTCATGATATTTAATCGCACGATAGACTACAACTTCCAAGTATATAGCGTGGCCCAGATTCACTCAGATTCAGTCATTCATTGCCGACAGATTTTTTATGCCCTTAAGGAATCAAATAAGTCTGCCATGGCTACATGCTAACGCTAACGTTGTTTTGAAAACCTGGCAGCGTTAAGGGAATCGAAAGTCACGGGAGGCACGCGATTCCAGGCATCGGACAATTAGGAACCAACAGGAACCGGTTTTCGATTCCCATCCCTAGTTAGGACCCGCCCCCACGCCACAGCTCGGTAGAGAAAATAAACGACCCTGTCTCTAATGGAGTGCAATAATGGCCGAAGGCGTTAGAGGGCGGTATAAGACCGTCTGCCAGCTCAGACACACTCGGAACAGTATGCACAAGGTGCCCCGCTGAATTATGAAATGGCAATAGCGATTAAAAGAAATACAGTGAGAAAAACGTAGTTCTACGTTTCCGGCACTCAACCGTCGGGCAACAGAAACTTAGTTCTACGTGAACGGCACCCAATGTGTTAAAGAGTTAATATACAGTGTCGCTTGTCGTTGTCAACATGAACAATAAACATAGCCGTCTGTGGCAACGCTAGCTCACTAACGTTTAAAAAAAATTATAATAATAAGAAGCTAGTTAACGTTAGCGCGCTAACATTACTGGGATTAAAGCAAGCTTTCAGGAGGGGCGGGGGGTGTCGTGGCGAGGCTCGACAGAAGACGCCTCTTCATTTTGCGTGAAAGGCGTAAGCAATTAGGCTCTCTCCGAATTTTATTTCTTTATCTAAAAACCGAACTATTCAGTCAGATAGCGATTTATTATGAAAGTATACAGTGCAATTACAATTTCAATAACTTTCCAGCACACCACATTGAAATACAAGCATTTTCAAGGATTTCCAACACCCGTATGAACCCTGTTCTAAAGGCAGCACCTGCAGTTTTGTTGAAAATAATATTCTAGACTTACTTTTGGTTCACAGTGGCTCAACAGGATTTTATTTGGATTCACGGTGACATAAGACAATCATTTTAAGACTTACTTTTTATAGTAAATGTGTTTTGCAAACTAAATGCAAGCTCTCCAAATGTAAAAAAACTCCTTGGCTCCCTGAAACTATGCATCTTTAAAAAGCCACATGCGAGGAAGCCAACACTGCAAGTATATCTTGTATATACAGTGCATCCGGAAAGTATTCATACCCCTTCACTTTTTCCACATTTTGTTATGTTACAGCCGTATTCCAAAAATGTTTTTTCCCCCTCAAATTCTACACACAATACCCAATAATGACAAAGTGAAAGGTTTTTTAGAATTTTTTGCTAATTTATAAAAAAAAAATCAAGAATAAACAGATAAGTACATAAGTATTCACACCCTTTACTCAATACTTTGTTGAAGCACCTCTGGCATCAATTACAGCCTCAAGTCTTCTTGAGTATGATGCTACAAGCTTGGCACACCTATTTTTGGGCAGTTTTTCCCATTCTTCTTTGCAGATTGTCTCAAGCTCCATCAGGTTGGATGGGAGCATCGGTGTACAGCCATTTTCAGATCTTTCCAGAGATGTTCAATCAGGTTCAAGTCTGGCCTCTGGCTGGGACACTCAAGGACATTCACAGACGTGTCCTGAAGCCACTCCTTTCAAGTTTCAAGTTTCTTTAATAGTTGTCATACAGAAGTACAGAATACTTTCATACAAAATGCTTCTTACTGTTACGCTCCAGAGACTGTGCTAGACAAGATAGTATCAAATAACATAGTATAGCATGTAATTTAGAAGTAGAAAATGAGGTCACAGTGTTCAGTATAGACATATGTACAATGTTCGATGCAGAATAGACGTAACTGAGTTACCATATAATATACAATACTATGCAGTGTACTAATGTACAGTACTATATAGTGCAAAGCAGAAATGGGATGAGGTACAATTTAGGTACAATTTACAGTAAGGTGTACGAGTTGTAGTGCAATCCTTCCATCAATAAATAAATATAAAGTGTGGGGAGTGGGTGCTACAGTGTGTTTGTTTAAAGTGGGTGTGTGCTATAGAGTGTGTGGAGTGGGTGCTACAGTGTGTTTGTTTAAAGTGAGTGTGTGCGTGTGGATGTGTGTGCTATGTGCGTTTGATGGTTGTTGTTGTGTAGTGTTAATTGTTCGTTTAGCAGCCTGATGGCCTGGGGATAGAAGCTTCTTCTGAGTCTTTCTGTGCTCGCCTTGAGACTCCGGTATCGCTTGCCTGACCGCAGCAGTTCAAAGAGGCAGTAGTTCGGGTGACTGGAGTCTTTAATGATTCTCTTAGCCTTGCCCTTGCAACGCTTGTTGTAGATGTTCTGGAGGGTGGGGAGCCCCCCTCCAATTGTGCGTTCGGCTGAACGTGTCACTCTTTGTAGTCTGCTTCGGTCTTGTGCAGTGCTATTCCCAAACCAGGAGGTGATGTTGCCAGTCAAGATGCTCTCTATTGTACATGAGTAGAAGTTCTTAAGGATCTTCTGACTGACTTGGAACTTCCTTAGGCGCCTGAGGAAGTAGAGGCGTTGTCGTGCCTTCTTCACAACACTGTCAATGTGTGTGGTCCATGTCAAGTCCTCGGATATGTAGGCTCCGAGGTACTTAAAGCTGTTGACTCTCTCAACCGGTGCCCCGTCGATGCTGAGGGGGCTGTAGTCCTTGACCCCCGACCTCCTGAAGTCCACAATCATCTCCTTTGTTTTGCTGACGTTCAGGGAGAGGCTGTTTTCCTGGCACCATCCCGCCAGGACCTTGACCTCTTCCAGGTAGGCCCTCTCGTCGTTGGCAGAGATCAGGCCCACCACCACTGTGTCGTCAGCAAATTTGATGATTGTATTGCTACTCCGCTGAGCCACACAGTCGTGTGTGTACAGGGAGTAGAGGAGGGGACTCAGAACACAGCCCTGGGGGGCCCTTATGTTGAGGGTGATGGATGAGGAGGTGCAGTTGCCTGCTCTCACCACCTGGGGTCTGCCCGTCAGGAAGTCCAAGACCCACTGGCAGAGGTCATAGTTCAAGCCGAGGTCCCTGAGCTTGGCTATGAGTATGGAGGGGACTATGGTATTGAATGCCGAGCTGTAGTCGATGAATAGCATTCTCACATAGTTCCCCTGCCTCTTGTCCAGGTGTGATGCTGCTGTGTGCAGCACATGGGCTATGGCGTCCTCCGTGGACCTGTTGGGGCGGTATGCAAATTGCAGGGGGTCCATGTTGATGGGGAGGGAGGAGCAGATGTAGCCCTTTACTAGCTTCTCAAAGCACTTCATGGCTATGGAGGTGAGAGCTACAGGGCGGTAGTCGTTGAGGCAAGCAGGCTTGGATTTTTTGGGTACAGGGATAATAGTGGACTTCTTCAGGCAGGTGGGGATGACAGCCTGTTCTAAGGACAGGTTAAATATGTCAGTGAATACCGGGGCCAGTTGGTCTGCACAGACTTTTAGGACGCGGCCGGGGATGCCGTCCGGACCTGCTGCCTTCCTGATATTCACTTTTTTAAAGGTCCGCCTCACCTCATGCTCTGTTACCCTGAACACTGAGTCTCCATCAGCAGCAGAACCCCCCCCCATTGCTGTGGCTTGTGGGCTGGTGTTGTTATTACCAGCATCAAACCTCGCATAGAAGGTATTGAGGTCATTTGCTAAGGAGATGTCACTGTTCAGTTTGAGGGAGGCGCCTTTGTAGTCTGTCATCGTTTTGAGCCCCTGCCACATAGCTCTAGAGTCAGCCTGTTCAAACTGGAGTTCAATTGTATCCTTGTAGCGCCGTTTGGCCTCTGTCACTGTCCTCCTTACGTTGTATCGCGCCACCTTGTGGTCATTCATGTTGCCTGCCACTAGGCCATCGTTGTATGCTTTGGTGCGCGCTCTCAGAGCTTCACGGACGGATTTGTCTACCCAGGGTTTTTGATTTGGGTAAACTCTCATTGTGGTAGTGGGGATTGTTTCTTCCACCAAAGTACGAACATAGTCCAGCACTGTCTCCGTGTAGACATGAATGTTATCGGTGTCGCGGAACACGCTCCAGTCTGTGCAGTCAAACGCAGCCTGGAGCGTCTCCTCTGACGTCAAATCCCATTTCTGCACCTCTCGCGAGACTACGGGAGTGCTTTTGATTCTCTGTTTGTACTTTGGTGAAAGGAAAATGGACGCGTGATCTGACTTACCAAAGCCACTAGCAGAATGAGCCTTGTATCCACCCTTGAATTGCGTGTAACAGTGATCTAGGATGTTACCGCCTCTGGTGTTACAAGTCACATGCTGATAGAAGTCAGGTAATACCTTTCTCAGATTGGCGCTATTGAAATCACCCACCACTATTATGGCGGCGTTAACGTTCGCCGCTTGGATTTTATTTACCTCGTCATGGAGTCTGGAGAGCGCAACATTATTGCTGGCTTGTGTGTGCTTAGGGTCGTTGTCCTGTTGGAAGGTGAACCTTCACCCCAGTCTGAGGTGCAGAGCGCTCTGGAGCAGGTTTTCATCAAGGATCTCTCTCTACATTGCTGCATTAATCTTTCCCTTGATCCTGACTAGTCTCCCAGTCCCTGCCATTGAAAAACATCCCCACAGCATGATGCTGCCACCACCATGCTTCACTGTAGGGATGGTATTGACCAGGTGATAAGCGGTACCTGATTTCCTCCAAACATGGCGCTTGGCATTCGGGCCAAAGAGTTAAATCTTGGTTTCATCAGACCAGACAATATTGTTTCTCATGGTCTGAGAGTCCTTTAGGTGCCTTTTGGCAAACTCCATGCAGGCTGTCATGTTCCTTTTACTGAGAAGTGGCTTCCGTCTGGCCACTCTACCATAAAGGCCTGATTGGTGGAGTGCTGCAGAGATGGTTGTCCTTCTGCAAGGTTCTCCCATCTCCACAGAGGAACACTGGAGCTCTGTCAGAGTGACCATCAGGTTCTTGGTCACCTCCCTGACCAAGGCCCTTCTCCCCCGCTGGCTCAGTTTGGCCGAGCGGCTAGCTCTAGCAGACTACAAAGAGTGACACGTTCAGCCGAACGCACAATTGGAGGGGGGCTCCCCACCCTCCAGAACATTTACAACAAGCGTTGCAAGGGCAAGGCTAAGAGAATCATTAAAGACTCCAGTCACCCGAACAACTGCCTCTTTGAACTGCTGCGGTCAGGCAAGCGATACCGGAGTCTCAAGGCGAGCACAGAAAGACTCAGAAGAAGCTTCTATCCCCAGGCCATCAGGCTGCTAAACGAACAATGAACACTACACAACAACAACCACCAAACGCACATAGCACACACATCCACACGCACACACTCACTTTAAACAAACACACTGTAGCACCCACTCCACACACTTTATAGCACACACCCACTTTAAACAAACACACTGTAGCACCCACTCCCCACACTTTATATTTATTGATGAAGGATTGCACTACAACTCGTACACCTTACTGTAAATTGTACCTAAATTGTACCTCATCCCATTTCTGCTTTGCACTATATAGTACTGTACATTAGTACACTGCATAGTATTGTATATTATATGGTAACTCAGAACATTGTACATATGTCTATACCGAACTCTGTGACCTCATTTTCTTCTTCTAAATTACATGCTATACTATGTTATTTGATACTATCTTGTCTAGCACAGTCTCTGGAGCGTAACAGTAAGAAGCATTTTGTATGAAAGTATTCTGTACTTCTGTATGACAACTATTAAAGAAACTTGAAACTTGAAACTTGAAACTAGGAAGAGTCCTGGTGGTTCCAAACGTCCTCCATTTGCGAATGATGGAGACGACTGTGCTCGTTGGCACTTTCAATGCTGCAGAATAATTTTTGTACCCTTCCCCAGATATGTGCCGCGATACAATCCTGTCTCGGAGGTCTACAGACCATTCCTTGGACTTCATGGCTTGGTTTGTGCTCAGACATGCACCGTCAACTGTGGGACCTTGTATAGACGGGTTGTGTGCCTTTACAAATCATGCCCAATCAATTTAATTTACCACAGGTGGACTCCAATCACGTTGTAGAAACATCTCTAGGATGATCAGAGGAAACAGGATGGACCTGAGCAAAAATGTTTGTGGCATAGCAAAGGGTGTGAATACTTATGTACATGTGATATTAAATCTTTAAATTTTTAATACATTTGCAAAAAATTCTAAAAATCTTTTTTCATTGAGTCATTATGGGGTATTGTGTGTAGAAGTTTGAGGGAAAAATGTATTTAATACATTTTGGAATAAGGCTGTAACATAACAAAATGTGGAAAAAGTGAAGGGGTATGAATACTTTCCGGATGCACTGTAACAGTATCTTGCCAATAATCACTGCGTCATGACCGTTTTAATATAGAGTGCTTTGATCGTGACAAATCAAAGTGAATGTGGATATCCAACTGTATCAATAAGTAAAATGTATCAATATCAAGTTTCAAGTTTCAAGTTTCTTTAATAGTTGTCATACAGAAGTACAGAATACTTTTGTACAAAATGCTTCTTACTGTTGCGCTCCAGAGACTGTGCAAGACAAGATAAGTATGAAATAAAAACATAGTAAAGTTAGAAGTAAAAAAAAGAGGTCACAGTGTTCAGTTTAGACATATGTACAATGTTCGATGCAGAATAGACGTAGTTACCATACAATATACAATACTGTGCAGTGTACTAATATACAATACTATATAGTGCAAGGCAGAAATGGAGAAATGGGACGAGGTGCAATTTAGGTACAATTCACAGTAGGTGTACGAGTTGTAGTGCAAATCCTTTATCAATAAATATAAAGTGTAAGTGTGTTTGTGTGATCTAAAGTGTGGAGAGTGGGTGCTGCAGTGTGTTGTTTGTTTGAGTGAGTGTGTGCGTGTGGGTGTGTGTGCTGTGTGCATTTGATGGTTGTTGCTAGGCCTGCCATGATAACAAATTTTGCTGGGCGATTAATTGCCCCCGAAAATATCGCGATAAGAGATATTATTGCGACCGTTAGAGAATTTTTTTTTGAGAAATTTATTTCCCAAAACTTTTATTTTGAAGCCCACCGCTCCGTCTTTTCCGGTGTTTTAGACTTTTATTTTGAAGCCCACCGACCGGACCGGAAGTATTGTTGTGATTATCCTAGCTTGCTGATGCTGCTGGTGGACTGGGGCCAGCTAACGTTAGCTTGCTGATGCTACTACTACTTCGACATGCTGCTAATGGGCTGGGGCCAGCTAACGTTAGCTTGCTGATGCTGCTGGTAGATCGACATGCTGCTAATGGGCTGGGGCCAGCTAACGTTAGCTTGCTGATGCTGCTGGTAGATCGACATGCTGCTAGTGGACTGGGGCCAGCTAACGTTAGCTTGCTGATGCTACTAGTAGATCGACATGAGCTAATGATAAAACAAATGTTGAGATTGTTGGTGAACAACTAACTTTAAGTTAGTTTTAACGTTAGCTACTAACGTTAAAACGCGAACGTTACACTACAAATAACGCTACTTGGTTAAAAGGAGCAACACTATTGAGAAATGTAGTTAAGCTATGTGGTGTTGCCCCACGGAGCTCCTGTGCTGTGCTCTCTGCTCTGTAGTAAAGCCAGCGGCCCGCCTCCCAACACGGACAGTGACTGACAAGGGGCACTGGTTCCGCCTCATTAAAACAAACGCGCAAATAGCAATTAATCGCGCCCGTCAAAATCATTGCATTCATTTTAATTATCGCGGCAATTAATCGATTTATTGCTTATCGCGGCAGGCCTAGTTGTTGCATAGTGATTATTGTTCGTTTAGCGATTATTGTTCGTTTAGCAGCCTGATGGCCTGGGGATAGAAGCTTCTTCTGAGTCTTTCTGTGCTCGCCTTAAGACTCCGGTATCGCTTGCCTGACTGCAGCAGTTCAAAGAGGCAGTTGTTCGGGTGGCTCGAGTCCTTAATAATTCTCTTAGCCTTCCCCTTGCACCGCTTGTGGTAAATGTTCTGGAGGGTGGGAAGCCCCCCTCCAATTGTGCGTTCGGCTGAACGTGTCACTCTTTGTAGTCTGCTACGGTCTTGTGCAGTGCTATTCCCAAACCAGGAGGTGATGTTGCCGGTCAGGATGCTCTCTATTGTACATGAGTAGAAGTTCCTAAGGATCTTCTGACTGACTTGGAACTTCCTTAGGCGCCTGAGGAAGTAGAGGCGTTGTCGTGCCTTCTTCACAACACTGTCAATGTGTGTGGTCCATGTCAAGTCCTCGGATATGTGGGCTCCGAGGTACTTGAAACTGTTCACTCTCTCAACCGGTGCCCCGTCGATGCTGAGGGGGCTGTAGTCCTTGACCCCCGACCTCCTGAAGTCCACAATCATCTCTTTTGTTTTGCTGACGTTCAGGGAGAGGCAGTTCTCCTGACACCACTGTGACAGGTTCTCTACCTCTTCCAGGTAGGCCCTTTCGTCGTTGGCAGAGATCAGGCCCACCACTACTGTGTCATCAGCAAATTTGATGATGGTGTTGTTGTTCCGCTGTGCTACGCAGTCATGTGTGTACAGGGAGTAGAGGAGGGGGCTCAGAACACAGCCCTGGGGGGCCCCTATGTTGAGCGTGATGGATGAGGAGGTGCAGTTGCCGGCTCTTACCACCTGGGGTCTGCCCGTCAGGAAGTCCAAGACCCACTGGCACAGGTCATAGTTCAAGCCCAGGTCCCTGAGCTTGGCTATGAGTTTGGAGGGGACTATGGTATTGAATGCTGAGCTGTAGTCGATGAACAGCATTCTCACATAGTTCCCCTGCCTCTTGTCCAGGTGTGATGCTGCTGTGTGCAGCACATGGGCTATGGCGTCCTCCGTGGACCTGTTGGGGCGATATGCAAATTGCAGAGGGTCCAGGTTGATGGGGAGGGAGGAACTGGTAATATTAATATTTAATTAATATTAATAATATTAATATTAATGTAAGCCCATGTGTGTTCAGCCATTTAATTGATTTAGGGGCCGTCCTCGACTTTGTCGACTAATGTCCGTCATTCCAGTTCTATTATACTTCATGGTAGAATTCGATGTTAAATCTTTCAGCGCCACCGGGTCTAGCCATCTTTGTTCCTACTGCGCCACCACTCTAAGAGATAGGGATGCGTGGCGGTGTTTGCAGGGCTATATCTATATTCTATATTATAGCTATGGAGACAATACTATGGCTCATTTGACATCAACTATCCATCGTTCAACATGTGAAAAAGAATACTTTTTTTCATGTATATGTTTGCGTGTTATACCGTGGTGAATATTGTATAGTTTCAGAGTGATCCTGGCTAATTCCTGAAAACGGCGCTATGGAGCAATACGTGAATTTTGCTAAAAGCGTTGGCGTTGCTCGCCTGGACACGCTATTATTTCCAATTCAAAAGGTGTATAATAGGTATTATGTTTCATCATGAATGCATGAAAGGGGATGGGGGGGGGGGGGGGGGGGCATTTTTTGATGCTTTGATCGTCACCAACGGCATACGTTTTGGAGTACGTTACATAATTGTTGCGATAGATGTGAAATCATGGTTGGATCAAAGCAGGATTGATGTCATATAGTCCTTACTATGAGGTATCCCAAAAAGAATATTCCGATTGTCTGATCGCGATTTCCAGTATTGGTGTCCATCGTGTCCCCAACATAATCCGGCACAACACATGCATCGAGGGGCATTGGACGTTTCAATGTGATCGGGTGAACCGCTAGACTTGCCTGACCCAAAATACTGCGCCCAGAGGGAATTAAATGCAACGCCCGGTGTGAAAAAAGGTTTCAAAGGGTGGGCGATACTGCCACCTAGCAGGATGCGGCCGGTATTGCACTCTAGCAATCTCAGAATGATTTCCTATGGTAACGCCGAGGTCTGTGTGCCTGAAATTAGGGCTGGGCGATATGGCCTAAATATGATATCACGATATTTTCTGACCTTTCGGCGATACACGATACACATCACGATGTTTTTCTTTTTTACCCCAAACAATTCATTATGAGGCTTACCAAGACAGTATTTGAGTTTGCAAGCTAACATTAAAGACAAAATAAAATACCCATGCATTTAGCATTTTTATATTAGATTTAGATTATTAGATTATATATTGCATATGAGATATTATATGATTTAGATATGAAATATGATGAATTGAAAATGGGGGACCCTGATGTAAACAAGACTAAAGTCTTTCTCTGGTCTGCATCCCCTTAACAATTGTATGTATTGAGCTGTACTGTACCCATTCTGCAATATGTTAAAGTTTTAAATCAATCAATCAATAAATAGCATTTTAATGAAACTACTGTATATATGTATGTCTCTAAATGTTTTGATGAATTGAAAATGGAGGACCCTTATGTAAAAAAGCCGAAAGTCTTTTTCTGGTCTTCATCCTCCTGTACTGTATTGTACCCATTCTGAAACCTTTTAATACAGTTTTCATTCATTCATTCTGACGGAAACATAATCATTTTGATTGACAGTCGAGTCTGCCAATGACGTCACACCGCTTGCACCCGCCCTGCTGTTCTTAGCACCAATCGGCAAGCGTTATAGTTTTTGACTTCCTGAATGTCCCGTGTGCTGAACATCAACAAAGCTACTAACGTTAGCTCCCCGCGGCCGTCGAGTAGGAGACCAGTGCTTCACAGGATGACTAAATGAGGCATAATGATTTTACTACAACGAATGTTATAATAAAAGCCTTTCCATACATCTGTCTGATTGAAAACTTTATTAACAGACCGCGGAATGGGCATATCTCAGCACAGGCTGAGATATGAACGAGTAACGTGTGGACAGATTGACGCGACACAATCCTCTTGGATCGATATCCACGATACGTTGAAAAAGTGTATCGTTAATGAACTGTACCCGATATTTATATAATATCGTCATATCGCCCAGCCCTACCTGAAATGAATAAAAAAAATCGAATAAAAGAAATAACAATGAAAACCCGACTATACTCGGGTATGGCGCTCAACCGCTGGCGAGAACAAAGTAAGGTTTCGTCGATAATCCAATGTACAGTTACTCCCCCCCCCCCACCACCCAACCACCTCCAATGTACAGTCCCCCCACCCCACCTACCCAACCTCCTCCAATGTAGTTTCTTCGTCAAATGTATATTCTCTTTTTTAGACTATTTTTGTATCACAAACAATTAGGGCTGACCTTCGAAGCTTTTTTTGGCAATGGAAGCTTCGGGCCGAGCTTCGATTTTAATTCGAAGCTTCGGAAAAAGAAATAATATTTCTTTTAAGAATATATATATATTTTTTTTAATCTTATGTTGTAGGACTTGTACAGCACTTTGGTAAACTTTGTTGTTTTTAAATGTGCTCTATAAATAAAGTGGATTGGATTAATTAATTAAGTAGCCCCTTTCGTGACTGTGACACAGCCAACAAGGTTTCACTTGGCTGTGTGATTTAATTCAAGGTGGATCGCTGTTGTCGTTTGAACAACTTCAGATTTCATGGGAACTACCAATCCCCCAAATCAAGAATGTTTAAGATGAATGAAGTAAGATTTTGATTATTTGAAATATGGCCCGTGTAGACTAAACTATGCACAGAATTATGTCAGTCTACAAGGTCCGGATGCTACATGGTCCGGCAATGTAGACCTTGTAGATACCACTACAGACCAATTATCAGTGAATGTTCATGCATTTTTAAGAAGGGCTACTTCCACAAAAAAACAAAGAACTCACCAAAACATCTCAGTAGCACCTTATCTAAATGTTCTATTTCATATATGGAGATTCATATTTATTTATGTATTGCATGCATTTCTACATTTTATTTCCTATTTTGTTTATTCATCCCAGTATCTTTCTTTCTTATGTGTGGAATTCTACAAGGCATGTAGGTGTATATGTGTTTGAGGATGATATCCTTCAAACAGGCAATAGTGATGATATAATTTGGGCAGTGCTGAGCTGGGTTACTTTCCTCCAGTGTATTTGTCCCCCGGCCCCACCCAATGGCCCCATGCGCGCACACACACACACACACAAATCGAAGTAAAAAAAATTATAAAAAAATATTGAAAAAAATATATATATTTTCTTTTAACTTCGATTTTTTTTTAATGTTCGAAACTTGTGCCATCGAACGAAGCTTCGAAGTATTTAAGACAGCCCTATAAATGTATAGATGTAGCAGTACTGTCTATCTGTATGTCGTGTATGTTATGATGAATTGAAAATGGGGGACCCTGATGTAAACAAGATGAAAGTATTTCTCTGGTCTGCATCCCCTTAACCCATTCTCTGCCGGAGCTTATATCCATCCTTGTAGCCTCTCTGCCAGCACTATTTGTCTATGGAGATGTTCACCTTCTTTGCAGGGCTATAACTTTTCAAATTGTATTGCTAAATTGACATTACTATGGCCCATTCAACATCAATTATCTATCGTTCAGGATGTAGGAACGTTTTACTTTTTCATTCACACATTCATACTAAAATACTGTCCAGAGTATAAATATGTTATCGTTTTCTGCTGTATTTCATAGAACGTGAGATATAGCCATAAATGCATATATTAGATGATCAAATGCAGTTTGATACCGATCAACATTATATTAAAAATTTCAACTGTACATGATCCTAAACGTCATGACTGGTCATCTGCTGGTGACCGGAGGGGGGGGGGGGGGGGGGGGGGGTCGTTTATAATGCAATGACCGACGTTAAATGATTTATGTAGTATGGGTGATATATAGATCAGAGAAGTTTGTATGGATAAGAATAGGGCTGGGCGATATGGCCAAAAACGTTATCGCAATAAAATTATAAAAAAAAAATCATATAACTCGATATCGATAATTATCGTCGATATAATGTCTGTCAAGTTTAATTAACTTCTTATGCCCGGCGCCGATGGACGGGCTATTAATAGCATAGATATATATAATAGACTTGTTTTGCTGCTGCGAATGTTGATGTCGTCATCAGTCCGCGCACGTTAGCAGTTAGCCGACAAGCGGAGTATCTCATGACAGACAATGTACTAGATATTACCCTAAAATACTCTCTTCCGCCCCAATATATTGAAACGACGTCCACTGTATACCCCACACTACTATAAACGTGGCCTCAGAATTCACGACACACATACTCGGCACGTAAATATATAAAATAGTGCCGTGCAAGCTAGTTATCCTAGCCAGCCTGTTGTGTCTAAGCGGTGTATTCCATGACAATGTAATAAATATTACCCTAAAATACTCTCTTCCGCCCCAATATATTGAAACGACGTCCACTGTATACCCCACACTACTATAAACGTGGCCTCAGAATTCACGCCACACACATACTCGGCACGTAAATATATAAAATAGTGCCGTGCAAACTAGTTATCCTAGCCAGCCTTGTTTACTACTAGAGTCCTACCTCTCTACCCAGAGGTGCACCGCGGGTCTCCTTCACTGTCGGCCATCTCCTTCACTGATTGGTTGTTAGTGCGTGTGCTGATATCCAAGCTTGGAAAATCGATATATCGAAACTTTGCGACCACGTTTCATGTTTATTTCGAGGAAATAATTTATCGCGATAGTTATCGTTATCGTTTTATCGCCCAGCCCTAGATAAGAATAATCAAAAACGCTGAAACTCACGGCAGCTACCTCTTACCGTTGGGCGATCACACTGGCGCAAACAGATCCCAGTTATGTAATGTTGATCTAGGTGATCCAGTTCCGGTTTGTATAATACTAATATACGTCCAATCATGTTGTTTATTGAGTTATGGCAACGGATCGATATGCACGGTGTCTGGATAGAGTCCTGCGAGCGATAGCGAGTGGCCGGACGGAATAGGGGACGGACTAAGCACTTCCGGTTTTGGCAACTCGCAGATTGGCCACCAGGTGGCGGTATTGAAGCGTTGCAGAGTTGAGCGGAGTCCTACCACACCAGCAAAGTGAAATGTGAATATGTGGGTGAAATGTGAATACCATGACGCATGGCGAGGAATGACGTGTAAACACGTCATCGGCGGAGAAAGGGTTAACAATTGTGTGTATTGAGCTGTACTGTATTGTACCCATTCTGCAATCTGTTAATAAAATGTTCAATCAATCAATCAATATTACGGCTCAATACACACAATTGTTAAGGGGATGCAGACCAGAGAAAGACTTTAGTCTTGTTTACATCATCAGGGTCCCCCATTTTCAATTCATAGACATCATGACATTTATGGCATAGTAGGGACATACTACAGGTATATTATAATGTTACATTTGTGACATATATGATATGCAAATATACAGTAATCAATGTTACACATAGATCCTAACAGAGAATATATACATTATGATGGGGAGGAGACTGTACATTAGGAGGAGGGGTGGTAGAAAAAAGATACATACGGTGGGGAGAGAATATACGGTGGGGAGGAGACTGTCTACACAGATACACCTGTGTGATGTTGCTACGGAGTTAAGCTAATAAAGGTGACTCACAACCACAACAGGGGAATCACTTATTTGTACTGTGAAGTAACTGTTAACACGACAATGACAAATGTGTTGTTTCTGTTTTTCTTTTTGACATTCTAGCGGCACACAGAACAAGTTAACAACTCACCACTACAGCCCGCAGTAGCCTAGCCAGTCTCTTGAAACACTGCTATCTTCAAACTTCCACTCAAAACTTTCTTTTGTTGGGTGGTGGTGCTCATCCTTTTCGTCTGAGAAAACCGCTGTGGTTTTTCTTTTTAGTGGCAGGCTTACTCCTTCCATTTAACCGATGCTATTAAGCTAACGCTAGCTAATCGGTATAGCAGCAAGTGCAAGCAGCGTGGTGGCTGTGACGTCTGTAAACAAGGAGAGTTGATGCGCGAGGCTGCAAAAAAGACGACTGTCGTAAAACCAAAACACACTGCAGTTTTTAATTATTTTACATGACTATTTTGTTACCCTGTGGCGGACAGACCTCTCAGACCTCGCAAATGTCACTCCAATAGCCTCCAGCTGCAACCGCTGAGCGAGCAGCGTCCTGTCTCTCGGGTTGCTGAGTGATGACTCTGCTTGGCACAGCCGCGGTAGATATTTGGCGCCTCTGATTGGCTCAATTTTGTTTAAATCTGTATGCATCTACGAATCATATTATACCAAGGTAGCCAATTCCGTCAGACTGAATCAAATGGACGGATCTCCCGAATCAAATTGACGGAAATCCGTCTGGAGACGGAACGCTTTAATGCCTGTAAGCTAATAACTAGGGGTGCACCGATGTATCGGTCGGGTATCGGTATCGGCCGATAAGTGCCTTGTTGACTGCAATCGGCCTATCGGCCGATAAACTCAAATGTGCCGATGGCAGTAGCCGATAAATATCCATCAATTTGTGTCGCGTCAAATGGCAAAAAAAAGTTCAGTCGCGACAACGCCACCCCCGGCCCACACACACACAAGCTACTGCATCAAAGTTACTACTTATGATTAACAAATGCATTCGTTTTGTGGCATTAACGTTATATAGTTAGTGTTACACGTTCAATAACATCAGCATATTATTTACCCGAACGTAGCAAGCATTCATACTAGCTCAGTTCCTTCCGTTGCTCATAGAGCCCTGAGTTTTACCCATTCTGCAATCTGTTAATAAAGTTTTCAATCAGACACATGTATAGAAAGGCTTTGTTTTATTACAACATTCGTTGCAGTAAAATCATTATGCCTCATTTAGTCATCCTGCGGAGCTAAAAGCTAAACGTCGGCCGCGCTTTGTTGTTGTAGAAAACCTCTCGTCAAAATCAATGACGGACAAAATCGGAAGTAAAAAATGTATACGCGCTTGCCGATTGGTGGTAACAGCAGAGTAAGTAAGTAAGTAAGTAAGTAAGTATTTGGGCGGGTGCAAGCGGTGTGTGACGTAATTGGCAGAATCGACTGTCAATCAATTTCATTGGTTGAGAGCTCTGGTTGAGACAATAGTATCCAGCTGCAGCCCGGTAGACCATACTGGGAGAACTAGTATCTAGGTGCAGCCCGGCAGACCATACTGGGAGAGAGATAGTGCTATTTCTTGATGTTTCCTTCTTTTAAGTAAGTAAAGAGGCCTATGTTCATATCGGTGAGCACAATTTGTAACACAAATATACAGTAGTTTCATTAAAAAAAAATACAAAAAAAAAATATTACAAAAAAAAAATATATATATATATATAAATATCGGTATCGGCCGATTGTGTTAGGTGAACAATCGGTATCGGTGGCACATTTTCATATCGGTGCATCCCTACTAATAACGTTAAATCGATTGCCGTTTCGGCCCTACACAAGCTAGAGATAAAAATCAAAATGCATATGATCGGTATCATGTTCCACCATGAATGCATGAAAGGGGGGGGGGGCGGGGGGACGTCGTTTCTGATTATTGATTACCAATAACGGCATTCGTTATTGTAGCCTCATTCACTGATCGTAGGGCTGGGCGATATGGGCAAAAACGTTATCGCGATAAAATTATAAAATTATTTTCATATAACTCGATATCGATAATTATCGTCGATATAATGTGTTACGAAGGATCAGATTAAACCCAATATATATATTTATTGATTGATATATATTGCATAATATTTGTATATCGTCTGATATCCCTTGTGTATTCTTTGTACATATACACGGAATATCCCTTTAACCTAGTACAGACCATAATATTTCGTTCTCCTATTGGACAGCGGTCTCTTAGGCGCCATTGCCATACCCCCAGAGTCTAGTTCAAAGTCACCGCTAAGACATGTCTGTACATGCCCGGCTTTGCCCAGGAATACGAGACAGAAATAAGGTTGGCACTAGATTATTCACCGTACGTATCAATACGTCGCAGGTGGATACAGCAGTAGTCTTGTCTTATCCTAATACGTTCGTTCAACGTATCGTTCGCTCCTTACTAGTAAAGCCTTCATCACGAGTCAACGACCAAGTGAAGTGAGCAACCGTGCATCTAAATAGAGCACTTATAACCGCGTGCGAATAGGATAGTAAAGTGTCAGAGCTTAGTGGAATAACGTCAAGTTCGACCTAGTTAATGTGAAGTACCGCGCACCGGAGAATCTACACCGGTGAATGCAGAGCCCTTTCCAGCTGGGTTATTGCTTTGGTCCTGTGGATGTTGGAGCGGAGGAGAATCGTCTACACCCACTACTGTGTGGGATCTACCCATGAGGAACATCACTCGAGCCCGTCTCTTGGAGAGGCTGGCCGGTTTTCACCTATGCTGCACGCATACTGGGATTACAGCTGCTGCTTTCGTCTGCCGATCAAGGGAGTAATATACCGCCTCCCATAGCAGGAGCTTATCGAGTCCCCGTTGATCCAGACTTTGCATTCGAACATTTCCTCCCCCTGCTGGCTTACAACCGGTGGGAACCCCTACTATTATCTCCCGCTACCTTACTAGAGTACCATAGATATAATTCCTAATATTCAGGTTGTATTCATTATCTCCTGCGTAATATGAGAATGGACATACGTTATTGATTTGCTTACGCACATTCTTTTGCCTTATAAGCGCACCTTACGTAAAGTATTATTATATATACTATCATTGCTGCTAATAAATATTCTTAAACCCAGTTTTGTGTGGAACCGTGTCATTGTGGGAAGTGTTCTCATCATATACCTGTGTACTGTATGGCCAGTAGTAATGTACATAAGACAGTAGTGGTTTAATGATACCATACTTATTAATACAGTCAGGGAATTGTACCCCTCAGTTACAATTGGTCCTTCGAGCCGGAGATAGTAATTAGCGTAATATTAATATAATATTAATATTAACATGGCCGATGATGAACACTCCACAAACGGTTCTCCTAAACTAGATCGCCCGCAGCGCAGACAGCAGCCACCTCCCTATCTAGAGGCATACGTTGTCAGTCCAATACCTAGCTTTAAAAGGAAGTTAAATACGGATAAAGTAACTAAAGCGGATAGTAAAAGTATGTCAAACCCTACCGAACAGGCGACCCCGCCAGTAGAGACCCTAGTGGGTTCTAACGTAACTGACCAAGCTCACGGTGGGGACCAGGAGGGACCCGACATGACTTTACCCCCCGCCAACGTCGACGAGGTAGTCCCCGGAGAGCTCCAGGATAAAGACAGCGCTCCAGGGACGGAACCAGCGTTTCCGTTAGCCGGTAATTACCGGTATTTGACTGGCAAAATCTGTTGAAGTCCGACATATTTAATCTCTCCGGTCATAATGTCCGGTGAAAATAATTCCCTCTAAACACAATTAGATTATTTGAATTGTATTAAAATAGGCTAAAATTATATAGCCTATGCGATGAACGAAACAATCTCACCAAGCAGCCGGTCTAATAATGACATCCTGCTGTCAGCGCGAGCTGGCTGCTGATATATTTACGTGAAGCATGGCTTGGCAGGGTGCAGTACTCCAATTCAGCCATTGGCAATTCAGCTGTTGGGTGGGGGCGCTGCTGACACCACTGCTCTGCTCTGCCTGCTCCAAGTGCTCCATGCTTCACGTAAATATATCAGCAGCCAGCTCGCGCTGACACAGCGGTGCCAAATTTCTCAGTTCTTCGCTTGATATAATTAATACAAATGTCCAATATAACGGAATTAGTTAGCTCATAAAAATGTGATTATAACAGACTGCTGTTTATTAAGGTCGGGCAGACTGCCCACCGACACCTCAAGTCGGCAGCAGCAGCACGAAGTCTCGAGGGACTTATTTTATTTGGAATATATTAATGACTGATACGCAAAAGTAGCCTAGTTTTAAGTTAAAATATTATAAATGCCTTGATGATGTCATTCTTTATATAGGTCTATCAATTGTTTTTAAGCTCAATAAACTCTGACCGGAATTTATCCCATTTGTCCGGTAGATTGAAATCTACCGGACACTCAGACCTGCAAAAAAAAATTCTAACGGAAACCCTGGACGGAACCCGACCCACTACCAGAAGAGACGCACACCCAGGAGATGGATCTCCTCGGAGCGCGACAGGAGAACAGATCTCCAACGAGCACTGCCAGAAGCCGATCACCTCCGCCTGTGTCTTCCCCCAGCGAAGCGGACAAGATGCTGGCGCAGGCACTCATCGCCACCCTGGCAGCCTCCACCGAACGCGATCGACTTCAAGCGCAACAGACGAGCGAGCGCGAACAAGCTGCAGACCAACGAGAGCGCCTTCACGCGCAACTCCAAGCGCAAGCCCTCCGTGAACGCGAACATTCTGCAACCGAGCGAGAGCGCTTCCAGGCGCAACAAAGGAGTGAAGACGACCGCATAAGACTGGAGACCAGACGCCTTCAGACGGAAGAGAACATTGAAAGAAGCCGCGCCGATGCACAGCACGCCGCCGCCAACGCACAGCGCGACGCCGCAAATGCACAGCTCCACGCCGCCCATGCCAGCGCCAATGCACAGCGCGACGCCGCCAATGCACAGCGCGACGCCGCCCATGCCAGCGCCAATGCACAGCGCGACGCCGCCAATGCCCACCGCGAAGCAGAGCGCGACGCCGCCCATGCCCAGCGCGAAGCAGAGCGCGACCGGCAGCAGGCGAAGATGGTAGAACAATTGATGGCCATGGCGACACCCCCCCGCTCCGCACGGAGCTCCCGGAGATCGTCACTACAAGGGTCTAGGACACATTCCCCTACCCGACCAAGCGACCCGGGACCCCGCCAACAGGAGGATCCTGTCCACGGCTCCGAACCCCCTCCCCGGCCGGTCCATACGAGACCCAGCAACCGGGAAGAACCGGACCACGCCGAGAGACTGAACAGAAGACTCCAGGACCTGGCGGAGGAGGAGGAGGAGGAGGAAGAGGAGGAATGTCAAGCCGACCAGCAGCAGCGTACTCTGGACCAGGAGGCCCAGTACAGCCCCGACCAGCAGCAACGTACTCTGGACCAGGAGGCCCAGTACAGCCCAGACGTCAGCCCCGAGGCACTGCGCTACAAACCCCGACTCAACTCACGGGTGAGTTTGACGCACCGTCAGCACCGAGGAACAGCACCTGGGTACCCGACCTTCGGTACCCACCAAGTACCAGCCCAAGACGACACGCACGGGGAGACTCGCCCAGGAGGCCTCTCCCCCAACGCTCACCGATGTGCCAGCCATCCATGGCATCGTACCTTGGCACACCGACGTTCCTGGACTTCACACACGAGAACAGAGCATGGTACACAGAGCTACGAATGTGCTTAGAGACAATGATGTCCGATGTACCGGATGAAACGTAAAAGTATGCTATCCTACTCAAGCACCTGAAGGTGCCCAGAGCGCACAATATAGCGCTGGCATATTCCAACTCTACTACCCCATACACCGCGGCTCTAGTAGCCCTCGACCAACGTTATGGACGCATATGGGACTACGTGATACAGGAGATAAGAGACATTGACCGTCTCCCCCCAGCCAGAGACAACAGAGCATTGGATGACCTCTCTATCAAGGTACAGTCCCTGGTAGGGATGCTGGGGTCCCAAAAGGAAAAAGGGATACACGAACTGTACGCTAACTCTAATGTAGAGAGAATATTAGAGAAGCTCCCTCCCGCCCGACAAGAGCGGTTTCGGCGGCAGAGAGACCACCGTGACCCCAACGGCCCAGAGGCATCCCTCCTAGACCTGTCTGAGTTCCTCGCCAGGGAGGTCAGCAGCTTACGACTGGACACGTTCGTATGGAGTGGACCAAGCCCAAGACCAGGACCTCGGGGATTAAATGATAACCGCCGGTCGGTGACCGTTATGCACCAAGCCGAATCAGTACCGCAGCACAAGAACCACGACACCCCCTCGACGAAAGAGGAGTGGAAGATTGAATGCCAGTACTGTGAAGGGGAACATCGGCTGTATCAATGCGACGATTTCAAGAAGCTGACCACGGATGAGGTGAGTCAGTGGATCAAGGACCACCGCCGCTGCTTCCGCTGCGCGCGCAGCCACTTGGCAGCCGAGTGCCGCTTGAAGAAGAAGTGTAGCAGGTGCGGCGGCACCCACTTGGAGGTCCTGCATGACATCAACAGGCGTCAGCCAGGACAACAGAGTGGGCCCGTCGCGGTAATGTACCATGCCGAGGCGGTGGCACCAGTACCAAAGATCCACCAGACCGCTCCCTACTGTCCCGACTGCTACAGCAGACACTGGGAGTCACGGTGCTACTCGGACGACCGCGAGTCGGCACCACTCCAGAAGATCCAAAGCAACCGACTAACGGGAGTGCTCCACATTGACCAGCATAACGGGACCCCCCCCGAGTGCTCATCAAAGTGGTCAGAGTGCTCCTGAGCTACGAGGACAAGGTCCTGGACACTTACGCCGTCCTGGACGATGGGTCTGAAAAGACTCTCCTCCTCGCTTCCGCAGCAGCCCAGTTGGGCCTGCGGGGTGCCAAAGGTACCATGACCATACGCACCATCAGAAGGGACCAGAAGACCATAAAAGGTGAAAAGGTCTCCTTCAAGATAGCAGCGGTGGACCAGCCCGAGAAGCAGTATAGTATAACCAACGTCTTCACCAGCCACGACATAGGCCTGTCTCAGTACACCTACCCCATCCCACAGCTGATGGCGAAGTATGTGCACCGCCACCTACGTCAACTACCTATACCGCTTATCGACGGCGCCACACCGACCCTGCTCATCGGCTCCGACCACGCGGACCTCATTCTCCCAATTGAGGCGGCCCACATCGGACCCAAAGGATGCCCAGTCGCGGTTCAGACCCGACTGGGATGGACGCTCCAGGGCCCCCTCTACGGACTTGACAGTCAACCCACGTCTACACGCTGCCTACACACAAAGGCGAGTGACACCGGCCACTCCCTCGTACAGCCCGTTGAGAGGCTATTGACATTAAGCGAGAGGCCTGTGAGAGAACAGTGGGCACAAGAGGGAGTTCGGAACTCCACCCCCCTCAGCTGCGCTTCAGACGTAGCTGACCTCAAACCTAGCACCCCAAGCGACTCCTTGACGGGGCGGCCAGAACCGGCCCCTCCTCAGACGGGGTACAGAGCAAACAAGAGAAACAGACGGAGGAGGAGGAGGCACAGCCAAGCACAGATCAAAGCAGTCTCAGGCCCGCTTCCTCCTAAGCCCCCCTTCATCCCGTCCAGTCGTCATGATCATAGACCAGTCACTACCCCGAGCTGCGTGGCCGGCCGGCCGCGTAAGCAAAGTGATCACTGGTGCCGACGGAAAGGTCAGAGCGGCAGAAGTGCTCGTCCAAGGGCGGACATACAACCGACCCGTGGCGAGGCTGATAGAGTTGCCAAGGCTCCCCGACTCGCTTAATGACGACCATGACCCCCTGACTTTGTGAACTGCCCTACCCTCACAACGGACATTGAGTAGTGGACAGTGCGGTTAATCTGTCTCTGCTTATCTAATTAGTGGGACTAATTAGGAGGCGGCTGTTACGAAGGATCAGATTAAACCGAATATATATATTTATTGATTGATATATATTGCATAATATTTGTATATCGTCTGATATCCCTTGTGTATTCTTTGTACATATACACGGAATATCCCTTTAACCTAGTACAGACCATAATATTTCATTCTCCTATTGGACAGCGGTCTCTTAGGCGCCATTGCCATACCCCCAGAGTCTAGTTCAAAGTCACCGCTAAGACATGTCTGTACATGCCCGGCTTTGCCCAGGAATACGAGACAGAAATAAGGTTGGCACTAGATTATTCACTGTACGTATAAATACGTCGCAGGTGGATACAGCAGTAGTCTTGTCTTATCCTAATACGTTCGTTCAACGTATCGTTCGCTCCTTACTAGTAAAGCCTTCATCACGAGTCAACGACCAAGTGAAGTGAGCAACCGTGCATCTAAATAGAGCACTTATAACCGCGTGCGAATAGGATAGTAAAGTGTCAGAGCTTAGTGGAATAACGTCAAGTTCGACCTAGTTAATGTGAAGTACCGCGCACCGGAGAATCTACACCGGTGAATGCAGAGCCCTTTCCAGCTGGATTATTGCTTTGGTCCTGTGGATGTTGGAGCGGAGGAGAATCGTCTACACCCACTACTGTGTGGGATCTACCCGTGAGGAACATCACTCGAGCCCGTCTCTTGGAGAGGCTGGCCGGCTTTCACCTATGCTGCACGCATACTGGGATTACAGCTGCTGCTTTCGTCTGCCGATCAAGGGAGTAATATACCGCCTCCCATAGCAGGAGCTTATCGAGTCCCCGTTGATCCAGACTTTGCATTCGAACATTTCCTCCCCCTGCTGGCTTACAACCGGTGGGAACTAGTGGTCTGCAAGGGCCTTGAAATGAAGCCCGTACCCAGCCCGAGCCCGTGAACTTCAGGCCCTGCCCGAAAATAAGCCTGACTGTAAATAATATTTTAGGCCCTAGCCCGCGTGAAAACCCGATTTTTTTTAATTATTTATTATAAAAAAAATTTTTAATTTTTTTTAAATATTCGAAACACGGTTTTATATGAACTTAATAAATAAACAAAAACGAAAATGTTCAATAGGTCTACCTAAATAACAGATAGTGAAAACGAAAGAAACATTAATATATATATTATAACATATAGCCAAAAATTATTTAATTTTTTTGTTTTAAATATTCTAAACACTGTTTATATATTAACTTAATAAATAAACAAAAACGAAAATGTCCAATAGGTCTAACTAAATAACACATTATCATGCTGAAAACTAACAACCAGTATAGCCTTTTTTCGCAAATTCTATTTCCCAGCGCGAGTCAGCCTCGTAAAACTCGTAATTTGAAGGCTATATGGAATCTTCTTTGACACACACACACACACACACGACACAATAGCCTACTCAGTCACTGTACAAACAAACAGAAAACATAAATCAGATTTCGAGCAGAGCAAAATTTATATAATGAAAGCGCAACAGAACAGGGCAGCAGCGACGTCACCCCAGACACCAGCAAATAATAATAATCAAACTCACCACTTCGCTGTGTTGATGTCAGCAAGGCGTTGAACAACGTTAACAACGTTAACATCCAAGAACAAATTAAAACATTCGCCAACTGGCTATATTCCAACTTCAACCTATGCCGCTTCGGTCTGGTTAATTTGTTCATCATCCACCTGAGCCGCGCGCTCCCCTCGAGTTATCATCCACCTGAGCCGCGCGCTCCCCTCGAGTTATCATCCACCTGAGCCGCGCGCTCCCCTCGAGTTATCATCCACCTGAGCCGCGCGCTCCCCTCGAGTTATCATCCACCTGAGCCGCGCGCTCCCCTCGAGTTATCATCCACCTGAGCCGCGCGCTCCCCTCGAGTTATCATCCACCTGAGCCGCGCGCTCCCCTCGAGTTATCATCCACCTGAGCCGCGCGCTCCCCTCGAGTTATCCCTGCAGGCTGCGGAGGGAGACATCCAAATGTTTCCAAAAATGCAACTTTCCCTTATTTTATCTGTTAACCTATACATCTTGACTCCTCAGACACGAGGCTTTCACGCTCTGATGACAGCACTACGTTACGCGAAAATGAAACAGAAACTTAAGGTTAACCTGGCTATAACCCTAGTTATATGAGTATAGCGAGCGCAAAAAAAAAAAAAAAAAAAAAAAAAGACGCAATAAAACAATTTTTTTTTTAAAGAGGGCACTGCCCGGCCCGGCCGAGCCCGAATTATTTATTTAAAAACAAAGCCCTACCCAGCCCGAACCCGTCGGGTCGGGTAGGGCCCCGTCGGGCTTGGGCAAGGTTGCAGTGCACTAGTGGGAACCCCTACTATTATCTCCCGCTACCTTACTAGAGTACCATAGATATAATTCCTAATATTCAGGTTGTATTCATTATCTCCTGCGTAATATGAGAATGGACATACGTTATTGATTTGCTTACGCACATTCTTTTGCCTTATAAGCGCACCTTACGTAAAGTATTATTATATATACTATCATTGCTGCTAATAAATATTCTTAAACCCAGTTTTGTGTGGAACCGTGTCATTGTGGGAAGTGTTCTCATCATATACCTGTGTACTGTATGGCCAGTAGTAATGTACATAAGACAGTAGTGGTTTAATGATACCATACTTATTAATACAGTCAGGGAATTGTACCCCTCAGTTACATAATGTCTGTCAAGTTTAATTAACTTATTATGACCGGCGCCGATGGACGGGCTATTAATATACTTGTTTTGCTGCTGCGAATGTCTCGAGAGTCGAGTTGATGTCGTCATCAGTCCGCGCACGTTAGCAGTTAGCCAAAGCAAGCGGAGTATCTCATGACAATGTACTAAATGACCCTAAAATACTCTGTTACGCCCCAATACATTGCAACGACATCCACCGTATACCCCACACTACTATAACAGTTACCCTCAGAATTCAAAACACACACCAACTCGGCAGGTAAACTGTAAAATAGCGCCGTGCAAGCTAATTAGCCTAGCCAGCCTCGTTTCCGAGCGGTGTATTCTAGGGATGTCCCGATCCGATCACGTGATCGGAATCGGCGTCGATCACGTGCTTTTCAGAGTATCGGGGATCGGGAAAAAATAATAATAAAAATCGGCAGTCAAAAAAAGAAAATTTTTATTCAACAAACATGACCATGTCCACGTCTTAAACTCATACGGAGGCCTTAGTTTTGGTTTTAAATTACATATAATATATCATCATTAATGTATTTATTGTCACACAGAGCAGAATAATTATCCACAACAAACACATTCCCCTTTAATTTTCACCGTTGCAACAAACATTCCCTTTAATTTAGACGCTACACGCTACACGCGACCACAACAACAACACGTCGCTCCCGAAACACAGTTAATATCCACTGACTTGAGCAGCTAGACTTAATGTCAGAGGTTTGGAACTAAGCATTTTAAAATATAAAGTCAAGCCAGTTGCAATGTTTGCAAGGAGGAGATTCCGCGTGGAGGAAAAACGCATGAAGCAGCAGGCTGGAGGCGAAGTTTTCAGACTAAATTTTCACCTGGAGGATAACGTTACGTGACTGAGGTTTATCGTCGCCGTTTCAGACCAGAATGGACCATTACGTAAGTCGAACACTGAATGTATACTAATGTGCAAACATATATTGAAACTTTTAATATTTTTCATATGAAGCAGAAGCACATTTCTCAGGGTGAATGTAATAATAAAAGCCTCCGCTCTCGCGCCCCGGACTATTATAGGCAACAGATGGGCTTGTCTCGCTCTAGTTTCTGACAAAAATGCGTCAAAATTGATTACTAATGTGAAAGATCGGATCGGAAACGATCGGATCGATAGATATTTAAAATCACATGCTCGGGATCGGATCGGAAGCAAAAAAAGGCGATCGGGACATCCCTAGTGTATTCCAAGACAATGTACTAAATATGACCATAAAATACTCTGTTCCGCCCCAATACATTGCAACGACGTCCACCGTATACCCCACACTACTATAACAGTTACCCTCAGAATTCAAAACACACACCAACTCGGCAGGTAAACTGTAAAATAGCGCCGTGCAAGCTAATTAGCCTAGCCAGCCTTGTTTACTGAGTCCTACCTCCGGGTCTACTTCCGGGTCTCCTTCCGCTGTCGGCCATCTCCTTCACTGATTGGTTGTTAGTGCGTGTGCTCATATCCAAGCTTGGAAAATCGATATATCGAAACTTTGCAACCACGTTTCATGTTTATTTCGAGGAAATAATTTATCGCGATAGTTATCGTTTTATCGCCCAGCCCTAACTGATCGGCTGGTTGGCTATGATAACAAGGACTGATCAGCATGAAATCTACGTGAAATCGTTCTTACCTGCAGCCGGTTGGATCCCAAAAAGGATTTCCCAGTTATGATCGCCATCTGGTAGATCGATATGTCCATTGGCTGATGCTATATTCCTTTACTGCATACTGAATTCCGTCTCGCAAAAAGTATTCCGGGCTACAGGCATAGCTTTAGGCTAACAAAAAAGTCCACCCATGATGAAAAAAATAAAAACACCGGTCTGTAACAGGGAACACTGCATTATCGAGACAGCGCCACTACCAGGATCTGGCCGGTAATGCACTTTTCCGAATCTCAAGAGTAGGGTATATCTGCAGTGCCGCTCCGTGACATTGAGTAGGTTATTAAAATGCAATAAAAGCAAAAACAAGTTTACCACGTATATATATGAATATACATGAATGTGTTAAGGTCGAATGATGGGTCCACTTCCAGACATTGGATGATTGTGGATTCGGGTATCGTTTTTCTAACGTTTTGAAATGGATTCGTGCATGAATGTGGACTCTGGGATACATTGTTTGGGTACCGGTAAGTAAGTTATGTTATGGTTAAGCGTATGGAAGATGAACGTACAAGTTATGTTTGGTAAACCATTCCAGTTCGATTGGCTTCGGTGATTCACTACAGGGGTTTAATGGCTTAAGCTAGGTTTTGATTATCAGTGCAGATTCAATTTTGTGCGTCTGTATGTGTAGTTGTGTACTACCGTCATGAGTTTGTGAGTCACATTGGTCTAATTTCAGCCTCCGTTAACGTTATTTGTTCCGTATGTATGACTCGTTTCATATCTGTGTGTCTCGAATGTGCGCGCTGCCGCGCTGTGCAATTTGTTTACGTTGGTAACACGGGTCGCTAGGGAATTTAGGTTCGAGGTTGAAGAAAGTGCACTTTTAGGTTGAAAGAACGGCCCTAATGTCAACGTGTTTCAATATAAGCGTTATGTATGGTGATAACGAGTATATTGTTAACTTAACTTAGCTCCGCTCCGCCCCCCCGCTGATGAAAGTCATACCGTCATTATACCCATACCGGGGTGTAGTGTTGTCAAAAATATCGAAGTATCGATACATATCGATACTGAATATTTAAAATGGTTTAGATACTAATTTCCCAAAATACAGATACTTTCTGCAGTATCGGTACCAGCTGGCGAGTGTTCTACCGCAAGTTGTTGACACGCTGTTCAGAGCACGCTTGCCCCTCCGCCTCCTCCAAGTCCATCCCTCCCCCTCACAGAGCCGTCTTCAGTTTGTAAACAAACATTTTAGCTGAAGATGGCAAATGCAGAGGCTCCGCAACTTGTGCTTGTGGATAAAGAAAACAGCAGAAGTGCTGTTTGGAGGTACTTCGGGTTTGAAGTAAACAACGAAGGACGAGCTAAAGATGCCCCAATGCTATTTGCAAGCGGTGTTACAGAGCAGTGCCAACGCGGATGTCCATAAAGAAATGAAAGAGGTTCGTGACAGCTGCTCTTTCAACGTCACTGTGACTGAAGCATTAAACCATTAACTCTAGTTTAATACATGATACGTTGTCTACTGATGGCGCATAATATCAACAGCTGATTCGTTGTTAGTAACATTACAGGCAGCTATCAGCTAACGTTAGCTACTGCTAGCCGTTAGCTCCCTTAGCTTAGCTGGCCACCTTTTATAATTACTGCATGGAAACGGAGTAACGTTAACGTTTAAACGTTATGTCGAGGTCATACAATACTACAGTCGACATAAGGTTAACGTTACCCCGTTTCCATGAAGTGTTTAAATAGCAGCAATCTTGTTGAAAATGTAACGTTACTAAAATGCTCCGAGTATAGCCTCTCTCTCTCTCTCTCTCTCTCTCCCTCTCGTTATCTTTAAATAAAAATAAAAATACTAACTGTAATACAAACAGTTCAGTTTGTCAGGTACATGCAACACAGATTACAGTGTTTACATCTGTCTGCTTGAGAAAATACCATGTTCTGCATCTGCAATAAAAATGATTGAAGTGAGATGAACAGTTATTTTTAAATGTGTGATCTAAAGATAAACAAAGGGTTTTAAAAGTGTTATATTTATCTTCTCTTATAGTACCAGAGAGAAGCTGAGGAGAATCAACCAGCAACAAAAGCTAAATTTGTTTTAAAAAAAAATATATATATATATATATATTATAATTTTGTATTTTTTTTTCGGTATCGAAATGGTATCGAAGTATCGATACTTTTCAAGGTATCGTATCGAAGTCGAAATTCCAGTATCGTGACAACACTACCGGGGTGTGATGTCCGCAAGGTATGACGGTATGAAAAAAATTATACCGCCCAAGCCTAGTTAAAGGTATTGCGATTATTAGTAAAACTATACGATTTTCTGGTGCATTGAATTGTTGCCTAAATAATAAGTCATTGAATCCAAGTTGGATTGAATTGCTAGACCCCTAGTGTGTATATGAGAGAGAGCCCCTACCTTTGGCATGTCCCGTGTGACCTTCGACCCCACGGCCAGATGAGACCTGCTGTTCTGGTGAGAGTGTGACCCTGGCCTCTGGGCCCTGCCTTGGCTCTCGCTCCTCTTCTTCAGCGGGGGCAGGGGCGGAGGGCCCAGCCTGGCCCTGAGGACCCTGGGCTGGGACTCCCCTGCTCTGAACCTCTGGCCCTGCGACACAGAGCGCGTCAGGCAGATATCCACGCTCTCCTCCTCCCTCTTCACGGAGCCCCCCGCGGGCGCCCCGGCCGGCCGGCAGAAGCTGAAGAGGAAGCCCGGGTCCAAGAGCTTGATGGGGGGTTTGCTCTGCCGCTTGCCCAGGTCGGGGGAGGGGGGGTCCGGGAAGGGGCCCATCACTGGCATGGGGTCCGCCGGCTCCTCTTTGATGACCGCGTAAAGGGGGCCGTAGATGGAAGGCGGAGGTACGGGGGCAGATATTTGGAGCCTGTTGTTCTTGTCACCAAGAGCCCCAGCAGGGCGGACCACGCCCCCCTGCAGGCCCCGGATCCCCGCCTGACGGCCCCTCTCTCTGGGCTCACGCTGCGGCTGCCTGGCCTCTCTCACCACGCCCCGCCTCGGTTTAGCTGGCGGCCGGCCGCCATTGTAGCGTACGGTCCTGAGCGTCTCCATGGCGACCGCGCCATTGCTTGCCTGCACCCTTGGTGGAGGAGGAGGGGGGGGTTTGTGAGTCTGTGTGTAGCCACGGCAACCATTTGAGGGACCCGAGATGGAGTAGTCGACCGGTTCCGGTTTGATTCTGACCACGTTCCTCGTCAGAGCCTTGTTGCCATGGCGAGGAGGAGGATGACGGACAGGAATAGGCGTGCCGTCTCCTCCCCTCACCGATTGCCGGAGTTCCCGCCCCCCGAACGCAGGCCTGGATGTGGACGGCACCAGGTCTGAGGAGCCCTCTTTACTGCGCATGCTCCTGTCGCTGGGCGGAACACAGTGCCGAGGTCGCTTCAGCCTCATCTCCTCCACGCTGATTGGCTCCTGTGGCTCAGTCTTGACGACTCTGCTGAGGAAGCGAGTGTTTACGGGGTTACACAGTGGCAACGACAGGGACAGATCCCCGAACGACACCTCCGGCAGCTGGGGGCGGGGTTTCCTCCGCTTGGTCAGCGAATAGTTGTTGGCCTTCAGCTTTCGGAGGCGTTTCTTCTGTCTCCAGCCAATCAGATCCTCCGGTCTGGGGAGGAGGGCAGTCCTCTGGAGCCCCAGGACCAACATGAGGCGGTACTTCTCCTGGGCTCGGGCGTAGTCCTCCTCGTCCTCCCCCTCCTTCTCCACCATCACACCAGGCTGGAGACCAACCGCGCCGGCCGGTGGCCTGGAGGAGCCAGAGGGCCGGTGGACAGGGTATGACCTCTTGTTCCGTCTCGGGCTCTCCGGCCGGGGCAGCAGCTTTAGGACCTCCTGGGCGGCACCGGGCGAGGAGCGGAGGAGGCGGCTGTGGGAGGGGGACTGCGGGCTGGACATGGAGCCACGAGAGCCCGGGGACCGGTTCTTACAGGAGGGGGATTTGAAGTCCATGAGCTTCATCCTGTGCGTGGGGCTGAGAGGGAGGAGGCCCCGGGGCCCCGCTCTGGAGGGGCCCCGTAGCGAGCGCCTGGGACTCTCCGCCACAGACTCATCCGAAGCGTCCAGCGTCAGGCTGAAGGCGTCCTCCACGCCGTCCTCTTCCGGCGACGCCCTCTTCTTCCTCCTCTGATGGGGGTCCTGGCCAGAGAGCTCCGTCCTGGCGCAGCGGGGGGACGTACGCACCTGTTCCCTCTGGAGGGCGGAGCAGGCTTCCACCGCAGGCCACATGCCCAGGTGGCGGGCCATGGCGCTGACTTCATGCAGGTTCTCCTGGCGCACGCTCAGCGTGGAGGAGTAGGAGAAGTCGAGGAGAGAGAGGAGGCTGTCCTCGCTGAAGCCTGGAGGACAGAGACAAGACAGACCTCAGGCAACTGCTACTTAACCTTTAGATGACAGACATTTCATCTTGGGCATTTTCGATACAGCATCCGTCATCTGTGCTCTAAACTTCTAAAGGACTAGTCCAAGACAAATGTTTTATGACTAAAACGACAGCAGCTGAAGTAAGAAGAAAAAAAGTAAAGAAAATAATAATGGGCGGCACACACAGGAACACACACATGCAATTTTTCTTTGGGTCGCCAATGAAATTGAGTCTTTTCTTTTTTTCTTCTTTTTTTTAAGAGTCACCTTTTATTTTACAAAAAGTAATGTTTGGTGAAAGTTAGATTTGCACTTTATTAATCCCAATAGGGAAATTCATTCTTGTTTGATGATCAAGAGGCACCTTTTATTTGTTTGTTACTTTTAAGTGAAGTTAGGTGAAAAAGCTAGTTATTGCACTATTAATCCCAATAGGGACATTCATCTTTGTTTGATGAAGAGTAACCTTTTATATATATATATATATATATATATATATATATATATATATATATATATATATATAAAAATTAAGTGAAGATTGGTGAAAGTTAGGTTTGCACTTCAATCCCAATAGGGAAATTCATCTTGGTTTGAATATTTTTTTGTGTCAAATAATAACAACGGTTATTTGAATGATTTCCTTGGCGTTTCTAGTTTTCAAGAGAAAAAAATCGATTAAAATCGTAAATCGGATAAAAGAAAAAATATCTGAGATTTTATTTTTAGGCCATATCGCAAGGTGTCGCCATTGTGACAAAACGTAATCTAGATATTAACTCATTGTGTGTGATCTATCACACACGCCCCTGGCCATGCCCCCTACCAGTGAGGTCCGCTGATCTATCACACACCCCTGGCCATGCCCCCTACCAGTGAGGTCCGCTGATCTATCACACACGCCCCTGGTCACTAGGCTTGGGCGGTATGACGGTATTACGGTATACCAGGATATTTCGAAATCCCGCCGGTATGATTCTCAATACCGTGACGTCAAAGACTGCTATTACACTGACACAGAGTTGATTGTAGTGCACAGCACGCGCCAGCAGAGGGTTACGTGGCTATCATTCTGAGAGCTAACGTTAATAGTACTAGGCTGGTGCGGGCTAACTGGCTATCGTTCCGGGAGCTAACGTTAGTAGTACTAGGCTGGTGCGGGCTAACTGGCTATCGTTCTGGGAGCTAACATTAGTAGTACTAGGCTGGTGCGGGCTAACTGGCTATCGTTCTGGGAGCTAACGTTAGTAGTACTAGGCTGGTGTGGGCTAACTGGCTATCGTTCTGGGAGCTAACGTTAGTAGTACTAGGCTGGTGCGGGCTAACTGGCTATCGTTCTGGGAGCTAACGTTAGTAGTACTAGGCTGGTGTGGGCTAACTGGCTATCGTTCTGGGAGCTGAGAATGAAAGTCATACCGTCATAATACCCATACCGGGGTATTATGTCAGCAAGGTATGACGGTATGAAAAAAATGATACCGCCCAAGCCTACTGGCCACACCCCCTACCAGTGAGGTCCGCTGATCTATCACACACCCCTGGCCATGCCCCCTACCAGTGAGGTCCGCTGATCTATCACACACGCCCCTGGCCATGCCCCCTACCAGTGAGGTCCGCTGATCTATCACACCCCCCTGGTCATGCCCCCTACCAGTGAGGTCCGCTGATCTATCACACACGCCCCTGGCCACACCACCTAACAGTGAGGTCCGCTGATCTATCACACACCCCTGGCCACACCCCCTACCAGTGAGGTCCGCTGACTATCACACACCCCTGGCCACACCCCCTACCAGTGAGGTCCACATCCGTCTTGCTGCTGGCATCATCCGTCTCGGCGAAGATCTCCTGGAAGTACTCGCTGACCGCGGCCAGCACGGCTCTGTGGGCGCAGTACGAGCGGCCATCGGTCCTCAGTGTGATGTCACAGAAGAGCCCCGCTTCCCGCTGGCTCCTCAGCTTGCTCAGCACGTCACGACTGTGAGGTGCCACAGTCTTCGAGAGGCGCCCCTCGCCACCCTGGAGGAGAGACAGTAGAGACAGAGAGTGAGAGAGACTAACAGAGAGAGAGAGAAGGGCTGCAGTGGAGGTTTCTTCCCAGAAAGAAACTCGTACTGTGGTGTTGAACCAAAAAACATGTACATCAAAAACAACATCTAAAGATGTATGGCAGCACTCACCAACTCTGAGAACAACATCTAAAGATGTACGGCAGCACTCACCAACTCTGAGAACATAAAGATGTACGGTAGCACTCGCCAACTTGGAGAAAAAGGACAAGGACATGCTCTGACGACTAGGCTGAAACTTTAGCATGTTTACTTTGATGGCAAAAATAAATTGGTGAAACTGAGGCCCTGTCCTTGTCCTTTTTCCCCCCCAGAGTTGGTCAGTTGCTGCCGTACATCTTTAGATGTTGTTCTCAGAGTTGGTGAGTGCTACCGTACATCTTTAGATGTTGTTCTCAGAGTTGGTGAGCGCTACCGTACATCTTTAGATGTTGTTCTCCAAGTTGGTGAGCGCTACCGTACATCTTTAGATGTTGTTCTCAGAGTTGGTGAGCGCTACCGTACATCTTTGGATGTTGTTCTCAAGAGTTGGTGAGTGCTACCGTACATCTTTGGATGTTGTTGTTTGAAAAGAGCGAAAGTGTTGGGAGAGATTCGAGAGAGAGAAAGAGGGAGGAAACGAGAGCAGAAAGAGAAGGAATAAAAGAGTGGGAGAAACATCCAGAGAGGATGTCATAGGATACGCAGCGTATAAGATACAGTATAGAACGTGTGAGAAGGCGATCAGAAACGTGTGAGGGGAGAGACAGGGAGGAGGGGGGGACAGGGAGGAGGGAGAGACAGGGAGGAGGGGGAGACAGGGAGGTGAGAGACAGGGAGGAGGGGGAGACAGGGAGGAGGGAGAGAAGGGGAGGAGGAGGGAGGGGGGTGATTGAGTTGAAGAGGCACAATGGGAAAAATTATGTGTGAAATACTCCAAATGTGAGAGAGCGGCTGCCGGCTGAGAAATGAGGAGCTGAAAGAGAAAGCGAGGAAATTAAAGCTAAGATAGATATGGAGGGGAAAACACTGCAGTACAGCTGGGTCACACCAATAATGACTCATCTCAGACCCCGCCCTCTTTTTCTCCATCCTCCAATCACAACCGTTGCTTCTTGTACAAACTGCACGTGTCAACACAGAGACTGTTCAACCAGTTTTAGCTAAAAATGCACGCGTTTGTGAAGCCTTGAGCACACGATGGAGGATAAAGGAGACTTGGATTATACTGCGAGATTGAGAGTACAAGAGTTTGTAAATGGATGTTTTGATGTCGTCTTTGTTGCGGTTGTTAAATGTACATATTCAGTAACTTCAATTCATCAAGAACTGCTACAGTTTTTTTGGGGATTCTACTTTAAACTCTTTAGCCCGAGCGGTCCATCGGCGGACCGCAAATTACATCACGTCATAAATCAATCTCTCCAGACTGTATGACATTAACACATTGCCCGCCGGGGGTTATGCCCATCTCATGCCCCTCTCTGCCACCGTTAAAAGCGTATGGAGATGTTTACCTTCTTTGCAGGGCTATAACTTTTTAAATGTTATTGCTATATTGACATTACTATGGCCCATTCAACATCGATTATCTATCGTTCAGGATGTGGGAACGTTATACTTTTTCATTCATACATTGTTGTGTTAATACCTTCTAGAATATAAGTATGTTTTTAATCTTTTCTGCTGTAATTCCAAAAACGCTAGTTATAGGCCCAAACGCATTATATAGATTATCGATTGCCGTTTCCCCCCCATACACGCTACACCAAAAAACTCAAATGTATATGATCGGTATACATTATGCCTCATCATGCGCGGAGGAAAGGGGGGGGGGTCGTTTATAATTCCCCGATAATCAGTAAATGCTTTATGTAGGTTGGGTGGATATATTGATCAGATGGTTTGCAAACAAGGAAACGCACAATCGAGTTGAAAATAACGTTATATTGCTCTTACCGTGGGCCAATGAGACTGGCGGTGAAAGATCCCAATTATACGACGCCGATCGCCTAGGTCCATTTCCGGTTTGTATGTCGCAATAAACGCCGAAATCATATCGATTATTACGTTTAGAAAGCGATCCATTATGTACATAGTGTCTGTCGGGAGTCCCGTAACGAGATGTGACTGCCGGATGAGTTTCATCGATGCACTGATGGGCACATCCTGTTGGCGAGTGTAACTCGCCCGACCATCCACCAGGCGGCGGTATTGAGCCGTCGTTGCAGTCACATCTAAGGTCCAGCTGCAGCACCGGGGGTGGGTATATGAATTATGAATGCCATGGCGAAAAAATGAAATATTGATCTCAAAAACGCTGTACATCGATCCTGGCGGTCAACGCATAAGTGTTAAGTAGCGTTTTTTTTCTCCAAATGTATCCAATAGTAAAGACGCTAACCATGTCACAACAGCAGTCATAGTGTATATTTTCAACAATATGTTTGTTTACCAATAGGGTAAAGTGTTAGTGAGATTTTAGTTTATGGAATGTGTTTATAATTTAGCGAATATCTGCCATTTTGAATTTGCTAAACGTCGCAGAATAGTCATATGAGAAGAGGGCATCCAGAGCTCTCAATGAGTGTTGGAATTTCGAAAAACTACAGTACCCAGCCGATTCTAGCTTCCTGCAAGCAAATTACTTCTGTATAAAAAAATATTATTTCTCTTATTTCTCGGGATTCTCTACCACAAAACTGAACGTTATTGGCATAGATTGGAGCGCAGTTAGTCTACCTTCTGTGAACATTTAGCAATAATCGCGTTGCAAACTGAAAATGGCGGAGCCATATCCATTATAAGGATTGAACTGTACATACAGTAGATTTCATTCACGGTTCTTCAGTGCATGCCTGGAGATACTAAATCCAAATTGAACTCTGCCATTTGAAAGAGGAGATTTGGCCCGATCCATAGATGTGCGAGTTGGCTATAATAAGGTCATTTATAGGCCTGGTATTCTATATTCTATAATAATAATATTTCAAATTGCATGTGTCCGGATGGCAGAATTCAGTACTGCATCTACAAAACCTTCCGTTTAACTCTTTAATTGCCAGACCCGAGATATCTCGGGTTAATTCGCCATGCGTTGGCTGCCAGACCCAAGATATCTCGGGTTTTGGTCGTTTTCTTTTATTCGATTTTAATATCCAATTCAATGTCACAGACCTGTATATTGCCGTTAAAGGCATACTGGGACCCCGAGGGTGCAGCACCGGCCAGATCCTGCCAGGTGGCAGTATCGAGAGTGCAGTAAACCCTGTTCCAGACCGTGTGTTACGTTTAAACCGCTCCGGGCGCAGTTTTTTTAGTACAGGGAAGCCTAGAGGTTCACTCGGTCGCATCTCTGCAACGCTTCAATACTGGCCCCTGGTGGATGATTGGTGGATGATCGGCGAGTTGCCAAACCTGAATTGGTCTCCGAAATGCGTCCGGCCACTCGCATATTGTTGCGGGACTGTAGACACACGTCCGTGTGTAGCGATCGCTGCCATAACGCAATAATCTATACGATTTGGCCGTGTATTATGATTATACAAACCGGAAATGGATTTAGGCGATCGCCGTCAAATAAGTGGGATCTTTTTCCTCCAGTCTCATCGTCGAACGGTAAGAGGACGCTGACGTTACTTTCAGCCTGTTTGTTTATTATTATCCATGCAAACTGCTCTGATAAATATATCACCCATACTACATAAAGCATTTAACGACGATCACGGAATTATAAACGACCCCCCCCCCCCCCTCCGTTCAACCGCGCATGATCAGTCATAACGTTTAGGATCATGTACAGTTGACATTTTTAATATAGCGTGGATCGGCAACAAACGCCATTTGATAATCTATATATGCGTTTATGCCTATATCTCACGTTTTAGGAATTACTGCAGAAAACGATAAAAACATATTTATATTCTAGCCGGTATTTTCGTATGAATGTATGAATGAAAAAGTTAAACGTTCCTACATCCTGAACGATAGATAATCGATGTTGAATGGGCCATAGTAATGTCAATTTAGCAATACAATTTAAAAAGTTATAGCCCTGCAAAGAAGGTGAACATCTCCATAGACTTACAGTGCTGGCAGAGAATGGTATAAGATGCACAAATTGCGTGGCAGGGAATGTGTTAAGAAAAAAACCTGAACATTTTCGAAACCATTCTTTTTTCTTGGGACCAAGTAAGGTTTCGTCGATATTCCAATGTACAGCACGCGCGCACACACACACACACACACACACAGTGGTTGTTGCGTAAATAACTTTCTGATTAACAAACGCATTCGTCATGTTACCTAGATTTATCAATAGCAATAGTAATTAGGGATGTCCCGATCCGATCATGTGATCGGCCTCACGTGATTTTCAGAAGATCGGGGGGGGGGGGGGGGGGGGGGGGGGAATCTGGATTAAAAAAAAATAACCTTTTTTTTTTAATTCAACAAACATGACCATGTTCATGTCTTAAACTCATACTGAGGCCTTAGTTTTGGTTTTAAATTGCATATCATCATTCATTTATTTATTGTCACAGAGCAGAAGAATTTTGCCAAAACAAACGCATTTCCTTTGATTTAATTATACATCAAATGATTTATGTCAAGGATGAGGGACATCCACTAGTTGCAGAACTTGCCAGTCACCTGATTTTTACAGACGGTGGCGGGAGCAAAAAAATATGATCGGGACATCCCTAATAGTAATATATATGTTTCTTTAGGGCTTGTGTCCACCAGGGACGTTTTATGAGTTGTCAGCTCCTTTCTGTCATTCATTTCTATGCTGGAGACGCGACAGGCGCGCGCGCTCCTCTTCCCAGCGCCGCGCCTCGCATTTTATGAGCTCTCGGCGACAGCGTTTTTGGTCGGAGCGCTCCCAGCTCATAAAGTTGAAACTAGTTCAACTTTTGGAAAGGAGCGCGCTCATCAATGTAACTCATCGAGGAAGGGGCGGAGCCGCGGCTGGCGCGAGCCTCAGAAAAACGCTCAGAGCTTTTTTTTTTCTTTTTTCAAAGCGGTCCGCCTTGAAAAAAAGGCTTTTAGTGGACACATAGCCTTAGACTAGAATAAGTCAAATGAACTTACTGTCTCGGAAAGGTTGCCGCAGGTCAGTGTTGTTGAGTCAAGTGTACTCTTGTGTAGAGCTAGAGGGTAATGGCCGCCTTTCAGAAAACTAAAAAGCAAATGGCTGCTTCCCATTGGTGCTGAGCACAGCAGAGGCGGGGAAAAAGCAAATAGCCGCTTCTCATTGGTGCCGAGCACAGCAGAGGCGGGTGAAAGCGCTGTAAGCTTCGGAACAGCCTCGCCTTCTGGTTGGTTGCATTTGGCTGCTTTCTAAAAAGCCGGTTTCGGGGCTCAATATTGACCATGACCCCCAAAAATTTACAATTTGTATTGCTTTTCTGCATGATTCACGTGAGTCACTATTTTAGGTCAGAAAAACCGGAATTCCGTTTTAAACCGAAGAAATCACATTTGATTTGGAAATAGTAGCGTGTCCAGGCAAGAAACGCCAATGCTTATAGTAGAATTCACGTAGCGCCCTATAACTCAGCCTTTCGGGAATTATCCCGGATCACTCTGAAATTATACTTATATTCACCACGGGATAACGCGCAAACATATGCATGAAAAAAAATCTCTCTTTTGCATCTTGGACGGAAGAAAGTCACTGTCAAATGACCATAGTATTGTCCCAGGGTATCTGCAGGTTTAGCCCAGTCAGATTTAATGCTTTTTAAGACTTTTTAATGCCACTCAGAATTAAATTTAATACCAATTTCACAATAACAAAATGACAAATCATGCAACGACACCAATTAGTTTAAGTTTAGGGACACATTGGTCCAAAGATGTTTATTAAAACATAACTTAGAAACTTAAAAATCTTGAACTTAAAGGAGTAACTGGATTGGATGAATTTCAACAAAGGGGTGACCAAACATAAATAGCAAATATAGCTATACAAAATATACCAGGGGCCAAGCAGCAAGTGCAACAGCCACTGTCAGAACACATAACTATTACCACCCTCCCCAGGGTATCAAAAAAGTCAACCAACAAACAAGATTCTTGTGCCGGATCTCCTCTCTGGTAAACAAGAATACCCTGAAGACTCTAACAGGAGCACTCATTCAAGGGTACTACGACTATGCTTGCACCTCATGGTACCAAAGCACCTCAAAGGCCCTAAAAACAAGATTACAAACATCACAAAACAAACTGGTCAGACTACTGCTTAACCTCACTCCTAAAACCCACTTTACCCCTGCCCACATTCAAAACCGCTCTTAAAGAGTAAAATGTCCAAACCCCCCCCCCCCCCCCCCCCCCCAATGTACAGTCTCCTCCCCATCATATGTATATATTTTCTGTTAGGATCTCTGGGTAACAGTACTGTATATTTGCATATCGTATATGTCACAATTGTAACACTACAGTACTATATACCTGTATGTCATGTATGTCCCTATGCCATAAATGTCATGTATGTTGAGTATGTCATAAATGTCATGTCACTATGAATTGAAAATGGGGGACCCTGATGTAAACAAGACACGTCTTTCTCTGGTCTGCATCCCCTTAACAATTGTGTGTATTGAGCCGTACTGTATTGTACCCATTCTGCAATCTGTTAAATAAAGTTTTCATTCATTCATCCAGTTGTTTTGTTTTTGTGGTTTGGTTGAATGAATGAATTCTTTGTTTAACAGATTGCAGAATGGGTACAATACAGTACGGCTCAATACACACAATTGTTAAGGGGATGCAGACCAGAGAAAGACGTTTGTCTTGTTTACATCAGGGTCCCCCATTTTCAATTCATAGTGACATTTATGACATACTCAACATACATGACATTTATGGCATAGGGACATACAGGTATATAGTACTGTACTGTTACATTTGTGACATATACGATATGCAAATATACAGTACTGTTACCCATAGATCCTAACATACATGGGAGGATACTGTACGTCATTAGGAGGGGGTGGGTGGGAGGAAAAAATACATAGTGGGTGAAGCTCTCATCGAACATAAACACAAACGTGTCCTTGTTTACATCCGTGAATAGATTATTTTCAAGTTAAGACCTCAGCTTCAAGCTTTGGCGTGGAGCCGAATGTTATCCGGACTTCTGTTGGTGCAAATGTTATAGTCCTACCTGATGGCGCAGCTGGTGTGGAGGAAATAGTAGTTTGCAGAGGTAACATGCTTAGCGCTCAGCATGTGCGACGCGACTGCTATTTTTTTTGTTGCAGCTGGGCTCGTAATGGTCTTTGACTGGGACCAACCATCGCGCAAACAGTGGATTGTCGAGCCAGTTCTCGTTAAATTGGCACTTTCCCATATTAACGAGTGCAAATGCTAAACTAAACTAAACGTAATGTTAGCGTTATCGCTTCGCCTTGCTAACGTTAGCTAGACTCCGTTGCTGAAATGGTTCCCCGGCCCAACACAACTCCTTGTTGGTTCCGCCCCATTCCGGTCTGCGTGATTCTACAACACGGTCAATGAAAAGTCAAACTTTATTTCCCGTTAACCGTTTTCCCCCAGATTTCATAATAAAACATAAGATGACATTGCATTTTATCTTTCCTTTCTATGGCATTTTTAAGACCTCTGAAAATGGATTTAAGACATTTTAAGACAAACTAAGGCCTTAATTATTGATAAACAAATTTAAGACCTTTTAAGACTTTTTAAGGATCCGCGGACACCCTGTGTCCCCATAGCTATAATATAGAATATAGATATAGCTCTCCAAACAGTGACGCACAGTGAAAATTAGGGATGCACCGACGCCGAAACCGATACCGAAAATAGGAAACAGTTGGCCGAAAACGGAATGCCGAAAGGCCGAAAATGATTAATATAAATATATATATAATGTATTTCTTAATTTTTTCAGCTACCTGATTATGGCAAAAGACATGATTATGGCAAAACTTAACTTAAATCATATTAATAATCACTATTATGGGCCCATAAAACATTTATTCAGCACTTTTGAATGCATACATTAATTCCAGACTGACTGCTGAAAGATTGTACAATTTAAACATTTTCTCTTTGCATACAACAAAATGTGCATTAAAGTCAAGTGCATTTTCTTTTCTCTGTAGGATAACTACAACAAAGTGCATTCAGAACAAAGCCAAGGTGCTTTAAAACTCAATAACGATCTGCATAAAGACACACACACAGGACTGTTGTATTTACTACATCTCCCATGACTCTTAGCGGGGGATGACGTAGCTTACGAGAGACTGGTCAAAGAGGAATGGAAGCGTTAGCTAGCTTAACGCTAACGTTAGTTCAAAATGTTTTAACCGCGACGGGCATATAGTAATGGCGAGGATATAAAGCATGTTAAAGACGCATTTATTGGATGCGTTGCTCGCGGAGTTTACATAGAAACAGCGCAACTCCCAAGAGGAGTTAGTTATCACAGGCTGCAGAATGCAGGAAGAGCTGCCAAGCTGCTCACATTACACGTTGCACGTTTTGATTACGTCATCACACAACACTTTCGGTTACGAACGTTACATATCCCTGTTCTTTGACATTCGGTGATATATTTTCGGTGCTAAAACCCTTTCGGCCAAAAGCCGAAAGAGCCTTTTTAACCATTTTCGGCCGATAATTTTCGGTGGCCGAATATTCGGTGCATCCCTAGTGAAAATATGTAATGGAAACCTGGCACGTTAGCTACATGGCCAAGACTAATAGCTGGCACTGAATGAGTTAATCATCTTGCCTTTATTCATTTGCTTAGATTTTTTGTACACATGATCTCGAGAAGGTGCTGGATGAGCTCAGTGGCAGTTTTTCATGTCTGGTCATTTTTAGCATGGTGTTATTCACTGTCAAAGATGCAAAGAAAAATCATAATTTATATTCTCCTTTGTTTCATCACAATTTACTCAAGCCTAGTAACAGACACAATATTTCTGACACTGGGAATACATTCCCTGATATCAATAGATGTCCCTAGATACCAAGAACATGCAAATGCGGCCTTGTAGAAGTGGAGCAATCTTCCATTTACTTAGGTATGTATTTTAGGCGGATCTTCAGAAAATAGGGCTACAGCTTAATCGTGGAGGCATGCACAAAATAATACGTTTTGGGGGGGAAGCGCTCCTTTAACACATTGAGTGCCACGCCCCTTCCGGGAAGTGACCACTTCCGTGCCGTCCATTAACCCCATGTAAACGTAGTTGTACTTTGTAGACCTAAACCTATATTCTATAGTATAGCTATGGGTCTAATAACGCCGTTGAGTCCCATTGAGCTGCTTCTGGTCAATGTGCAAAAAACAGATAATTTTTTCATCCGTACATTTCCGTTTCATACCGTTTTGAATATGAACATAGTCTGGCCGCTTCTGAGCAATTCCAGGGAAAAAACACGAAAACAGCGTTTTTGTGTAATTCAATAAACACGTAATTTTTCGCCTGATTATCGGATCTTCCTGAAATCAACGCTAGATCATCACTATTATCCTTCCTCGTGCACGCAAGCAATGTGATTTAGACCGGCGCACCCCCTCCTGCAACCCAACGGCATACAGCCAAACAGCTATAACACAGATAGCTTCGCAGTAGAAATAAATACCATATCAACGCAACTTTCATATATGGTGTCCTTACCTGGTCTCTGAAGTAATGCAAAAAAAAGAATCCAATAATCTCATCGCCATTCCAGTTATCCACAGCGATCGTGCCCCCGACGTTGTAGGACATTGCACTTCAACGGGCGGGCGGGGTCAGTAGTCCAAACCACCCCTACAAACGTGTGTTTTGCCGGAGTGTTTAGGACCCGCCCCCATGCCGCAGCTCGGTAGAGAAAAAAAACCAACCTGTTTCTAACGGGGTGCATTACTGGCCGAAGGCGTTAGAGGGTGGTATAATACTAATATAATGGCTCAGACACTCAGAACAGTATGCACAAGGTGCCCCGCTGAATTATGAATGGCAATAGATAATAAAAGAAATACCGCGACAGAAACGTAGATCTACGTTTCCGGCACTCAGCGGTCGGGCCACAGAAATGTAGATCTACGTGAACGGCAGTCAATGTGTTAAATAAGAGACAGACACAAATAAATAGCTGTATGCCTAAAACTAGACATGTACTAGCCTAGCATAGCACAAATGAAGGGGATACGAACCAGCTAACCTAGCTGTTGGGAAAAAACACCTCTCCCTGGGTTTGAAGCTAGGCTAGTAGTCCTTATCCACCTTCATTCATTTGTGCCAATACCTGTAAGTAAGGGTCGTTTCTGATTATTTGATTGGCAGTAACGGCATTCCTATTGAACACTAAAAACGTGTCTCAGCCCGATCGGTATAAAAGCATTGCACGATCAAGCTAAAATTGACGTCAGATAGTCCTTAACTGTGAGTATTCCAAAAATAATAGTCCAATTGTTTGATCGCCATCTGGTACATCCAATGTCCATTTGATCCCCGACATAACCCACCACAACATATGGATCGGGGATATTTGACGCGCTTCAATGCAACCGGGAGAACAGCTAGACTGGCCCGACAAAAAAAAGTGAGCCCGGTCCCCGGTGACATTTGACCGTTGCACAGGCCAAGATACAAGGTTTCAAAGGGTGCTTGATAACGCCGTCTAGCTGGATGTGGCCGGTATTGCACTTTGGCGATCTCAGACTCATTCCCTATAACACCAAGGTCCCTGGATGAATAATGAATACAAATATCGAAAAAAAAGGAAAAACTATCAAATAACGAGTATACTCGTTGTTGGCGGGGAATGAGTTAAGGCCCAATCCATGATGGCCGTTATAACAAGGCCCACTACCGACTTTGTTTAAAAAAAGAATTCATTGGATTGAAGATTTCCTTCTCTTCACTCTGGAAACTCACTGTCTGAGCCTTTAACACCAATTTACAGGCTGTAGGAGGTTTGTTAATCGGTAGGATAATGAATTATGTTTACCGTTAACTGGTTCGGGGCCAACCATGCACGTATATATATATACACGTGTTTGGGAGCCGACCTTTGAAGGCCAACCACGTATATATACACGTGTTAAACTCGTTTTTGCTTTTATTCCATTTTAATATCCCGGATGTTGTCACGGAGCTGTATTTTGGCTGGAAAAGGCATATTGGGACTCCGAAAGTGCAGTACCGGCCAGATCCTGGTATTGGCGCTGTCTCGAGAATGCAGTTTCCCCTGTTGCAGACCGGGTGTCACTTTTCTTTCGCTCCAGGTGGACTTTTCTGTTAGCCTAAAGCTATGGCTTTACCAGATCGCCTGGAATACATTTTGCAACGTTGAATTCAGTATGCAGTAAAGGAATATAGCATCAGCCAATGGACATATCGATCTACCAGATGGCGATCAAATAACTGGGAAATTATTTTTGAAAACAGATACCGATCATTTCCGATATCACATTTTAATGCCAATATCAGCAGATAATATCGGTAGGCCGATAATATCGGACATCCCTAATGAAAATGAATGGATATAGCTAATAAAAGAAATAGCGATTAAAACCCGACTTTTCTCGTGATTGGAGCTGAACGGTTGGCGAGTTAACCCGACTTTTTCCGTGATTGGCGTTGAATGAGTTTAATTATTTGGCAATATGATGATATTTAAATGTAATTGTAAGGGGCGACAGTGGCTCAGGGAGGTAGAGTGGTCGTCTGGTAGATGTAAAGTTTCCGGTTCGATTCCCACTCCTCCCAGGCAGCATGTCGAAGTGTCCTTGAGCAAGACACTTAACCCCTATGTGCTCCTTATGAGCAGGTCGGCACCTTGCATGGTCCCCTACGCCGTCGGTGTGTGAATGTGTGAGTGAATGGGTGGAACAAAATTGCTATAAACATTTTGAAAAAAAGAAAATTGTAGTTGAAGGTACAGTGATCCGTCTGTTTCTCTTGCAGTTGAAATGTACAGTGATCTGTCCGTTTCTCTTTCAGCAAAAATATTTGCGCCTCACGACGGCATTAGAGGGAAAAGTTGAGCTTGTCTAAATTTCTATTTGAAGCTGCAGTCTTCCGTCACACTCTGCATAACGGGTCTGTAGCTTCATGTCACGACTTCCATTGAAAATGTATTGATTTCATGTTACTTTGTAGCCCGTAGTGTGAACACATGGCGAGGCTTGTTATAGAAATAGACCTGGACGCTATTTCACCAAGCAGAATGATGTGATTAGGCCTGTATTTCACCAAGCAGAATGTTCTGGTTAGGCCTGTATTTCACCAAGCAGAATGATGTGGTTGGGCCTGTATTTCACCAAACAGAATGATGAGGCCTGTATTTCACCAAGCAGAATGATGTGGTTAGGCCTGTATTTCACCAAGCAGAATGATGTGGTTAGGCCTGTATTTCACCAAGCAGAATGAGTTTTGGAGTTTCTTTAATAGTTGTCATACAGAAGTACAGAATACTTTCATACAAAATGCTTCTTACTGTTACGCTCCAGAGACTGTGCTAGACAAGATAGTATCAAATAACATAGTATAGCATGTAAATTAGAAGTAGAAAATGAGGTCACAGTGTTCAGTATAGACATATGTACAATGTTCGATGCAGAATAGACGTAACTGAGTTACCATATAATATACAATACTATGCAGTGTACTAATGTACAATATTATATAGTGCAAAGCAGAAATGCAGAAATCGGATGAGGTACATTTTAGGTACAATTTACAGTAAGGTGTACGAGTTGTAGTGCAATCCTTCATCAATAAATATAAAGTGTGGGGAGTGGGTGCTACAGTGTGTTTGTTTAAAGTGAGTGTGTGCTATAAAGTGTGGGGAGTGGGTGCTACAGTGTGTTTGTTTAAAGTGAGTGTGTGCGTGTGGATGTGTGTGCTATGTGCGTTTGATGGTTGTTGTTGTGTAGTGTTCATTGTTCGTTAAGCAGCCTGATGGCCTGGGGATAGAAGCTTCTTCTGAGTCTTTCTGTGCTCGCCTTGAGACTCCGGTATCGCTTGCCTGACCGCAGCAGTTCAAAGAGGCAGTTGTTCGGGTGGCTCGAGTCCTTAATAATTCTCTTAGCCTTCCCCCTGCACCGCTTGTTGTAAATGTTCTGGAGGGTGGGGAGCCCCCCTCCGATTGTGCGTTCGGCTGAACGTGTCACTCTTTGTAGTCTGCTTCGGTCTTGTGCAGTGCTATTCCCAAACCAGGAGGTGATGTTGCCAGTTAGGATGCTCTCTATTGTACATGAGTAGAAGTTCTTAAGGATCTTCTGACTGACTTGGAACTTCCTTAGGCGCCTGAGGAAGTAGAGGCGTTGTCGTGCCTTCTTCACAACACTGTCAATGTGTGTGGTCCATGTCAAGTCCTCGGATATGTAGGCTCCGAGGTACTTAAAGCTGTTGACTCTCTCAACCGGTGCCCCGTCGATGCTGAGGGGGCTGTAGTCCTTGACCCCCGACCTCCTGAAGTCCACAATCATCTCCTTTGTTTTGCTGACGTTCAGGGAGAGGCTGTTTTCCTGGCACCATTCCGCCAGGACCTTGACCTCTTCCAGGTAGGCCCTCTCGTTGTTGGCAGAGATCAGGCCCACCACCACTGTGTCGTCGTCAAATTTGATGATTGTGTTGCTACTCCACTGAGCCACACAGTCGTGTGTGTACAGGGAGTAGAGGAGGGGACTCAGAACACAGCCCTGGGGGGCCCCTATGTTGAGGGTGATGGATGAGGAGGTGCAGTTGCCTGCTCTCACCACCTGGGGTCTGCCCGTCAGGAAGTCCAAGACCCACTGGCAGAGGTCATAGTTCAAGCCCAGGTCCCTGAGCTTGGCTATGAGTTTGGAGGGGACTATGGTATTGAATGCCGAGCTGTAGTCGATGAATAGCATTCTCACATAGTTCCCCTTCCTCTTGTCCAGGTGTGATGCTGCTGTGTGCAGCACATGGGCTATGGCGTCCTCCGTGGACCTGTTGGGGCGGTATGCAAATTGCAGGGGGTCCATGTTGATGGTGATGTGGTTAGGCATGTATTTCACCAAGCAGAATGATGTGGTTAGGCCTGTATTTCACCAAGCAGAATGATGTGGTTAGGCCTGTATTTCAGCAAGCAGAATGATGAAGCCTGTATTTCACCAAGCAGAATGATGAGGCCTTTATTTCACCAAGCAGAATGATGTGGTTAGGCTTGTATTTCACCCAGCAGAATGATGTGGTTAGGCCTGTATTTCACCAAGCAGAATGATGTGGTTAGGCCTGTATTTCACCAAGCAGAATGATGTGGTTAGGCCTGTATTTCACCAAGCAGAATGATGTGGTTAGGCCTGTATTCGTCAAGCATCTCGAAGGAGAAGTGCTGATCTGAGATATTTTGCCACAACGTATGCTCTGTGCTGCGCAAGCCGTCTGTCATCAACTTCCATTTCCATTCAATACAACTGACCCTGGATCATTTTGCGTGCATGCTGTTTTGCCCCTCACATCAAAGTAATGTTTTTTATACTGCGGATCAAGTACAGTCGCGATAGCCCTCTTATTGGAGGAATGTCTTTCCAGAGCAGGTACAGATGGCAGGTACTAGTCTTTCCAGAGCAGGTACAGATGGCAGGTACTAGTCTTTCCAGAGCAGGTACAGATGGCAGGTACTAGTCTTTCCAGAGCTGGTACAGATGGCACGCAGGTACTTGTCTTTCCAGAGCTGGTACAGATGGCAGGTACTAGTCTTTCCAGAGTAGGTACAGATGGCAGGTACTAGTCTTTCCAGAGCAGGTACAGATGGCAGGTACTAGTCTTTCCAGAGCTGGTACAGATGGCAGGTACTAGTCTTTCCAGAGCAGGTACAGATGGCAGGTACTTGTCTTTCCAGAGCAGGTACAGATGGCAGGTACTTGTCTTTCCAGAGCAGGTACAGATGGCAGGTACTAGTCTTTCCAGAGCAGGTACAGATGGCAGGTACTAGTCTTTCCAGAGCAGGTACAGATGGCAGGTACTAGTCTTTCCAGAGCAGGTACAGATGACAGGTACTCATCTTTCCAGAGCAGGTACAGATGACAGGTACTCGTCTGCTCCGTCCACAAGCACAGACAGTGAGAGACTGTTTAGCGCTGCATGTCATGTCATTGGTGAGAAAAGGAACCGACTTTCTCTGAGAGAAAGCAGAGACGCTTCTGTTTCTAAAGAAGAACCAGTCACTTCTCAGGGCTGTACGCTAAGCTTTTTCACTAGGGGCACAGGTGCCCCTAAATATTTCAGAATATTTTTTAGGGGCGTTTTTTTAAATAACAATTTCACCATTATAGTGCAAAAAAAGATGTTCATCCTGCCTCATTACTGTGGTCCTTTTATTTAACATTCAAGTGCTTTTGTTTTCAGGTTTGTATCTTTTATAATGAACCAACTGAAATATTACCACTGCTGCAAACATTTCTTCTTTCATTGATAACAGTGTTCATAGTCAGCATCTGCTGCTCTGCTGTTGATGGCAATAACTGGAATGTATTAGCAAAAAACACTCAAACAACGCTCTCTTGTGGTAAACACAGGTGGAAACTGGTAAGGAGAAAAATATAACTGGCTGGTGAAAAAATAAAGCATTTAAAAGAAGATGTTCAGGCCCACACAGTTCACCATTTTCCTGTGGTTTATTAAAGCAAAACACACCACAGTCTACAGCAATGATCTGGCTGCTCACCATTTAACTATAGTACACAATTTTTTTATCCAATTTGTATAGATACATTTTAGAGATGTTCCGATACCATTTTTTCCTTCCCGATCCGATTCCGATACCTAAGCTTTGGGTATCGGCCGATACCGATCCGATACCAGTGCATACATAAAAAGAAAATTATAAAACTTTTTTTTTTACAGCTACTGTTTTATATATACTAGAGCTGGGCCTTTAACGGCGTTAACGCGATACTAGTATCGCGCGATAATATAATTAACACATTAATCTAAAAAAAATTCAAAAAATAAATAAAAAAAATTACCTTTATTTACCCAGGGTAGGTTCTCTGAGCACAGATGCTCTTTTTCAGGAACGCCCTGCTTCACATTCACACAGTTCCATTCACACCTGGGAGCTGCCCAGTACAACCACAGTTGACACCATTGGCCACTGAGCAACTCCACTGGAGCAGTTGATTTGCATTGGCAGGGTTTGGCCCTGTCTGGCACCCAACGGGAAAAATATTATAGGCACTATAAGTAGACACCGCTACATAAAACAAGCTGGTCTGCCTGAGTGACTGGTGGAATAAGGAGAAATAGAGATTGGACTGATTGAGTCAAGCCATGTCACATAGTTCAAGTTTGAAATGCTTCTTTCTGTTTTGCTCCTGAGAGCAGGGCTGTACACTGCGATGATATGGTCGCAAATTGCCCCCTAATTTGGTCCGTGCGAGTTTAAAATAATATCTGGGGGCAAGCTTGCGAGTGGTGATTTCAACCCTTCATTCGCATTTCACTCCTAAATTAATCCATACAAATTGTAGTAAAACATTAGCCTACAACCAGGGCTGTACAGTGCAATATAATGTTGCGGTTGTAATTTCATTCAGACCAGCGCGGACCTTTAATAACATGCAATTTAATTGACACGAGCAATGAGCTAACGGTAGCTGCTAACCAAGGTATCCATTAGGATTATGCTAAGTTAACTAGCGATCTCTGCTAACCCTGGAAAACGGTCAAAGCGGACTCCACAAGACTAGTTCCATTCGTGAGGAAAGGGGGTGGGTTATATTGACAACGCTTGACAACAGAAGTTTAAACATAACTTCATATTTATTGGTTATTCATTTCTGTATATCATCAAATTTCCATCTCCGTGTGTCTCCATCTCTTCCTGTTTACATTCGAGTGTGACGTCATCACCTACGGCAGCTTAGACGATCAAAACGCGAACCTAGAACAAAACCCGAAGGGGGGGGCTGGCTCTCTTGTTCGTTCTCGCCCCCTCTCTCTCTCTCTCTCTCTCTCTCTCTCTCTCGCTCTCTCTCTACATTCAATGATTTAAAGTAGCCAAATGTTACACACAGTATAAATACTAACTGGATAGTTGATGATATAAACATTTAATTTCATTATCTGAAATATTCTAAAATCATTAAGTCTGTGTGATTATTATTTTCTCACAGTAGTGTGTGTGTATATATATATATATATATATATATGTGTGTGTGTTTGGCTAAAGTGGATAGAAAACACAGTACTGTGTAAAAGGCACCCAAGAGTTTTTATATAAATTGTCTTAGATGTAAATAAGTTTTTTTATTAGTGTGTCAGTAGACTACTCTTAGTACATTTTCATTAAATTATTTTTTAAAGCATCTTCATGGTTTAATAATGCAAACATATGTTGCAGGGACTTATTATAATCATCATATTGGCGTGACTGTATGCATCAAAGGGTTAAATCAAGCATTTTTAAGTGCTTTAGAGGAAATGTCAAAATATCGCGATATCATTTAGAGGCCATATCGCCCAGCCCTACTATAATGGTAAAATAGTTATTTAAAAATGTGCCCCTAAAAAATATTCTTTGCCCCTAAATTTCTCATTTAGGGGCAAGTGTGCCCCTAGTGAAAAAGCTTAGCGTACAGCCCTGGAGAGTGTGCTAGATACTGTACTGTACTGGTAATATTATTTATTTGTGTTAATTTCTGAATAAAACAACTTATTAAACACAAGTACATCTTATTGAACATTATTGATATTTCATTACCAATTATCATAGCAAAACAGCTTTTTCAAACAGTCTGTAATGCATTTTGGAAACGGGAGATGGGCTCATGGTGTAATGGGCCACCTGGCCTGAGAAACATAAGGAGGAAAGAAAAAGTAAGGACTTACTTCTGGTCATTATTTGGGTAGAACACACATATTTTGAATGCCTTCTGCAGGTTTTATTATTTTTTTTAGCAATTTTAATGATTAAATCCAGGATTGCAGATAGATTAATCTAGATTAAAAAAAATGAATCTATGCCCACCTCTAATATATACTGTTTTTTAGTAATAACTATAAAGTAATGGTATTTATTAAACTATGCTCACCCACGGAACGGTTGTTGGGACATCGATTCCACACGGACGTTATATGTTGTTGCACTCCAGAAGGCTCCGGTAACTTCAGTTAGTAGCAGAGGCTCTGTTGTGATTTTTGCACAATAAATATTCTACATTCTCTTTTGAGACTCCGCCTCAGACTCTTATCATTTGGCACTAAAAGCTAAACATTGTCACCGGTATGGCTGTCCACAACATGTCATTAATTGCGTGCGAGAGGTCGATCAGTGACTACGTTGGCGTGAGCTAGGTTAACGTGAGCTAACGTTAGATGGAAACAAGACAATATAACTAGGGGTGCACGATATTGATTTTTTTTTACCCCGATATTGATACCGATAACTTTCTGCTCCTCAAGGTCGATACCGATAACAAAAAAAAGATTATAATACAAAAATATATTATAATCTTTTTTTTTATGTATATTCCTGTAGTTTTTACCTAACCAGATTTATCATGACATGAGCGTTACTACTATGAACAAAACAAAGCCAAGAGAACAGTTTTGACTCTTCAAATAAAGTGACTATATTTATTTTTCCAAATAAATATAATTTGAGTCAGTCACAAAATTCACAATCCGTCAATGTCATTAACAATGTGTTTCCCTGAACAATGAGTGAACTAAAAACCAACAGGTATTGTGCTTTGTCAGCAGATAAAACATTTGACGCTATAGGACAGGGGTCAGCAACCTTTTTGACATGGAGTGCCTGTTTGAAATATAGTTGTAACTAGTGTGCCTCAACAATATTACATGCATCGTAATTTTTTCTGATAATCAGGTATTTTTAATGATAATCTTTACATTATTACATCATTATTACATGGCGTTTTCACATTCGCCGAAATGCTTGCTTGTGATTGGTCAATAGCCCCCCGACAGCGGTCATTATTTTTCAATAATGACCGCTGTTTTTTCAATAATGACCGCAGTGCGCAGCTGTTGGCAATCAAGCCCACATCAGTGCAGCAAATCAGACACACCTGCCGCGCTGCACTGACAGCGGAGTGTCAGCGGAGCCAGAACAGAGGCTGCCCGCGATAATAATAATCACTTTATTTGGGCTGACAGAGCCACAGAACAACTGCGATTTGTCAAATGAATTAGGTATATTGTTAGTAAGTTAGCCATGTAATAAGTGGGATAATGTATAGCGCTGCACTGACACCGGAGTGTCAGCGGAGCCAGAACAGAGGCTGCCCGCGATAATAATAATCACTTTATTTGGGCTGACAGAGCCACAGAACAACTGCGATTTGTCAAATGAATTAGGTATATTGTTAGTAAGTTAGCCATGTAATAAGCGGGATAATGTCTAGCCTACTCGGTCATTGTCGCAAAATAATTGACCTTCACTACGTTTAAAACACCTCGGCGCGGCGCCTCGGTATTTTAAACTCCGTGTCGGTCAATTATTTTGCGACAATGACCTCGTAGCCATACATTATCCCTTACTTATTGTTATTGTTATTATTAACAATATTATTATGATGGTTGTATCAACCCTAAATCTGAGTTTGGGGGGGGGGGGGAATGCAATGCAGACAAACAGCTGCATGCAGTGCGACCATTTCACTCACATTTGCCCATTCATTTTTGGACACATCACACACCATCGGTGTGTGTACTGTACGTGTGCTGTCATAGCTCCACCTACAGGCCTAATGGAGAACACCAGGAGAACACCAGGATGTGAATGGAGGGTGAATGTGAGGTATATCGTGTAAATAAGTTTTGATTGATCGCAAGACTACACTGTAAAAAAAAATTATAATAATAAGTTACCAGAACTTAAAAATATTGAGTTCAGTTACTGTGCATTAAGGTTTTCAGTTTTCAATCCATAATAAGTTAACAGAAAAATAAGTACACAACCACATTATTTCAACCTAATAAAAATATGTTTATTGTCATTGTTTTAAGAACACAAGTTGACTTGGTAATACTCACATTTTGAGTAAAAAAATGGCTTTTAACATGTGCAATGTTCAATGAAATAGAAAAATAAATAATAAAAATTGTTGATTAATCCCACTGGTCACAATGGTGACCGTAATAATGTTTTTGTTATAAGGCTCTGCAAATGTTACTGAGTGATGTAGCAATGTATTTCCAGCTAAATTGAAATAATAAACAAATAAAGGGTCTCAATTAAATATGTGGTAGTAAAAAGAACCTGTGGGAGGATTTCAACAAGATAAATGCGACAACAGTGCAAAATATTTCACTATGATATTTCAGAGAAAAAAAAAAAAAATATATATGTTTTTTTTTTTTTTACTGCTGCCCCCTGTGCCTATGCAAATGCCCCCGCGTGCCTATGCAGGCACGCGTGCCTAGGGTTGCCGACCCCTGCTATAGGAGATGAGACTGTTGTGGTCTTGGTCCATGAAACAACTATTACTTGGCATTTATAGGACAGCACGCCTCAAAAAGAATTAAATAAACCAAACAAACATCACAGGTCCATATGTCCGTGGTGAAACGTACGTGCTGCGATTGCTGGCTGCTTTGTCACGTGTCTGGTGCGCCCAGAAATCACAGCACTCCTACTGTAAAATGCGGAAGCAGCCATTTTAGCGAAGGCTAGCTCAGTGATATTTTTTAATAGTTTATAAAAATGATTTTAAATGTTTATTAGCAACGCCGAGCTTTCAAACCCCGCCGCACGTGTGTGTGTGAAACCCTAATGGAATGCTGGGTACCTTTGAAATTTATATCTGATATATTTTGGACCCACCACTAGCTCTTAAGCAGTGCTTGGTGGTGCAAATTAACCTGGCTACTACGGAGCAATAAGTGACTGCGTAATCGTATTCAACCAAGGGTTGCATCACAGTCACAAAAGGGGCTAGATTTGCAGCAGGTTTAGCTGCTCGCGTGTCGTCGTAGGCTTTTAACACACCATCGTAGCGGTGGTGATGTTGCAGGTGACTTATTATGTTGGATGTGTTATAGCTTGTTGCCCTTTTCCCTCCTCGTGGAACTTCTGCATTGCATTTGTTACAAATAGCAAGCGAACTGTTTTCCTCTGAAACTTTGTAAAAGTCCCACACTACTGACGCCATCTTTGTTTACTATCTGCGCTGGTTCTGAAAGTTACGTGACTACGTCACAGCCAGGCATGAGAAAGGGAGCGCTGGATTTGTGAAAAACTCCCTCTTCCTAAACCACACGCTATCAGCCGTACCACAGTACTGACAAAACGGGAGGAGCCTAAAGTAAAAACAAACGCCCTTCATCCCAATCCACCCACACCGCATTTTTTTAACCAAAGAATATATTATATATTGCGGCTACGTGGTGTAGTGGGCAAGGCGCTCGCCACGAAATGCTGGAGACGTTGGGCTCGTCAGTTCGAGCCCAGCGCTCCACATTTGCTTTCAGTTTAGCTGGTCGTCCGTACTAATACACATTGGCCGTATTAGGGGGTGGGAAACTGATGGGTGGGGATCGGGCGTTGTGGACAGCGACTCCTACAGGTCGGTTGGTGCGCCTGCGCAGTAGAATCAGGAAGTGTCGGGGGCAGCGTGAGCCTCCCACGCGTTACTCCTCGCCACTGAGAGATCGAGCTGCGCAGGTGAAAAGATGCGACTGCTGTTACCTCAAGTACCGGAGGGGACTTGTGCTATGTATGACTTAGTCCACATTGCAGCCGGCTTGTGGGAGGCAAGAAACAGCGTCCGTGACAGGGGAGGGTTGAATTGGATGATACGAAATTGGGATGGGAGATAATATAGAAAATGGGAGAAAAAGTGGATCAAAAAAATATATATATATTATATATTATCGGAGCTATCAATAATTGTATCTGGTTTATCGGGATGACGTCATAATTGCTGATATCGGCCCAATAATTATCGACCCGATAATTATCGTGCATCCCTAAATATAACGTTACTGGTGAAAAAGTGATTTACCTTGGAATACTCCTTTGCCAACTTGCTGTACTTTGCTTGCAGGTCTGCAGCCATTATTGCTAGATTATGAATAGTCCCAATTTTAGCCAAGGTAACGTTAAAGTGGAAATGAAGCAGTGAGCATAAATACATATTCATAGCATCACATTAGTATTTAGATAAGCCACAGAAGAAGTCACGTTATAAAAATAAGCAGTTTCTAAGAAAAAACGATTTGTTGTGTACATTTCTGAAGCATTTAGCATTATGGGCGCGGCCATTTTGTTGCTGACGTCATACCGTGGCTTGGGTGTATACACTCTGGTTAGCTGCCTATATTGAATGGGTCGGTCAGCAAATAAAATGTTGCCTACAAAACAACGGGACCGCGGTGGTTCTGTTTGTATTGCTCCTGGCTGTTCAAACTAATTTTACCATGTGAGAGAGAGGAAAGTTGGTTAATTTCCACAAACTACCAGTGAAAAAAACAGTGTTGTTGACATGTTGGCTCGGGCTGCCTGCACCCAGACGGCGCGACCAGCCTGTTGTACAGGGAAGGAGGATCTGCAGCGAACACTTCATTGCCTCGGATTATGTTGTTGGGGTGGGATGTTTGTCCAGAAGACCACTAATCAGCTGAAGCCGGACGCGGTTCCCTCGGTCTTCGACAGACAGACCGGCGTTAGCTCTCGGGGCCCGGCGTTAGCTCTCGCTAGCTAGCGTTAGCAACCGGAGCGTCGCGGAGCATTCAGCCTGCTGGCTACACAAGCTGGTTGAAGTGGGTCTAGGTAGCCAGCAGGCTGAATGCTCCGCGACGCTGGTTGAAGTGGGTCTAGGTAGCCAGCAGGCTGAATGCTCCGCGACGCTCCGGTTGCTAACGCTAGCTAGCGAGAGCTAACGCCTGGCCCCGGCTGGTGCCAACTAGCTCCCGAGAGCTAACGCCGGTCTGTCTGTCGAAGACCGAGGGAACCGCGTCCGGCTTCAGCTGATTAGTGGTCTTCTGGACAAACATCCCACCCCAACAACATAATCCGAGGCAATGAAGTGTTCGCTGCAGATCCTCCTTCCCTGTCCAACAGGCTGGTCGCGCCGTCTGGGTGCAGGCAGCCCGAGCCAACATGTCAACAACACTGTTTTTTTCACTGGTAGTTTGTGGAAATTAACCAACTTTCCTCTCTCTCACATGGTAAAATTAGTTTGAACAGCCAGGAGCAATACAAACAGAACCACCGCGGTCCCGTTGTTTTGTAGGCAACATTTTATTTGCTGACCGACCCATTCAATATAGGCAGCTAACCAGAGTGTATACACCCAAGCCACGGTATGACGTCAGCCATGACGTCAGCAACAAAATGGCGGCGCCCATGTTGAAAACAGGGATATTATATTATATTTTTCAGACAAATAAGATAGATTTCACATTTGATTATAGAACCCTGTCTTACACAAGGTACACAACAAACAAACTAGGATCACATTGCTCACTGCTTCATCTCCACTTTAAGCTAAAACTAGCTTTTCGGTTAGCTCTTCAGCTAATGCTAATAACACCAGCAAGCGAATACATCAGAGCTCCCCGTCAACACCCTTCTCTCGGGACGATGGCATTTAAGAAAGTATCTGCTAGCGGCTAAGTGGCGCAGTGGGCAAGGCGCTCGCCACTAACGCAGGAGATGCTGGGTTCGAGCCCAGCTCTCGGCGTTGCTTCCGGCTTGGCTGGTCGTTCATACTAATACAATTGGCAGTATTCGGGGGTGGGAAAGCCGGTGGGTGGGGATCGGACGTTGTGGACAGCGACTCCTACAGGTCGGTTGGTGCGCCTGTACAGCAGAATCAGGAAGTATCGGGGGCAGCGTGAGCCTCCCACGCGTTACTCCTCGCCACTGAGAGATCGCGCTGTACAGGTGAAAAGATGAGACGGCTGCCTCCTCGTGTACCGGAGGGGACACGTGATGCAAGGCTTCGTCCACATTGCAGCCGACCAGTGGGAGGCATGGTCTAGCGACGTTCGAGACAGGGGAGGGAAGAATTGGATAATACGAAAATTGGGATGGGAGAAAAAATTGAAAAATGGGGAGAAAAAGTTGATAAAAAAAATAATAAAAAGTATCTGCTGTTAAAATGACAAACAGCATTGACACTTTAATTCACGGCCGATTAAAAACATGTTTGTTTTATAATGCTCACTCTCAGTAGGAGGATACCGCACGTGTTGTTGATAAATTACGTCATATGGTATCGGAGGCTAGCCTTTCGGCGTACTCGCCGATACCGATACCAGCATTTTAGCATCGGAGGCATTTCCGATACTGGTATCGGTATCGGAACAACTCTAATCAATTTAGTAGTAGTAATAGTCTTTCGGGTATTTTATTTTGAAAAATGGCCACTTCCGTCCGCGCCTCACTCCAGCGTACTTGATTTACTCACAGGTTTTTTCTAGTTCAGTACTGTCGAGTCTTGACTTTAGGCACATAGCGCACATTGCTGCGGTTGAGTAGTAGTACCTACTTACTGGTCACGGGAGGCTTCAATAACATTTGAATGATAATCCATTTTGTGAATACATTTGTTGAAACAACTTTGTTGGCCGATGGCTCCTGCTATCTTAACGTTAGCTAAAGGGCTGCGCTCTAACGTTACATAGCTTAATTAAGTTCAAGTTCAAGTTCAAGTTCTTTAATAGTTGTCATACAGAAGTACAGAATACTTTCATACAAAATGCTTCTTACTGTTACGCTCCAGAGACTGTGCTAGACAAGATAGTATCAAATAACATAATAACATAATATAGCATGAATTTAGAAGAAGAAAAATGAGGTCACAGTGTTCGGTATAGACATATGTACAATGTTCTGAGTTACCATATAATATACAATACACAATACTATGCAGTGTACTAATGTACAGTACTATCTAGTGCAAAGCAGAAATGGGATGAGGTACAATTTTAGGTACAATTTACAGTAAGGTGTACGAGTTGTAGTGCAATCCTTCATCCATAAATATAAAGTGTGGGGAGTGGGTGCTACAGTGTGTTTGTTTAAAGTGGGTGTGTGCTATAAAGTGTGTGGAGTGGGTGCTACAGTGTGTTTGTTTAAAGTGAGTGTGTGCGTGTGGATGTGTGTGCTATGTGCGTTTGGTGGTTGTTGTTGTGTAGTGTTCATTCATTGTTCGTTTAGCAGCCTGATGGCCTGGGGATAGAAGCTTCTTCTGAGTCTTTCTGTGCTCGCCTTGAGACTCCGGTATCGCTTGCCTGACCGCAGCAGTTCAAAGAGGCAGTTGTTCGGGTGACTGGAGTCTTTAATGATTCTCTTAGCCTTGCCCTTGCAACGCTTGTTGTAAATGTTCTGGAGGGTGGGGAGCCCCCCTCCAATTGTGCGTTCGGCTGAACGTGTCACTCTTTGTAGTCTGCTTCGGTCTTGTGCAGTGCTATTCCCAAACCAGGAGGTGATGTTGCCGGTCAAGATGCTCTCTATTGTACATGAGTAGAAGTTCTTAAGGATCTTCTGGCTGACTTGGAACTTCCTTAGGCGCCTGAGGAAGTAGAGGCGTTGTCGTGCCTTCTTCACAACACTGTCAATGTGTGTGGTCCATGTCAAGTCCTCGGATATGTAGGCTCCGAGGTACTTAAAGCTGTTGACTCTCTCAACCGGTGCCCCGTCGATGCTGAGGGGGCTGTAGTCCTTGACCCCCGACCTCCTGAAGTCCACAATCATCTCCTTTGTTTTGCTGACGTTCAGGGAGAGGCTGTTTTCCTGGCACCATCCCGCCAGGACCTTGACCTCTTCCAGGTAGGCCCTCTCGTCGTTGGCAGAGATCAGGCCCACCACCACTGTGTCGTCAGCAAATTTGATGATTGTATTGCTACTCCGCTGAGCCACACAGTCGTGTGTGTACAGGGAGTAGAGGAGGGGACTCAGAACACAGCCCTGGGGGCGTCTACCTTAATGATAAGCAAGCAGTGCAAAAATGCGGAAGCATTCGTCACCGCACGCCACTACGGTAAAGCGCCTTTCTTTTCAGGCCCGCTTTGGGAGCTGTCGCGCGGAAATAGGCTGTCTATTGCCATTCTCTTTGACAAACTCTAACCTTAACCAGCTCCTTAACAGCGCCTAAACTTAACCGTTCTAACCTTAACCAACTCCGAAACAATGCCTAACCTTAACCTTAACCTTAACCATGCCTAACCTTAACCATAGAAAGAATATTGCCATTCTCTTTGACAAACTCTAACCTTAACCAGCTCCTTAACAGCGCCTAAATTTAACCGTTCTAACCTTAACCAACTCCGAAACAATGCCTAACCTTAACCTTAACCTTAACCATGCCTAACCTTAACCGGCGAAAGAATACACGTTAAAAAAAAAATCACGTTAAAAAAAATATATTTTATGGGATTCGAACTCGCCAGCAAACGAGCTGTAGGATCCACAGCCATGCAGTGTTGCCAATTGAGCTATTTCTCGATACTGAATAAGGGGCGGTGACTTATATATATTGAGCTCCGCTCGTGTCGAACCAAGGCGGGATCTCATGCGCATGCGCGGGCACCTCGCGCGAGCACGCCGGCGCACGCACGCACCTGAGCGAGCACGCCGCCGCCGGTGCACGCACCTGGGCGCTGGGCGGCATTCTTGCACTGCTTGCTTATCATTAAGGAACAGGCGCCCTGGGGGGCCCCTATGTTGAGGGTGATGGATGAGGAGGTGCAGTTGCCTGCTCTCACCACCTGGGGTCTGCCAGTCAGGAAGTCCAATTAACGTGCATAACATACCTGTGTAACGTTAAGGAGCTTGTGTTCTGCTGGGAAAGCATCAGCATCACTGCACACACTTCCAAACCTCCATTCGGAAACATTGTATTATGAAACCAGTATGAGACGCTGTGCTTTTTTTATCGTTTCAATTCGGAAAGTTGATGCTCACATGGCTTTTTTGTTTATCCTGTCATTCAGTAAATAATAATGGCAGGGTGATGATCAGAGCCAATCAGAGGCAGATCAGGGCTGGTCTTTGCAGAATGCACGTTAGAGCCAATCAAAGGCAGAGATTTTTTTTATTTCGAATTTTTTTTGAGAACGCACATGGCCACGGGGGGAAATACGCTACACACACACGCATACACACAGACAGACAGACCTGCTGGGAGCTGCACCAGTGCGACAAGGGGAAATATTCAGTCGCACTGCACTGATTTTTCGCACTCTGGAGCCCTGAGTGAAATGCGAATGAAAGGGTTTAAATCAGTACTTGCAAGGGTGCCCCCAAATATTTTTTCTATTCACACAGGCTATAATTAGGCGCAATATGTGACGCCCTCATCGCACTGTACAGCCCTGCTTCTCCTGAGGACGTAGAAAGTAGGCCTATTGTTCCTGAGGAAGTAGAAAGTAGGCCTGTTGTCTTTTCCTGAGGAAGTAGAAAGTAAATGTTTTCAACTTGATTGAAATATGTTGATATTTAAACTTAAAAAATAATACATAATAAATGTATACATGATCATGAGACAAAAAAAAATCGTTGTACAAACGGTTTGGGAGAGGGAGGTAGGGAGGGGTTTTAGTTTGTGTGGTGTGATAACAATGTTTAAATTGAGAAGTTTAGACTTTAGTTTAGTTTTACAACATAAATAAAAATGTTGTTATAATGAAAGGTACCGTCGGGTACTGGTATCGGTTCAAATGTGAACGGTACCCAACCCTACTGATCTGATAGTTGTCTTTTCTAGTTACAGTACCAGCCAGGCCCTTGCTCACCTCTGGTCTGATAGTTACAGTACTATAGTTCCTCACCTCTGGTCTGAGGCAGGGGAACTATGCGAGAATGCTATTCATCGACTACAGCTCGGCATTCAATACCATAGTCCCCTCCATACTCATAGCCAAGCTCAGGGACCTGGGCTTGAACTATGACCTCTGCCAGTGGGTCTTGGACTTCCTGACTGGCAGACCCCAGGTGGTGAGAGCAGGCAACTGCACCTCCTCATCCATCACCCTCAACATAGGGGCCCCCCAGGGCTGTGTTCTGAGTCCCCTCCTCTACTCCCTGTACACACACGACTGTGTGGCTCAGCGGAGTAGCAATACAATCATCAAATTTGCTGACGACACAGTGGTGGTGGGCCTGATCTCTGCCAACGACGAGAGGGCCTACCTGAAAGAGGTCAAGGTCCTGGCGGGATGGTGCCAGGAAAACAGCCTCTCCCTGAACGTCAGCAAAACAAAGGAGATGATTGTGGACTTCAGGAGGTCGGGGGTCAAGGACTACAGCCCCCTCAGCATCGACGGGGCACCGGTTGAGAGAGTCAACAGCTTTAAGTACCTCGGAGCCTACATATCCGAGGACTTGACATGGACCACACACATTGACAGTGTTGTGAAGAAGGCACGACAACGCCTCTACTTCCTCAGGCGCCTAAGGAAGTTCCAAGTCAGTCAGAAGATCCTTAAGAACTTCTACTCATGTACAATAGAGAGCATCTTGACCGGCAACATCACCTCCTGGTTTGGGAATAGCACTGCACAAGACCGAAGCAGACTACAAAGAGTGACACGTTCAGCCGAACGCACAATTGGAGGGGGGCTCCCCACCCTCCAGAACATTTACAACAAGCGTTGCAAGGGCAAGGCTAAGAGAATCATTAAAGACTCCAGTCACCCGAACAACTGCCTCTTTGAACTGCTGCGGTCAGGCAAGCGATACCGGAGTCTCAAGGTGAGCACAGAAAGACTCCGAAGAAGCTTCTATCCCCAGGCCATCAGGCTGCTAAACGAACAATGAATGAACACTACACAACAACCACCAAACGCACATAGCACACACATCCACACGCACACACTCACTTAAACAAACACACTGTAGCACCCACTCCACACACTTTATAGCACACACCCACTTTAAACAAACACACTGTAGCACCCACTCCCCACACTTTATATTTATTGATGAAGGATTGCACTACAACTCGTACACCTTACTGTAAATTGTACCTAAATTGTACCTCATCCCATTTCTGCTTTGCACTAGATAGTACTGTACATTAGTACACTGCATAGTATTGTATATTATATGGTAACTCAGAACATTGTACATATGTCTATACCGAACACTGTGACCTCTTTTTCTTCTTCTAAATTACACGTATACTATGTTTGATACTATCTTGTCTAGCACAGTCTCTGGAGCGTAACAGTAAGAAGCATTTTGTATGAAAGTATTCTGTACTTCTGTATGACAACTATTAAAGAAACTTGAAGAAACTGATAGTTACAGTACTATAGTTCCTCACCTCTGGTCTGATAGTTACAGTACTAGTTCCTCACCTCTGATCTGATAGTTACAGTACTATAGTTCCTCACCTCTGATCTGATAGTTACAGTACTATAGTTCCTCACCTCTGGTCTGATAGTTACAGTACTATAGTTCCTCACCTCTGGTCTGATAGTTACAGTACTATAGTTCCTCACCTTTGATCCGATAGTTACAGTACTATAGTTCCTCACCTCTGGTCTGATAGTTACAGTACTATAGTTCCTCACCTCTGATCTGATAGTTACAGTACTATAGTTCCTCACCTCTGATCTGTGGCAGCGCTCCGGACAGCCCAGGACATGCTCTCGGATTTGGAAGTACATGTCTGAGGACAGAACAGGGAAAACATCAGGACAGAACAGGGAAAACATCAGGACAGAACACGGAAAACATCAGGACAACACACGGAAAAACACAGGAAACAGCAAAACAGGAAGCAGGAAAGAAAAAAGGGAATCAATGTTATCATCAATTTTAACACGTTTTAAATAAAGGTTTGGATTGAATTAAATTAAGTTATTAACCCCCCCACATCTCTGGGACCACATGTACCCCTGCTGTATCTCCCGTGTCTCCCCTACTCCATCTCCCTCTCAGCCTTCCTACTGTCTCTTTAAAAAAGGAAATTACAATCATAATCATCATCATCATCAATCCAACCCCAGAAAGAAAAATAAGTCCATCAAATCGCAGAAAAAGAAAGGCAGGGCTGTGATTAACAATCTCCTTCCTTGTGTGATTCATACAGTCTGCTCTTCTTTCATTGATTGATTGACTGAATCACTCCTTCATTCATGCATGCCTTTTAAAACAGGATCACACTTGGAGAATGAGTTATTCATAGAGAATAATGTGCCCATAGAAAAGAGGATGATGAATATCAAAAAAAGGAACTCAGTCATGATTAGGTTACAGATAAATACATCACACAGCCAAGCAGGCGCAGCGTGGCGAGGAAAGCAGAAGGTAATGAAATAGGAATCATCTGTCGCCGGGTAGAATCCTTCCATAACCCTCTAATAAAATGAGCCTATCCATAGTATTCCATTACATCACCATTGCAGTCAGACATCATGGTAGGCAAACAACAGGTGGTTGTAATCAAATAACAGGTAATACTCATTAAAGAGACAGCCATGGCCTCCATATGTTTATGGCACCAGGCCATACAGGGCTCTACAGTGTGACCGTATTGCTCGCATATGCCCCTAAAAATGTGTTTTTCGAACATGAAAAATCAATTACTTGCACGTTGTGCGAGTGCAGATTACAGCCTCATTAGTTCTTTTTTTTCTCCGCTGCGAGAATCGTTAAAAAAACTACAAGTCCCACAGTTCACAGCCGCATAAACGTTCCAATCACAGTAGAGTTTCCTGTGGTCACGTGACTGGAAACTGAACGTAATGATCAGCGTCTGTTTGAGTCAGACGATACAGCCATGTCGAAGCCCATTCATTTTTATTTTGCGCGAAAGATACCGGAGAATGAGAAGTCAGGCGAGGCAGCTCATGTTACAGAGGTGATAGTTAACGTTAACGTTAACCAAGATACTGACGCTAGCCAGCATGCTAGCGAAGTTGGCAAAGCTAGCGAGGCTACACCCACTACTACCCCCACTGTAGCACCCAATGTACCCACTGTAGCTAGCGAAGCTACACCCACTGGAGCCGGAGGGAAGACATACAAATTTAACGTGAATTGGCTAAACATTTTCCCATGGCTAGAGTTCGAAAACAATGTCATGTTTTGTAAATATTGCAAAGTAGGATCGATGCATTGTTACACCCCTACACCAAAGTAACTGGCCCACTGTGTATGTGTGTACAGCTAAGTTGGCTAGCGTTATCAACCGCAGAGGTGGGCAATAGGGTCCAGCTGCAGCGCCGGACGACCAGAGTGCAAGCGGTGTGACGTCGTAATTGTCAATCAATGGTCTACCTGACACGCAAACTCATAAACAATGTTTCTGTATTGGAGGTGTACAGTATTTCAATAGGCAACCCTGAAAGGATTATTTTTCTAGAAGAGCAACACTAGCTCCCCCCTCTACTGATGGCCCTGGTGGTAATGCCAGTGTCTCCTTTTTGTTCAATGTCACTGCCTTTCTTATTAGGCCTAGTTGTTGGCTACAACTTTGCCACAGTAGGCATTAATCACTTAATTAATAGTTAAAATGTCTGTGTCCCATTCCCGTTTGCACATGCAGATGATACACACATACGCACACAGTGGGCCAGTGACTTTGGTAATTGCACAGATGTGTGTCCCGTTCCCGTTTGCACATGCACGCACAGTACAAATATACATTTATTTTTGGAAAAAAAAATAAACTCTGTTACTTGAAATATTTTCACTGTGCTCCTAAATATTTTTGGGTGCTCCTAAATTTCTTTGTGTGCTCCTAAATTTTTTCATTTAGGAGCACCTGTGCCCCTAGTGAAAAAGGTTAGCGTAGAGCCCTGCCATATCAATAGAGGATGGAAGGGCATGATCGGTCATGACTCATGAGAATACTATAAATGATGGGGCTGTTGTCTCAGGAGAAGAATGACATCCTATGACAGTGGTTCCAAAAGTGGGTTCCAGGGGTCCCCAACAAGATGCAAAACAAATTTGGTTTTGCAATTTTAGTCACTACAACGGGGATTCCCCAACTATTCTCAAAACCCCTACAAAGATCAACAGGCCAAGTACCCGCATTGGACCCGACCGCAATCCGAGGACATCTCCGTCTATATACAGTAGGTGGGCAGATAACAGTGGTTATAAAGTCATGCTGATGCATCATCTCATTGAGCTAGGTTCTACTATGACATAATATTCTAATTAAACGAATACTCATTTTAGAAGTTAGTAGAATGAGGCAATGTTTAAGAATACGTTTCACTCTCTGTTATCACCCCCCAGCCTGCAGTATGAAGCACTTCAGTACTAAAATATAGTGCCCTAACAATAACACTTCTGTACTAAAACATAGTGCCCTAACAATAACACTTCTGCACTAAAACATAGTGCCCTAACAATAACACTTCTATACTAAAACATAGTGCCCTAACTAACAATAACAATTCTGTACTAAAACATAGTGCCCTAACAATAACACTTCTGTACTAAAACGTAGTGCCCTAAAGAAGCACTTCTGTACTAAAATATAGTGCCCTAACAATAACACTTCTTTACTAAAACATATTGCCCTAACAATAACACTTCTGTACTAAAACATAGTGCCCTAACAATAACACTTCTGTACTAAAACAGTGGCCTAACAATAACACTTCTGTACTAAAACATAGTGCCCTAACAATAACACTTCTTTACTAAAACATAGTGCCCTAACAATAACACTGCTGTACTAAAACATAGTGCCCTAACAATAACACTTCTGTACTAAAACATAGTGGCCTAACAATAACAATGTATTCATACTAAAACATAGTGCCCTAACAATAACACTTCTGCACTAAAACAGTGCCCTAACAATAACACTTCTGTACTAAAACATAGTGGCCTAACAATAACAATGTATTCATACTAAAACATAGTGCCCTAACAATAACACTTGATTGATTGAGAAGTTTATTAACAGATTGCAGAATGGGTACAGTACAGTACAGCTCAATACATACAATTGTTAAGGGAATGCAGACCAGAGAAAGACTTTCGTCTTGTTTACATCAGGGTCCCCCATTTTCAATTCATCTGTACTAAAACATAGTGGCCTAACAATAACAATGTATTCATACTAAAACAGTGCCCTATCAATAACACTTCTGTACTAAAACATATTGCCCTAACAATAACAATGTCTTCATGCTAAAACAGTGCCCTAACAATAACTTCATGCTAAAACAGTGCCCTAACAATAACTTCATGCTAAAACATAGTGCCCTAACAATAACTTCATGCTAAAACAGTGCCCTAACAATAACTTCATGCTAAAACAGTGCCTTAACAATAACAATGTCTTAATGCTAAAACAGTACCCAAACAATAACTTCATGCTAAAACATATTGCCCTAACAATAACAATGTCTTCATACTAAAACATAGTGCCCTAACAATAACAATGTCTTCATGCTTCAAACATGACCCTTGTCAACCAAAGTGCTTTACAGTGGGCCGTGTAGCTAAGAAAGTACTCCTAAATTATAAATAAACAGAAAATAAACAACCAACCAACAGACAAACAAAGGAACAGAACAACATGTCAAAACAAACAGGGCAAGAGTCGGGTGAGTCAGGGAACGCTATAAGGACTCGTGGAGGGATACATAATTATGTTTGTCATATTAAGTCATGTATAAGGTAGCCCCTTTCGTGACTGCGTGTGTAGCCATACGGTAGTATTTTTAGTATGCATTAGTATTAGGAGTAGTAGGCTAACAAAGTCCATCCGTACCCTCCCACCAGTAGTTCTCCGCCACGGCTTTGTACGTGTCCTCCAGGGAGAGGTGGCGCGTGCCGGGCCGCCGGTGGAAGGCGGAGACCGCCTCGTGCCGCCGGTCCTCGACCAGAACCTCCCGGTAGTTGATGAAGCCTCTCTCCAGCTTCCTGCGGTACAGCAGCCCGTCGATCACCTCGAAGCCTTTCAACTTCCCGACAGAAGAACCGTTGTCGAACGTCCCGTCGCTCCCGTAACGAGTCTTGTAGGCGGCGCAATCGCCGGCCATTTTACCGGATCCGTTTATCTTGATGTAACTTTATTATCCCGTATCCTCTGCCGCCTGAACCAAAACAAACTCATCTGTCCTCACCGCAGCATCACGGAGCCTCCTCGGCCAGAAGTCTCCCCCCCCTCCCCCCGGTGTCCCGACATGCACTCCCGCGTGGACACGGTGACAGGCGGATCAAGACCACTCACAAAAGGGACACCGCGGGGCGGCCAGACTGGGGACAACCTACGAGGCTCGCGCGTCCCATCGTCCCACTCGGAGTAGGGTATATCTGCAGAGCCGCAAGCCCAATCCCCTATTGGGCTGGTGTCTGCACGGGGCGTCAGGTGTCACTTACCGAGAGCACGGCTGGGAAATAAATCGATTGTCTTCACGACGAGGGTTCGTCGGCGTTCAGTTCGCGTTACTACATGAAACGCTCACCACCATCCTTTAGATCAGAAGGTATAATCCGACTGTCGGACGGTAGCGTCTTCCTGCTCCACATTCCTGGGCATCTTTGTCAAGTCGAGGTCATTCTGTGTCACAACTACTTGGTCCAAATACTGATACAAAAAAAATATTCAAATGATTAAAGTTGCAAAGTTTGCTTTAAAAACAAAGCGCCCAGATTTTTTTACAAACACGGTAATGTCGCCGTAATTAATACAATATACTCTTCTTCACACAACACCGACGTGATACAATGTAACGTGTTTTCAGAGCGGGCTCCACTGTAAGCACTTTTAGAACGTGATCGTGTAACGTGTTTTCAGAAGAGGTTTAGTGCTACACTTTAACAACTATATAAACACGCGGCTCAGCGCCTAATAGTCTCATTTATCAGCAGCTGGAGTTGTCGGGGGTGGCGGCCCTCCGGAGCTAAATGACGGGCGGATCGAGCTTCACCTCCGGCACGTAACTTGTGGTTTCTTTCTGCTAGAACTCGAGTCGGAAGCAACATGATGATGATGCAGCTATCTGTCCAGCATCGCGAGTTGAACGACCTAAAAAAAAAAGAAGAAGAAGCGAGGTGTCTCCCTGATCGGCGCAAAATGTTGTAAAAATCCACCCGTCGATCTTCTCAAAAGATAGCCAACCCTCTCAAACGCGACATCCGACATATTCCATATCGCTACCATTTATGCAAAATCAGTCAGATGATCAAATAATCCAATTTTTTTTTACTCGTAACCTTCTGTTGGTTACTAAATAACAGCCTAACGAAGGGCGCTCTTCCCCCGCCTTCAGACAAAGGCCATTAGTAGATCCTTTAAAGAGAATCCGCCAGAGAGGATGTGATTGGCTGTTAGAACTGTCACTCGGTGAGAGCTTTTACATGCATCAAGGTAGGTTGGTAGCGCTTGATGCCAATAGCGGTAGCCTATTGCCTCACTTGGTGCACAGTCAAGTTGGTCACTGAGAATAGGGTGCATACAGTAAGTAGGCATATATTAGGCCTACTGTTTTTCTGTGACAAGTAAACCTAATGTGTGGACTGTATTCCAGTTTCTATGTTATTTACATCTAAACCTAAATGTGACCTGAGAGACCAGGGTTGATTATCCACACACAATAACCATATTATATCTAATGACTTTAGATCTGGGATTTTATTGTGACCATCTATGCCATCTAACTGTAAATGTATTGACGATTGTAATAATATAATGACACTGAGCAGCCATGACCATATATGGCATAATGTACCTCTCCTTGTTTTACAGAAAATAGCGTTCACCACATCCTGCTCACAAAGCAGGACGACGTTTGCGGATGACACAGTGGTGGTGGGGCTGATCTCTGACAACGACGAGAAGGCCTACCGGGAGGAGGTTGATGCACTGGCACGCTGGTGTCAGGACAACAGCCTGCTCCTGAACATTGGTAAAACCAAGGAGCTGATCGTGGATTTTAGGAGAACACAGCAGGGGACACACACACCACTGTGGATAGCTTTAAGTACCTGGGGGTCCACATCTCAGAAGACCTGACATGGACAACACACATAGACTCAGTCGTAAAGAAGGTGAAGCAGCGCCTCTACCACCTGAGACAGTTAAGGAAGTTCAGAGTATCGGGGAAGATACTCTAGTCCTTCTACTCCGGAGCTGTAGAGAGCATCTTAACTGGAAACATCACTGCCTGGTATGGAAACAGCAAGGCACAGGACAAGAAGGCCCTACAGAGAGTGGTGCGCTTAGCCTGAGCGTACTACGGGTATTGCACTACCACCCCTGCAGGTCTTATATAACAAGAGGTGCAAATCCAGAGCCTGCAGAATAATGAAAGACCCTCACCACCCCAAGTCCCAACAACAGCTTGTTCAAGCTGCTGCGGTCAGGCAAACGCCTGCGCACACCAGCAACTAGGACAGAGAGACTTCGGCTCAGCTTCTTCCCCCAGGCCATCAGAGTCTTGAACAATGAACTCTCCACACACAAGCACACATGAGCACACACACAACACACATACTGTATACCCTCACACACTAACAGTCACTTTAGCATGAACACACACACACACACACACACACATGCTGCACACGCTCACACTCAACGGTCACTTTCCACAATGAAAAGGTCACTTTAAAAAAAATAAAAATAAAAAAGAACAGGAGTGGTTCTTGTATAGTAAATAGATGGATATAGCAAGATAGCATAAGGATATATAGTATAACTGTAGATTGTATAGTATAGTATTGTATAGTAGTGTACATAAGACCCAGTGCCTCATCCGTAGCTAACATTATTGCACTATCGCAGGATCTTAGCATGTCTTTTACCATGCTTTCTGTAAACTGTGTATGTACATTATACCTGTTATGTCTTATTCTTATTACTTGTATTATTGCACAAATATAGAGAGTGACAGGATAAGAAGTGTACGACGATGACGCCATAAAAACCATGATCAGGATTTAAACCCACAAAGTTTGATGCAATTTTATGTTTGAGGACAGATTTTGTTTGCACCTGTATGACCATAGGAAGCTAATATCTACTATAATTGGAGTATTTATACAAATTTCGGGAGGAGGCTTACACCAATGATGTGGGTTATTATTACGCACGCCCCCCTATTCCTCGCCTTCTATTTCTCACCTGCACTGCGTAACTCCACCCATACGTTACCCGGCCAGTCCACCTGATTGGCCACATCATCCCGTCTCACACGACCAGTCCACCTGATTGACCACATCATCCCGTCTCACACGCTCTTTAAACACGCCCCTTTTCTGTCCCCTGTCAGACATGTGTTCCAAGGTTGAATCCTGAAGGGAAGTTAATTTCTTAAACACACACCCTTAATTACTATTTACTAGCCAAGGCCTACATTCTATATCTATTAAACAGTAAACACACACCCTTAATTACTAGCCAAGGCCTACATTCTATATCTATTAAACACCCTTAATTACTAGCCAAGGCCTACATTCTATATCTATTAAACACACACCTTTAATTACTAGCCAAGGCCTACATTCGATATAGATTAAACACACCCTTTATTACTAGCCAAGGCCTACATTCTATATCTATTAAACACACACCCTTAATTACTAGCCAAGGCCTAAAGTCTATAAACACAAACCCTTAATTACTAGCCAAGGCCTACATTCGATATCTATTAAACACACACCCTTTATTACTAGCCAAGGTCTATTCTATATATATATTAAACACAAACCCTTAATTACTAGCCAAGGCCTACATTCTATATCTATTAAACACACACCCTTAATTACTAGCCAAGGCCTACATTCGATATCTATTAAACACACACCCTTAATTACTAGCCAAGGCCTACATTCTATATCTATTAAACACACACCCTTAATTACTAGCAAAGGCCTACATTATATATATATATATATTAAACACAAACCCTTAATTACTAGCCAAGGCCTACATTCTATATCTATTAAACACACACCCTTAATTAGCCAAGGCCTACATTCTATATCTAGTAAACACACACCCTTAATAACTAGCCAAGGCCTACATTCTATATCTATTAAACACACACCCTTAATTACTAGCCAGGGCCTACATTCTATATCTATTAAACACACACTCTTAATTACCAGCCAAGGCCTACATTCTATATCTATTAAACACCCTTAATTACTAGCCAGGGCCTACATTCTATATCTATTAGACACACACCCTTAATTACTAGCCAGGGCCTACATTCTATATCTATTAGACACACACCCTTAATTACTAGCCAGGGCCTACATTCTATATCTATTAGACACACACCCTTAATTACTAGCCAAGGCCTACATTCTATATATATTAGACACACACCCTTAATTACTAGCCAAGGCCTAGATTCTATATCTATTAGACACACACCCTTAATTACTAGCCAAGGCCTACATTCTATATCTATTAAACACACACCCTTAATTACTAGCCAAGGCCTACATTCTATATCTATTAAACACACACCCTTAATTACTAGCCAAGGCCTACATTCTATATCTATTAAACACACACCCTTAATTACTAGCCAAGGCCTACATTCTATATCTATTAAACACCCTTAATTACTAGCCAAGGCCTACATTCTATATCTATTAAACACCCTTAATTACTAGCCAAGGCCTACATTCTATATCTATTAAACACACACCCTTAATTAGCCAAGGCCTACATTCTATATCTATTAAACACCCTTAATTACTAGCCAGGGCCTACATTCTATATATATTAGACACACACCCTTATTTACTAGCCAATGCCTACATTCTATATCTATTAAACACACACCCTTAATTACTAGCCAAGGCCTACATTCTATATCTATTAAACACACACCCTTAATTACTAGCCAAGGCCTACATTCTATATCTATTAAACACACACCCTTAATTACCAGCCAAGGCCTAATGTGTTGTTCAAGCTGCTGCGGTCAGGCAAACGCCTGCGCACACCAGCAACTAGGACAGAGAGACTTCGGCTCAGCTTCTTCCCCCAGGCCATCAGAGTCTTGAACAATGAACTCTCCACACACAAGCACACATGAGCACACACACAACACACATACTGTATTGAATACCCTCACACACTAACAGTCACTTTAGAATGAACACACACACACACATGCTGCACACGCTCACACTCAACGGTCACTTTACACAATGAAAAGGTCACTTTAAAAAAATTAAATAAAACAGAACGGGAGTAAATAGATGGATATAGCAAGATAGCATACGGATATATAGTATAACTGTAGATTCTATAGTATAGTATTGTATAGTAGTGTACATAAGACCCAGTGCCTCATCCGTAGCTATACATTATTGCACTATCGCAGGATCTTAGCATGTCTTTTACCATGCTTTCTGTAAACTTTATGTACATTATACCTGTTATGTCTTATTCTTATTACTTGTATTATTGCACAAATGTCTTATTCTTATTACCTGTATTATTACACAATCGCTGCGGGCATGACCACCCACATTTCACTATGCTTGTATGCCGTGACAAATAAAACTCTTGACTTGACTCAAAGGTCAATGTCAGGATTGTAGGAAGTAGGTGCCCTGCACCAGATGTATAGCTCTCCACAAGATTATCAGTGTCCCTTCAAAAGATTCAAGAAAGTGGGCATACCTTCTGCTTTATTAGATAAAGTAAACATTAGAGAGTGACAGGATAAGAAGTGTACGACGATGACGCCATAAAAACCATGATCAGGATTTAAACCCACAAAGTTTGATGCAATTTTATGTTTGAGGACAGATTTTGTTTTCACCTGTATGACCATAGGAAGTTAATATCTACTATAATTGGAGTATTTATACAAATTTCGGGAGGAGGCTTACACCAATGATGTGGATTATTATTACGCACGCCCCCCTATTCCTCGCCTTCTATTTCTAACCTGCACTGCGTAACTCCACCCATACGTTACCCGGCCAGTCCACCTGATTGGCCACATCATCCCGTCTCACACGACCAGTCCACCTGATTGACCACATCATCCCGTCTCACACGCTCTTTAAACACGCCCCTTTTCTGTCCCCTGTCAGACATGTGTTCCAAGGTTGAATCCTGAAGGGAAGTTAATTTCTTAAACACACACCCTTAATTACTATTTACTAGCCAAGGCCTACATTCTATATCTATTAAACAGTAAACACACACCCTTAATTACTAGCCAAGGCCTATATACATTCTATATCTATTAAACACCCTTAATTACTAGCCAAGGCCTACATTCTATATCTATTAAACACACACCCTATAAGGCCTACATTATATATATATATATTAAACACAAACCCTTAATTACTAGCCAAGGCCTACATTCTATATCTATTAAACACACACTCTTAATTACTAGCCAGGGCCTACATTCTATATCTATTAGACACACACCCTTAATTACTAGCCAAGGCCTTACATTCTATATCTATTAAACACACACTCTTAATTACCAGCCAAGGCCTACATTCTATATCTATTAAACACCCTTAATTACTAGCCAAGGCCTACATTATATATATATATCTATTAAACACACAACCTTAATTACTAGCCAAGGCCTACATTCTATATCTATTAAACACACACCCTTAATTACTAGCCAAGGCCTACATTCTATATCTATTAAACACACACCCTTAATTACTAGCCAAGGCCTACATTCTATATCTATTAAACACACACCCTCAATTACTAGCCAAGGCCTAAAGTCTATAAACACAAACCCTTAATTACTAGCCAAGGCCTACATTCTATATCTATTAAACACACACCCTTAATTACCAGCCAAGGCCTACATTCTATATCTATTAAACACCCTTAATTACTAGCCAGGGCCTACATTCTATATCTATTAAACACAAACCCTTAATTACCAGCCAAGGCCTACATTCTATATCTATTAAACACCCTTAATTACTAGCCAGGGCCTACATTCTATATATATTAAACACAAACCCTTAATTACTAGCCAAGGCCTACATTCTATATCTATTAAACACACACCCTTAATTACTAGCCAAGGCCTACATTCTATATCTATTAAACACACACCCTTAATTACTAGCCAAGGCCTACATTCTATATCTATTAAACACACACCCTTAATTACTAGCCAAGGCCTACATTCTATATCTATTAAACACACACCCTTAATTACTAGCCAAGGCCTACATTCTATATCTATTAAACACACACCCTTAATTACTAGCCAAGGCCTACATTCTATATCTATTAAACACACACCCTTAATTACTAGCCAAGGCCTACATTCTATATCTATTAAACACCCTTAATTACTAGCCAGGGCCTACATTCTATATCTATTAGACACACACCCTTAATTACTAGCCAAGGCCTACATTCTATATCTATTAAACACACACCCTTAATTACTAGCTAAGGCCTATATTCTATATCTATTAAACACACACCCTTAATTACTAGCCAAGGTCTAGATTCGATATCTATTAAACACACACCCTTAATTACTAGCCAAGGCCTACATTCTATATCTATTAGACACACACCCTTAATTACTAGCCAGGGCCTACATTCTATATCTATTAGACACACACCCTTAATTACTAGCCAAGGCCTACATTCTATATATATTAGACACACACCCTTAATTACTAGCCAAGGCCTAGATTCTATATCTATTAGACACACACCCTTAATTACTAGCCAAGGCCTACATTCTATATCTATTAAACACACACCCTTAATTACTAGCCAAGGCCTACATTCTATATCTATTAAACACACACCCTTAATTACTAGCCAGGGCCTACATTCTATATCTATTAGACACACACCCTTAATTACTAGCCAAGGCCTACATTCTATATCTATTAAACACACACCCTTAATTACTAGCTAAGGCCTATATTCTATATCTATTAAACACACACCCTTAATTACTAGCCAAGGTCTAGATTCGATATCTATTAAACACACACCCTTAATTACTAGCCAAGGCCTACATTCTATATCTATTAAACACACACCCTTAATTACTAGCCAAGGCCTACATTCTATATCTATTAAACACCCTTAATTACTAGCCAAGGCCTACATTCTATATCTATTAAACACCCTTAATTACTAGCCAAGGCCTACATTCTATATCTATTAAACACACACCCTTAATTAGCCAAGGCCTACATTCTATATCTATTAAACACCCTTAATTACTAGCCAGGGCCTACATTCTATATATATTAGACACACACCCTTATTTACTAGCCAATGCCTACATTCTATATCTATTAAACACACACCCTTAATTACTAGCCAAGGCCTACATTCTATATCTATTAAACACACACCCTTAATTACTAGCCAAGGCCTACATTCTATATCTATTAAACACACACCCTTAATTACCAGCCAAGGCCTAATGTGTTGTTCAAGCTGCTGCGGTCAGGCAAACGCCTGCGCACACCAGCAACTAGGACAGAGAGACTTCGGCTCAGCTTCTTCCCCCAGGCCATCAGAGTCTTGAACAATGAACTCTCCACACACAAGCACACATGAGCACACACACAACACACATACTGTATTGAATACCCTCACACACTAACAGTCACTTTAGAATGAACACACACACACACATGCTGCACACGCTCACACTCAACGGTCACTTTACACAATGAAAAGGTCACTTTAAAAAAATTAAATAAAACAGAACGGGAGTAAATAGATGGATATAGCAAGATAGCATACGGATATATAGTATAACTGTAGATTCTATAGTATAGTATTGTATAGTAGTGTACATAAGACCCAGTGCCTCATCCGTAGCTATACATTATTGCACTATCGCAGGATCTTAGCATGTCTTTTACCATGCTTTCTGTAAACTTTATGTACATTATACCTGTTATGTCTTATTCTTATTACTTGTATTATTGCACAAATGTCTTATTCTTATTACCTGTATTATTACACAATCGCTGCGGGCATGACCACCCACATTTCACTATGCTTGTATGCCGTGACAAATAAAACTCTTGACTTGACTCAAAGGTCAATGTCAGGATTGTAGGAAGTAGGTGCCCTGCACCAGATGTATAGCTCTCCACAAGATTATCAGTGTCCCTTCAAAAGATTCAAGAAAGTGGGCATACCTTCTGCTTTATTAGATAAAGTAAACATTAGAGAGTGACAGGATAAGAAGTGTACGACGATGACGCCATAAAAACCATGATCAGGATTTAAACCCACAAAGTTTGATGCAATTTTATGTTTGAGGACAGATTTTGTTTTCACCTGTATGACCATAGGAAGTTAATATCTACTATAATTGGAGTATTTATACAAATTTCGGGAGGAGGCTTACACCAATGATGTGGATTATTATTACGCACGCCCCCCTATTCCTCGCCTTCTATTTCTAACCTGCACTGCGTAACTCCACCCATACGTTACCCGGCCAGTCCACCTGATTGGCCACATCATCCCGTCTCACACGACCAGTCCACCTGATTGACCACATCATCCCGTCTCACACGCTCTTTAAACACGCCCCTTTTCTGTCCCCTGTCAGACATGTGTTCCAAGGTTGAATCCTGAAGGGAAGTTAATTTCTTAAACACACACCCTTAATTACTATTTACTAGCCAAGGCCTACATTCTATATCTATTAAACAGTAAACACACACCCTTAATTACTAGCCAAGGCCTATATACATTCTATATCTATTAAACACCCTTAATTACTAGCCAAGGCCTACATTCTATATCTATTAAACACACACCCTATAAGGCCTACATTATATATATATATATTAAACACAAACCCTTAATTACTAGCCAAGGCCTACATTCTATATCTATTAAACACACACTCTTAATTACTAGCCAGGGCCTACATTCTATATCTATTAGACACACACCCTTAATTACTAGCCAAGGCCTTACATTCTATATCTATTAAACACACACTCTTAATTACCAGCCAAGGCCTACATTCTATATCTATTAAACACCCTTAATTACTAGCCAAGGCCTACATTATATATATATATCTATTAAACACACAACCTTAATTACTAGCCAAGGCCTACATTCTATATCTATTAAACACACACCCTTAATTACTAGCCAAGGCCTACATTCTATATCTATTAAACACACACCCTTAATTACTAGCCAAGGCCTACATTCTATATCTATTAAACACACACCCTCAATTACTAGCCAAGGCCTAAAGTCTATAAACACAAACCCTTAATTACTAGCCAAGGCCTACATTCTATATCTATTAAACACACACCCTTAATTACCAGCCAAGGCCTACATTCTATATCTATTAAACACCCTTAATTACTAGCCAGGGCCTACATTCTATATCTATTAAACACAAACCCTTAATTACCAGCCAAGGCCTACATTCTATATCTATTAAACACCCTTAATTACTAGCCAGGGCCTACATTCTATATATATTAAACACAAACCCTTAATTACTAGCCAAGGCCTACATTCTATATCTATTAAACACACACCCTTAATTACTAGCCAAGGCCTACATTCTATATCTATTAAACACACACCCTTAATTACTAGCCAAGGCCTACATTCTATATCTATTAAACACACACCCTTAATTACTAGCCAAGGCCTACATTCTATATCTATTAAACACACACCCTTAATTACTAGCCAAGGCCTACATTCTATATCTATTAAACACACACCCTTAATTACTAGCCAAGGCCTACATTCTATATCTATTAAACACACACCCTTAATTACTAGCCAAGGCCTACATTCTATATCTATTAAACACCCTTAATTACTAGCCAGGGCCTACATTCTATATCTATTAGACACACACCCTTAATTACTAGCCAAGGCCTACATTCTATATCTATTAAACACACACCCTTAATTACTAGCTAAGGCCTATATTCTATATCTATTAAACACACACCCTTAATTACTAGCCAAGGCCTACATTCTATATCTATCTATGCTATCATACAGAGTATATGGGTAGACTTTAGTGAGGTGGGTAGTTACAGATGAAGCCTTTAGTTTTCATGGACGCTTTGCCGCGACGCACGCACGGTGATATCACGTCGTTGGAATTAATTAGGAACCCAGGCTGCTGTTCTGTTTTATGCCGCCAGGAGGCGCAAAGTCATTAGACGGACGCTACAACGTCCTACAGTACTGTACTGTATGTAACGATCTGTATATGTTTTGTTGTCTAAAATAAATACCATACCAGGCGTATATGTGAATAGGCGTTCTAAACCTTTAAATTACAATGACGGCTAATTGCTTAGGAATGCTGAACAATGATCCGCGTTTATGCAGGAATGGAATTTAACTATGGTTACCTGGAACAAAACGCGGTAAAGCGGTAAAGCGGTTGTGTAAACACGCAATGTTGCTGAATAAAATAATTAACCAGTTAAAACCTGTCGAATGGAGCAGTCAATGTGTATATTTTGTATAGATTGCTAGTGGAGGTGCCAGGTGGGCTCTGTTTATAATGGATATATAATGGATATGTTTTGTCTGGTACCGTGGTGTAATGGTTAATGCTCATACCTCTTAAGCAGCGGACGACCTGGGTTTGAATCCCAGTGTTTCTGATATAATTTCTTTTATTATTTATAAAATGAAATTGCCCGCAACGATGTGCATAATACAATAGTAATAATATATAATAAGAATCCAACCAATAGAGCGACATTGTGCAATAAACAAGTAAACAATCAGCGGCGATGAGGAGGTCGTTGATGACTTTAACCAGTGCAGTTTCGGTGCTGTGAGCGGGATGGAAGCCAGACTGAAGGGGTTCATAGAGGGTGTTGGACTGGAGATGGGAGTGGAGTTGGGAGGCAGCAATGCGTTCCAGTGTTTTAGAGAAAAAAGTTGTAGTAGTAGATAGTAGTATAGACATAGCAGCATAGTAGGTAGTAGTAGATAGTAATACATACTGTACTGTAGTCAGAAATAAAACGTTACCAAAAGAATAATATTCTAATGATATTCCTATGTACACTACTATACAATTTACTATTTTATATTACAAACAAAGGCTTCTCCACTAAGTATTGAATTAATTTCAGTTAGTGTGTTCAATACTTTTTTCCTATGTCATTCCACATAACTTTATTTATACATTATACATTATTTAGAAATACTAGAAAAACTATTTAACAAAACAATTAAGTATTCAGACATAGATATTTACTAAGAATATGTGATGATCTATTTAAAATGGAATGATAAGTAGTTAAATCCCATCATTTTGAAATAAATGTGTTCCAAAGTCAGAAAATCAGTGTGTAACTTTAAGAATGGAACACATATTCTCTTCAATAAGGTACACTTTTGGGGGTTTTATGCTAAATATTATGTTTTATGTATTATGCAGTCACGTTTAGGTAAAAAAATAATAAAAATAAGTATATTGAGTTATAAACTAAAATGTTATGATACTGATTGGTTAAATGTAAAATGGGGGACCCTGATGTAAACAAGACAAATGTCTTTCTCTGGTCTGCATCCCCTTAACAATTGTGTGTATTGAGCCGTACTGTATTGTACCCATTCTGCAATCTGTTAATAAAGTTTTCATTCATTTATTCATTCATGGCCCATATACTGTATGCCTCCAAATTCACACTAAAATGTGAGTATCTAAAATGCATTTAAAATGTAGCTAGTGTCTTGGTAAGATAACTATTTAATGATTATAGTTGTTCACTGCAGAAGGAGAGCTCTAGTTCTTTGGAAGCAGAAGAGCGATCTAGCCACTTCTCAGCCTTCACCATACGGCCGTGTTGCTTTGCATTCGCATACAACCCCCCCCCCCCTACAGTGGTTCCAGGACTTTTCACGGCTTTATCTGTAAGATTATCATGAAGTGAAATATCCCTTTAATAGCTACAGTTCTCTTAACCCCAGTGATACATGGTGAACTCACACATGGCTGTGAGAGGGGGGGGGGGGGGGGGTTCCAGGAGCCTCCTGCTGGTGTCCTGGGTGTCTGTGATTGGAGGGGCCCACTTGATACCCCGATGACATAACTACACTCTTAGGTACTGACTGGGGTGCAGAGACCCCTGCATTGACCGGTACTGCTCAAGGAGTCAGTCAAGTCAATATCAAGATCTATATCTGAAGAAGAAGAAAAAACGTCTTTCTGTCTACTATCATACACTCTTCCTAATATACTATATTATGTCTTTACTACTATGCACTCAACACTGCATCACTCAAGTTTCAACACTGTTTGATGAACATTGTTACTCAGCTGAAAGAGTCGTACCCTTCCTGCTGACTTGTCGTACAGAACTTGTAAGTCGCTTTGGATAAAAGCGTTCAGCTAAGGCTGCGGTTAGACTTTCGTTTAGTTTTCAGATGAGTTTCGCTTTTCCAGGTCGCAACGTAGCGGGAGGCGAGTCACACTTTCGTTTTGTCACCTGAGCACAGTGATGTAGTACACTGCCAAAGCAGTAGGTGGCAGTAGGTGGCGAACATGAAAGCAATTTTCAACCAATCAGAACTTGAATGTGCCAATACACTTCCTGCAAAGAAAATGTCAACAAGGCGGGCGCCGCCATCTTTGCCTATTTACCCAATGCAGCACTTCTTTTTCAGCAAAGTGTAATAAAAGTGCAATAAACAAAACGGATACATTCACTGTGTGTTCTGCCTCTCATTTGTTGATGAAACAAAACTAACATCAACACAAGTGACCACCAAGAGCGGATAGTTTAGTCTCAAAAAGGATCGGCAATGTTGTTAGCTACATTGTTAGCTACATGCTAACGTGACTGGAATATGCCAGTATAACAGTATAGCATTGTGGCTAGAAGCTAACGCTAGCTCACATTAACCAGCCAGCACCAAACTGATGATATCGGGAGCTATCAGTAGCTAGATAACATTAGAGACATTGCCGTGTGTATTAAACAAAGGTGAATAGATGACTGGGCCATTTTGTTTAATGCTTGTTAAGATTGAAAGAGGAGCTTGAGCTAACAGGGTCTGATAGCTAACGCTAGCTCACGTTAGCCAGCGGCAGTGCTCATGCAATCGGTAATGCTAGCAGAATGAATGGATGTAAACTTTATTTAACATATTGCATAATGGGTACAATACAATACGGCTCAATACAAACAATTGTTAAGGGAATGCAGACTGTTGTAGCTTGGACTGGGGTCCTTATAACAATAACTTGACAACACATGGTAGCTGCAGCTATTTGGGACAGCTCTGTTGTCACCGGAAGGGCACGCAGATGGTATCTACTGCGCATGGGCGTTTTCGCAACAACGGCTCCACGCAGATTACACGACATGTTGTTGGCGAGTTTTGGCGCTACTCCAAAACGGAAAACACAATTTAGCGTTTTCAGTAGGGCCACAACGTATCCGGCAAAAACGGCATTTCTATGTAATAGGGACATCAAACGTATTCAAAAACGTATAAAAACGAGCACAAAAACACTGTGTGTAACAAGCACCTAAATGAAATGTAAAGTCGGTCCGGTGAAGTCCAGTGTCAGATAACCGACCAAGGTCTGCAGGATATCAGTACCTATAGCACAAGGTCTGCAGGATATCAGTACCTATAGCACAAGGTCTGCAGGATATCAGTACCTATAGCACAAGGTCTGCAGGATATCAGTACCTATAGCACAAGGTCTGCAGGATATCAGTACCCTATAGCACAAGGTCTGCAGGATATCAGTACCTATAGCACAAGGTCTGCAGGATATCAATACCTATAGCACAAGGTCTGCAGGATATCAGTATACCTATAGCACAAGGTCTGCAGGATATCAGTACCTATAGCACAAGGTCTGCAGGATATCAGTACCTATAGCACAAGGTCTGCAGGATATCAGTACCTATAGCACAGGGTCTGCAGGATATCAGTACCTATAGCACAAGGTCTGCAGGATATCAGTACCTATAGCACAAGGTCTGCAGGATATCAGTACCTATAGCACAAGGTCTGCAGGATATCAGTACTTATAGCACAAGGTCTGCAGGATATCACTATACATACAGGCATTGATCAGCCTGGCGGCTGAGGGGAAGAAGCTCAGTCTGTGTCGAGCTTTCACAGCCTTTGGGATCCTCAGCCTTCTCCCAGAGGGGAGCAGGGTGAAGAGGCTGTGACCGGGGTGGGATGGGTCGGCCATGATCTTTCTCGCCCTCTTCAGCGCCCTGGAGTCGTGCAGGGACCTGAGGGAGGGCAGGGGACAGCCGATCACCCTCTCCGCGGAGCGAATCACCCGCTGCAGCTTGGCAAGATCTTTTGCCGCTGCAGCGGGGAACCAGGAGATGATGGAGTGGGTGAGGATGGACTCAATGATGGCCGTGTAGAATTGGGCCATCATGGTCCTCGGCAGTTTATATTTCTTCAACTGCCGGAGGAAGAACATCCTCCCCTGGGCCTTCTTGAGCAGGCCCGTGATGTTGAGCTCCCACTTCAAATCCCGGGAGATGGTCATGCCGAGGAATCGGCATGACTCCACGGAGGTCACCTGAGTGCCTCCCAGTATGATGGGAGGGGGCAGGGCTGCTTTCTTCCTGAAATCCACTATATCAGTACCTATAGCACAAGGTCTGCAGGATATCAGTACCTATAGCACAAGGTCTGCATCATATCAGTACCTATAACACAAGGTCTGCAGGATATCAGTACCTATAGCACAAGGTCTGCATCATATCAGTACCTATAGCACAAGGTCTGCAGGATATCAGTACCTATAGCACAAGGTCTGCAGGATATCAGTACCTATAGCACAAGGTCTGCAGGATATCAGTATACCTATAGCACAAGGTCTGCAGGATATCAGTACCTATAGCACAAGGTCTGCAGGATATCAGTACCTATAGCACAAGGTCTGCAGGATATCAGTATACCTATAGCACAAGGTCTGCAGGATATCAGTACTTATACAACGGCATGCAAATTTCTCGATTCTGATTGGCTGAAACAGTCATTTTACACGTCTTTATTGGCAACAATTCCACGCTGCTGGCCCAGGACCCGCCCACAACCGAACCACATCACATCACTCCGCCGGATCACAAGAAGGTGGACAATAATCTTTACAAATGGATGTTGATAGCGACTAAACGACTAAATATCAAGCGATTCTGTCACAGCGAATGTCTTAGTCGTTTAAACAATGTTGGATGATGTAATTGATGGGTCTTGAATCATTCTGTAACAAAAGAAAAATCGCGGATTGATTGATTGATTAATTTTCAAATTTTTTTTCAATTTTTTTTCCTTTCGACTGTCAGCGCTCGCTGTCAGCGCTCGCTCTAGTCTCCACCCACCGCCACACACCCCCCCCCCCCCCACACACACACACACACACACACACACACACACACGCACACACACACACACACACACGCACACACACACACACACACACTCTGCCTGCAACGCGGGGGATAGTCAGAGAGCTGGGTGCTGCGCTGTTCTAAGTGAGCATGGCCTATTGAGTTGATTGATTGATTGATTGCTAATTTAATTACTGTACGCTTGGTTTCCAACTGGTTAAGTTTAGGCCCTCTACAGTAGGTTTAAAAAAATAAATAAAAGAATAGGGCGAAGAAAACGTTTTTTTCCTATAGGCAGTGTTGTGCTAGTTACTGAAAAATAGTAACTCAGTTACTTTACTAGTTACTTCATTTCAAAGTAACTTCGTTACTGTACTAGTTACTTACACCCAAAAGTAATGAGTTACTGTGAAAAGTAACTATTTAGTTATTTAAAAAAAAAAAAAAAAAAAAAAGATTGCTCCCGAGTCCCATGCCCCAGATAGTATTCAAAATCGGTTGATCAACTTGACAGTTTCCATTCACATCACCGAACTCTGCTAAGCAATGTGGTCTAGATACAAACACAAATCTGACACAAACAAATGTTGTCCCGAGTCGATATAATAAGAAGTGCGGCGGTTGAAGGAACAGCCTTGATGTCGCCGGAGCGTTTCATTATAACCATTATAATTCAAGGGTACTTGAACTGTACTGCTGTACTGTACTGTACCCATTCTGCAATCTGTTAATAAAGTTTTCATTCATTCATTCATTCATACTACGACTATGCTTGCACCTCATGGTACCAAAGCACCTCAAAGGCGCTTAAAACAAAATTACAAACATCACAAAACAAACTGGTCAGACTACTACTTGACCTGAACCCACCTCACCCCTGCCCACTTTGACAACCTAGGATGGCTTAGAGTAGACGACAGAGTACAGCAACTTGCAATGGGCCTGGTCTACAAGATACACTATACGACCGGGGTACCCATGTACATGTCAAAATACTTCCCAAAGGTCAGTGAATACCACAACCACTACACCAGAGGGAGCTCCACAAATCATGTAAAACCCAGATTCGGCTCAAACAAGGGACTAAACACGTTTCGCAATTATGCCACAACAATGTGGAACGCCCTACGGGTAACAGTACTGTATATTTGAATACCGTTTATGTCACAAATGTATCAGTACTAAATACCTATATGTCCCTATGCCATAAATGTCATGTATGTTGTGTATGTCATAAATGTCTATATGAATTGAAAATGGGGGACCCTGATGGAAACAAGACAAACGTCTTTCTCAGGTCTGCATCCCCTTAACAATTGTATGTATTGAGCCGTACTGTATTGTACCCATTCTGCAATCTGTTAAATAAAGTTTTCATTCATTCATTCATTCATTCATTCACCATCTTGCAAGTTGCAACGTTGTTTAAGATATCAATCAAAGCATTGCAACGATAGAATAGTTAGGATATCAATTGTGCATGAAAGGACTATTTATATTGTTTGATTAGTATTATGAGATTCCCTGGCAGATTTCGTACAGTCAAAATCCGTTGATCAACTTGAGTTTCAGTTGCACTCACCAAAGTCTGCGGTGGTCGAGATGTAGTAACGTTACGTTAGTCGACTCCAGCAGCGCCTCAAACATGTTCTTTATCTCGTTTCCATGTTGTATATTAATTATCTCTCCAAGTAGTTGCTAAATGGTTTGTTAGTTTGTTACTGCGTTCTTTTTATGTGGATTAATAGCGAGCGTTTGTTTTGTTTACAATAGAGAGGGTCTATTTCTTTCCGTAGCCGCATCTGGTTTGCGCACTTCTGATTGGCCAGTGGCCAGACTCGCCTCGTATCATTCTACGCGGGTGGGGATGAGGATAATAATAATCACTACCGCTCGCTATCAATCTACGCCGTATATAACGCAAATAACGCAGTGACGAACCATTCAGTAACGTAAGTAGCGTTACTGAATTTCAAAAGTAATGCGTTAGAGTACTAGTTGCGGCAAAAAGTAACTTCGTTTCTGTAACGCGTTACTTTGTAACGCGTTAGTCCCAACACTGCCTATAGGGCAAAGAAAACTTTTTAATTTGTTTTACCTACTTTATATAGAAGCATCTAAGAATGAAGTTCTATGGAAAGTAGGTCTGCATTCCCTTAACAATTGTGTGTATTGAGCCGTACTGTATTGTACCCATTCTGCATCTGGTAATACAATTTTCAATCAATCATTCCAATAATACACAGTTGGATGTGTTAGTTGGTTGGATGCACTTCAAGCTGCTTCCACATGAGGCAACTTCTCTCAATCATTCCAATAATACACAGTTGGATGTGTTAGTTTGGTTGGATGCACTTCAAGCTGCTTCCACATGGAGGCAACTTGTCTTTTTTGTAGTTGTGGGAACTACTTTTTCTGGCGGATGGTTTTTTCAATAAATCTTCGATTAATGTGTGTTTATTGTATAGAAATAAGGTTGGATGAATCTGGCAGTTGTATAAAAGCTTTACACCACTTGCAGTCGTGATTTGTGAACAATAAACCATGCCTAGGGGGGTCTAACGACCACCCCTAGGCATGGTTTATTGTTCACAAACCACTCCTGCGCGTGATGTAATGCTTAACTATAGCACAAGGTCTGCAGGATATCAGTACCCTATAGCACAGGGTTTGGGGGAAACTGGTAAATCAGAGACGGTGTAACTGAGGGGTACAATTCCCTGACTGTATTAAATAAGTATGGTATCATTAAACCACTACTGTCTTATGTACATTACTACTGGCCATACAGTACACAGGTATATGAGATGAACACTTCCACAATGACACGGTTCCACACAAATCTTGGTTAGAATAATATTTATTAGCAACAATAATAGTAGATTACATTACTTTACTTAGAGTCGCGCTTGTAAGGCGAAGAATGTGCGTGAGTAAGTCAAGAGCGTAAGTCCATTATAATATTACGCAGGAGATAATGAATACCACCTGTATCTTAGGAATTATATCTATGGTACACTAGTAGGGCAGCGGGAGATACTAGTAGGGTCCCTCCGGTTGTAGACCAGCAAGGGGAGAGGATTTGTCGGTAGCAAAGTCTGGGTCAACGAAGAATAGGGAGACTCCAGGTACATGAGACAGTGCAATAATCTCTTGATCCGCAGACGAATAACAGCTATTCTCCGGCATGCAGCTCCGCATGGAAGAAAGCTAGCCAGCCTCAGGCGTCTTAGAGGCGGGCTCGACGTTGCTCCTCACAGGGTAAATCCCACACAATTGTGGGTGTAGACGATTCTCCGCTCCATCAGCTACAGGACCAAAGCAAATATAATCCAGCCGAAAAGGGCTATGCAGTCGTTGGGTAGGTTATCCAGTGTACATGTCCACACGGTCCTCGTCTAGGGCTCCTCGGATGAAGGCGCCAGGTTAAGCTGCCCAGCCTGGATAAGCACACTAGCTGGTACGAGGAAACGTTGGTAATGCTGGTCACTGTAGAACGGTAGCCGCACGATACACTATACATAAATAGACTATTACTGAATTAATAGAATAGGTCGAACTCGACGGTACAGCGTTAAACTCTGATACTTCAGCTATCAATTCGCACGCGGTCTCAATGCTCTATTTGGGGCCAAAACGGGCCCTACTTCACCGCACGTTGTATCGTGGGTGAGGCTTCACTTGGGTAACTCGAACTACTTCTGTATTCACCTGCGCCATATTTATACGTTAGGTGAACAAACTAGTACCAGCCTTATTCCTGTCTCGTATTCTTGCGCAGAGCCGTTCATGTCCAGGCATGTCTTTGGCGGTGACTTTGAACTAGACCTTGGGGGTATGGCAGTGGCGCCTAAGGGACCGCTGTCCAATAGGAGAACGAAATATTATGGTCTGTACTAGGTAAAGGGATATTCCGTGTATATGTACAAAGAATACACAAGGGATATCAGACGATATACAAATATTATGCAATATATATCAACTAGTAAATATATATATTCGGTTTAATCTGATCCTTCGTAACAGCCGCCTCCTAATTAGTCCCACCTAATTAGATAAGCAGAGACAGATTAACCGCACTGTCCACTACTCAATGTCCGTTGTGAGGGTAGGGCAGTTCACAAAGTCAGGGGGTCATGGTCGTCATCAAAAGTGTCGGTGAGCCTTGGCAACTCTATCAGCCTCGCCACGGGTCTGGTATATGTCCGCCCTTGGACGAGCACTTCTGCCGCTCTGACCTTTCCGTCGGCACCAGTGATCACTTTGCTTACGCGGCCGGCCACATAGTTCGGGGTAGTGACTGGTCGATAATCATGACGACTGTTCCTTCTGTCAAATTGTCTCTTTCTTTCACCCATTTCTGGCGTGTCTGCAGAGACGGTAGATAGTGGAGGAGGAAACTGTTCCAAAACTTGTCAGCCAATACTTGACTGTACCTCCACATTCTTCGGCCGTTCGCTTCTTCAGGCCTGTACACTGTCTGTGGTAGCGCGGGGTCCAGCCGCCCCATCAAGAGAGTGTTGGGGGTGACTGGGTCGACATCTGCTACATCACTTGAGACGTAACCGAGGGGCTTTGAGTTCAATACTCCCTCGATCTCCGTGAGGACTGTCGTGAGGACTTCTTCCGCCACGGTCTGGGCCCCAAGCACGGCGTACAGGGCTGTCTTTATTGAACGTACTTCTCGTTCCCAAGTTCCACCGAAGTGAGGTGCATTCGGGGGGTTAAACTGGAAATCAATCTGAGATGGAGCGAGGTGGGTCTTAAGTTCTGGGCCCATAGCTTGGAAGCTCTCTCTCAGCTCTCTTTCTCCGCCTTTGAAGTTTGTCCCGTGATCAGACAATAATATAGACGGTTTTCCTTTCCGCGATGTGAATCTCCGGAAGGCCATAAGGAATGAGTCCGTACTCATGGTTGGAAGGAGTTCTATGTGTATCGCTCGGGTGGTCATGCATTTGAATACAATACCCCACCGCTTCTCTGTCCCTCTTCCTTTCTTTACATACAGCGGGCCGAAACAGTCCATACCGGTGGAGTGAAAAGGCTTGTCGCCGAGTCGGAGGCGACAGGGGGGTAGGTCAGCCATCCGGGGTATACGGGGCTGTGCTCGCCATTTACGACAGTCTAGACAGGTCCGCTGGAAGCGTCGTACTGCTTCTCTTTCTTGCAGTATCCAATAACGACGTCTGATCTCCGCGAAGACTCTCTCTGCCCCGGCGTGGTGCACGTCCTCGTCGTATTTCTTTATGATGAGCTCTGTGACCTTGTGTCGGCTGTTTAAGACTATCGGGTACTTGATGTCATCCGGTAAGTCTGGGGCTCTCCTCAGACGACCACCCACTCTGATGAGATTATGGGCGTCGCTCTCAGGGGCTAAGTGGAGCAGTCTGCTGTCTGACGGGACTGGCTTTGATCCCTGCAGACAGTCTAGCTCGTCAGGGAACGAGTCTCTCTGGGCTCGCTGTAGCAGAAGGAGTTCTGCTTCTTCGTAGTTAGCTGCAGTAATGTCAGTAGTGGGCTGAACCTCTGGGTGGTGCCACAGGAATGTCTTTAGCTGCGCACTCTCCAGGGTGAGGCAGTCGTCTATGTTGGGATCTGTGGGGACGAGTGTGTGTGTCAACCCACAGAACATAGATTTCTTCTTCTCTGCCTCCTCTTCACTCGCCTCCCGTGGGGTGGGTGTAGGCCACTCTTCTTCCGGGAGCTGCGCAGAGCTCTAGACGCGGGATAGATTGTTGCTTGCGGGGGGCTATTCTTGAGCGAGCCAGGATGAAGGCAGTATGTATTTCTCCTCCCTCCTCTCGGGCCCGCAAGTAGTCCACCGAACCGTAAGCTACTTCGGAGGCGTCGCTGAAGACGTGCAGGTCCATCTGGCACGTCTCCGGCCTCACTGTGGGTGGGAAGTAGCTGCGGCGTATGTTGACACCTGGGAGCGAGCTGAGTTCTGTCTCCCACTCTCTCCATGTGGAGGCAAGGTGTTCGGGTATGGGGTCGTCCCAGCCCTGGTCCTTGTCCCATAACGCTCTTACAATCATCTTTGCCCTGGTGGTGTAAGGTAGAATACATCCCAACGGGTCATATTGTCTGGCGAGTGTTCTGTATACACTCCGTCTTGTGGTCGGTAGTGAAGTCGACCTTCCCTGCTCCTTGGTCAGGGGTGTGTGTTTATAATGGAGCGAGTCTGTTTTGAAGCGCCAGACTAGTCCTAATGTCATTTCTTGGGCTTCTCCTGGGATGGTCGCCATCCAGGTCTCGCTGCTTGCTGCCTTGTCCTCTGGGGAGAGGCTGCGCAATACTTGAGGGTCGCTGCTGGCCCACTGCCGGAGATCAAAGCCGCCTTTGATCAGGGAGGCGCGGAGCTTGAGTAGGAGGGCCTCGGCTTCTTCTGGCGTCGAGACGCTTTGCAGACAGTTGTCCACATAGAAACTATTTCCTACACTTTGTCGGACCTCTTCATCAGCTGCTGGGTCTTCTGCGACGTGTTTTTGCAGTGCGAACGTAGCACAGCATGGGCTGCATGTGGTTCCGAAATGGAGGACTTCCCATTGATAGATGGATGGTTGCTCATCCCCGATCCTCTCTCTCCATAAGAACCGCAGCAGGGGCTTGTCCTCTTCCACTAGTCGCACCTGCAGGAACATCCCTTTGATGTCGCCGCTGATGGCCACCTTGTCTTGGCGGAAACGTAGCAACACGCCTAGTAGAGAGGGGCCGAGTGTTGGGCCGGGCAAGAGCTCTTTATTCAGATTTTGTGATCCGATCTGGTAGCTGCAGTTAAACACAATACGATCCTTGCCGTTGTGGTGGACTTTGTGGTGCGGCACGTACCATGATTCGGTCGTCTGATCGGCCTCTTTAATGTCAATTTTCTTTATGTGTCCCGCTGTGATTAGCTTGTCAATCTCAGCGCGGTACACAGTAGCTTGAGCGGGGTCTCTGGCTAGGCGCCGCTCTGTGTTCGATAGATACCGCTCCGTCGCTTCTTTGGGGGCGTGGAAGGTAGGCATACCCTCTCGCCTCAGGAGTGGAGTTGCGTATCTCATCACTCCGTTGACTTTGACTCTCTTTGTCCCCTGCTCGAGGAGGGCTATAGCATAAATGTCTTCCTTGGAACGAATGTGTTTCTTTTCGTTCTTAAAGGGCATTGTCTCTAGTGTCCATAGCCTCTCGACGTGCTGTAGGAGGGTGGTGTCTTCTTCTGTCACTCTGGAGTGGAGGCAGCGAGTGGCTGCTGTTCGGTTAGGAGACCTAGAGAGGGGGCCTTGTAGTGTCCATCCTAGGCGGGTCTCGACTGCTGCTGGACAGCCTCTGGGCCCAGTGTGGACCCGGTCCATCGGGACGATGAGGTGTGCATGGTCGGATCCTATCAGCAGGGTCGGGGTGGCACCGTCTATGAGCGGTATAGGTAGTTGACGCAGGTACACATATTTATCCATCACCTTGGCGATGGGGTAGGTGTACTGCGACAGGCCTATGTCTTGGCTGGTGAAAGCGTTAGTGATCCTATACCGTCTCTCTGGCTGCCCGCTTGCTGCGATAGTGAAGGAGACGTTCTCGCCCTTGATCGTCTTCAGGTCTCTTCTTATTGTCCGAATCGTCATCGTTTCTTCGCTCCCCCGCAGCCCCAGCTGGGCCGCAGCGGACGCGAGGAGAAGGGTCTTCTCTGACCCGTCGTCAAGGACGGCGTAGGTGTCCATGACCTTGTCTTCGTAACTCAATGTTACGCGGACCACCTTCAAGAGCACCCGGGCGCCCCCGCTGCTGGCGGGGTCAATGTACATAACACTTGCCTTTGTGCTGCTTGAGGGTGCAGGCTTTCTTCTGTTACTGTCAAAACGGGCCCTACTTCACCGCACGTTGTATCGTGGGTGAGGCTTCACTTGGGTAACTCGAACTACTTCTGTATTCACCTGCGCCATATTTATACGTTAGGTGAACAAACTAGTACCAGCCTTATTCCTGTCTCGTATTCTTGCGCAGAGCCGTTCATGTCCAGGCATGTCTTTGGCGGTGACTTTGAACTAGACCTTGGGGGTATGGCAGTGGCGCCTAAGGGACCGCTGTCCAATAGGAGAACGAAATATTATGGTCTGTACTAGGTAAAGGGATATTCCGTGTATATGTACAAAGAATACACAAGGGATATCAGACGATATACAAATATTATGCAATATATATCAACTAGTAAATATATATATTCGGTTTAATCTGATCCTTCGTAACAGATGGTATAGGAGTGGTCTTGATGGTGAGGTTGGCTGGCAGTGGTGCCACAGTTGTGGATCTGAGAGTAGTTGGTTCCAAGAATCCCAAAGTCAACTAAACGTCTGCCATGGGAGGTTTGCTCCAGTGACCACTCTCTGCACTGACCAGAGACATCATATCCACTCTCTGCACTGTCTAGTGACATCATCCACTCTCTGCACTGACCAGAGACATCATATCCACTCTCTGCACTGTCTAGTGACATCATCCACTCTCTGCACTGTCTAGTGACATCATCCACTCTCTGCACTGTCTAGTGACATCATCCACTCTCTGCACTGTCTAGTGACATCATCCACTCTCTGCACTGACCAGTGACATCATATCCACTCTCTGCACTGACCAGTGACATCATATCCACTCTCTGCACTGTCTAGTGACATCATCCACTCTCTGCACTGACCAGTGACATCATATCCACTCTCTGCACTGTCCAGTGACATCATATCCACTCTCTGCACTGTCTAGTGACATCATATCCACTCTCTGCACTGTTTAGTGACATCATATCCACTCTCTGCTGTCTAGTGACATCATATCCACTCTCTGCTGTCCAGTGACATCATATCCACTCTCTGCACTGTCTAGTGACATCATATCCACTCTCTGCACTGTCTAGTGACATCATATCCACTCTCTGCTGTCTAGTGACATCATATCCACTCTCTGCACTGTCTAGTGACATCATATCCACTCTCTGCACTGTCTAGTGACATCATATCCACTCTCTGCACTGTCTAGTGACATCATATCCACTCTTTGCACTGTCTAGTGACATCATATCCACTCTCTGCTGTCCAGTGACATCATATCCACTCTCTGCACTGTCTAGTGACATCATATCCACTCTCTGCACTGTCTAGTGACATCATATCCACTCTCTGCACTGTCTAGTGACATCATATCCACTCTCTGCTGTCTAGTGACATCATATCCACTCTCTGCTGTCTAGTGACATCATATCCACTCTCTGCACTGTCTAGTGACATCATATCCACTCTTTGCACTGTCTAGTGACATCATATCCACTCTCTGCTGTCCAGTGACATCATATCCACTCTTTGCTGTCTAGTGACATCATCCACTCTCTGCACTGTCTAGTGACATCATCCACTCTCTGCAGTGTCTAGTGACATCATATCCACTCTCTGCACTGTCCAGTGACATCATCCACTCTCTGCACTGACTAGTGACATCATATCCACTCTCTACACTGTCCAGTGACATCATATCCACTCTCTGCTGTCTAGTGACATCATATCCACTCTCTGCTGTCTAGTGACATCATATCCACTCTCTGCACTGTCTAGTGACATCATATCCACTCTCTACACTGTCCAGTGACATCATATCCACTCTCTGCTGTCTAGTGACATCATATCCACTCTCTGCTGTCCAGTGACATCATATCCACTCTTTGCTGTCTAGTGACATCATCCACTCTCTGCACTGTCTAGTGACATCATCCACTCTCTGCAGTGTCTAGTGACATCATATCCACTCTCTGCACTGTCCAGTGACATCATCCACTCTCTGCACTGACTAGTGACATCATATCCACTCTCTACACTGTCCAGTGACATCATATCCACTCTCTGCTGTCTAGTGACATCATATCCACTCTCTGCTGTCTAGTGACATCATATCCACTCTCTGCTGTCTAGTGACATCATATCCACTCTCTGCACTGTCTAGTGACATCATATCCACTCTTTGCACTGTCTAGTGACATCATATCCACTCTCTGCTGTCCAGTGACATCATATCCACTCTTTGCTGTCTAGTGACATCATCCACTCTCTGCACTGTCTAGTGACATCATCCACTCTCTGCAGTGTCTAGTGACATCATATCCACTCTCTGCACTGTCCAGTGACATCATCCACTCTCTGCACTGACTAGTGACATCATATCCACTCTCTACACTGTCCAGTGACATCATATCCACTCTCTGCTGTCTAGTGACATCATATCCACTCTCTGCTGTCTAGTGACATCATATCCACTCTCTGCACTGTCTAGTGACATCATATCCACTCTTTGCACTGTCTAGTGACATCATATCCACTCTCTGCTGTCCAGTGACATCATATCCACTCTTTGCTGTCTAGTGACATCATCCACTCTCTGCACTGTCTAGTGACATCATCCACTCTCTGCAGTGTCTAGTGACATCATATCCACTCTCTGCACTGTCCAGTGACATCATCCACTCTCTGCACTGACTAGTGACATCATATCCACTCTCTACACTGTCCAGTGACATCATATCCACTCTCTGCTGTCTAGTGACATCATATCCACTCTCTGCACTGTCCAGTGACATCATATCCACTCTCTGCACTGTCCAGTGATATCATATCCACTCTCTGCACTGACTAGTGACATCATATCCACTCTCTGCACTGACTAGTGACATCATATCCACTCTCTGCACTGACTAGTGACATCATATCCACTCTCTGCACTGTCTAGTGACATCATCCACTCTCTGCACTGTCTAGTGACATCATATCCACTCTCTGCACTGTCTAGTGACATCATATCCACTCTCTGCACTGACCAGTGACATCATATCCACTCTCTGCACTGACCAGTGACACCATATCCACTCTCTGCACTGTCTAGTGACATCATATTCACTCTCTGCACTGTCTAGTGACATCATCCACTCTCTGCACTGTCTAGTGACATCATATCCACTCTCTGCACTGTCTAGTGACATCATATCCACTCTCTGCACTGTCTAGTGACATCATATCCACTCTCTGCACTGTCTAGTGACATCATATCCACTCTCTGCACTGTCTAGTGACATCATCCACTCTCTGCACTGACTAGTGACATCATATCCACTCTCTGCACTGTCTAGTGACATCATATCCACTCCCTGCACTGTCTAGTGACATCATATCCACTCTCTGCACTGTCTAGTGACATCATATCCACTCTCTGCACTGTCTAGTGACATCATATCCACTCTCTGCACTGTCCAGTGACATCATCCACTCTCTGCACTGTCCAGTGACATCATATCCACTCTCTGCACTGTCTAGTGACATCATATCCACTTTCTGCACTGTCTAGTGACATCATATCCACTCTCTGCACTGTCTAGTGACATCATATCCACTCTGCACTGTCTAGTGACATCATATCCACTCTCTGCACTGTCTAGTGACATCATATCCACTCTGCACTGTCTAGTGACATCATATCCACTCTCTGCACTGTCTAGTGACATCATATCCACTCTCTGCACTGTCCAGTGACATCATATCCACTCTCTGCTGTCTAGTGACATCATATCCACTCTCTGCTGACCAGTGACATCATATCCACTCTCTGCACTGACTAGTGACATCATATCCACTCTCTGCACTGACTAGTGACATCATATCCACTCTCTGCTGTCTAGTGACATCATATCCACTCTCTGCACTGACTAGTGACATCATATCCACTCTCTGCACTGTCTAGTGACATCATATCCACTCTCTGCACTGTCTAGTGACATCATATCCACTCTCTGCTGTCCAGTGACATCATATCCACTCTCTGCACTGTCTAGTGACATCATATCCACTCTCTGCACTGACTAGTGACATCATATCCACTCTCTGCTGTCCAGTGACATCATATCCACTCTCTGCACTGTCTAGTGACATCATATCCACTCTCTGCTGTCCAGTGACATCATATCCACTCTCTGCACTGTCTAGTGACATCATAGCCACTCTCTGCACTGTCTAGTGACATCATAGCCACTCTCTGCACTGTCTAGTGACATCATATCCACTCTGCACTGTCTAGTGACATCATATCCACTCTCTGCACTGTCCAGTGACATCATATCCACTCTCTGCTGTCTAGTGACATCATATCCACTCTCTGCTGTCCAGTGACATCATATCCACTCTCTGCTGTCTAGTGACATCATATCCACTCTTTGCTGTCCAGTGACATCATCCACTCTTTGCACTGACTAGTGACATCGTATCCACTCTCTGCTGTCCAGAGACATTGCACCTGCCTGGGTCCTTGGTCTACTGGTGGACTCAGTATGTGGCACAAGGGATGGTCGGCCTCTTTACCTCTAGGCCATTACGACAGGTAACCATGGTGATCTTACTGGGATATGGGTACATTTTCTGAAGCCCTACATTTTAATCAAACTAATCTGGATGTAATAGCTCAAACAAACATTCAATGAGTCCACAGTATTGGTCACTTATCTATTGTCAATGGACCAACTCCAAAAAGTGGTTTTGACATGAAAGATTCAAGCCTTGATGCTTTGGTCTCCAGCTTAGGGAGACGGCCGTCTCTGCTTATAGATACTGACTTAACTGTCCAAGATCACTAGACTAACACAATGTGAGAATTCAAACTGGCATAGTGATCTTTTTCCCCCTTCTTTTTCCGTTTTTCTCCCATCCCAATGTTAGTCGTTATGCCAATTCCCAATCCCCTTCCTGGTCGTTGCGCACTCTACCCCCTACCGTCGGTCTGGGAGGGCGGAGACTATCACATGCTTCCTCAGACACATGTGTACCCAGCCCACCGCTTCTTTTCACCTGGCAGCGCGGACTCTCACTGGGAGAGTGTAACATGTGGAAGGTCACACTACCTCTCCTAGATCCTTCCCTTGCTGTGCAGGCGCCCCGACCGAACTGTAGGAGTCGCTGTTTACAACGACCAGGACCCACCCACGCCGGCTTCCCACCCGCTAACACTGCCAATTGTGTTAGTATGGACGGTCAGCCAAGCCGGAGGCACCACAGCCGGATTCGATCCCACTGGCTCTGTGGTGGTAGACAGACGCTTAGTCCGCTGCGCTACCCGGCCGCCCCCGGCATAGTGATTTTAATAGTTAAAGAAACATGCCAACATTATGGGAATTGCGCTGACCGTCTTCTGCAGAATCAGACCATTTCCTCTCGTTCAGTAGAAAGCTATTGGGCTGCAAGCTACTGTAGCCTAGCTTAGCACAAAGGAAGCAAATATAGACCACTAGCCTAGATTAGAACTCAGGGAGGGATTTTTTGTTCGTATCCACTTCTATTAATTTGTGCTAAGCTAGGCTATCTTGCAGCCAGATAGCTTTCCATGTATAAAATGTTTTTTTGCCTCTCCTCTCCTTGAGCGATACCCCCACTATCAACTCCACCCCCTCCTTGTCATACAAGAACTTCTGCTCCGACAACCACTGTAGACAGACAGGCGAGACCATTGTGATATTTAATTTGGTAAATAGTCTCTAAACTATTAAAAAGGTGGCAATTAAAGAAACACGTTTTAAGAAACACGTTTTAAAATAACATCTGTGCAAAATCCAGTTTTACAAATGTACACTGATACTTTTTTCCGTAAAGAACCCAGATAGGTATTTGGTGTTGGTTCATGTCTGACTGGTAGACAGCTATCGACATGAGTAGCTTCACTATGCACTTAGCTTTCACTTTCTACTGAGCGCTATTTTTTGCAATCATGTCTCTTCATTTTGTGTTACAATTTTGTGTTACATTGCAGATGTACATTTATTTTATAAAGTAGTGTGAATTACTAATGACTTTAGTTGACCAAACTACTTTAAACTGACTTTCTAAACTAACTTTAATTAACCAAACTATGTTTGTTGCACCCCCCTGTGGTCACTCAGTGGAAGGGCGCAACATAAGGCAACAGACATGGTGGGTGAGGGTGCAGCGACACAAAACCAAGAAACAGATTATAAAATAATGTTTATTTACATAAGGCAACACAGGGATCAAGGAGGACTATCAGTGGGACCAAATGAAATACACAAATAAATGATAACCCACCCCCCTTGACAGGTGCTAAGCATCCATAAATACAGAGGGTGGTGCTCACTCTAACCTAGGGTTGTAACAACAGGTAAACCTACATGATGCTAGATGAAGACCCCAGGGCATCTTCCTGTCCTCACTTGTCCCTGTGTGCAAAAACAAGAGTGAATACACAGAAATATAACTACAGTAGGCTGGGTGAAATGAAGGACTAACAAATATACGAATGGTAGCTTTAAACAAGAATGGGTAAATGAGTAACAAAAAGACACAAGCTTCACCGAAGTAACAGCACAAATGATCACAACAGGGAAAATACCAGCGCTCTGCCACCAGCTCTACACACAACATACCCAAAAGGAAGAGAGCGAACTAAACACAAAGGGGACTATATATAAGGTGTGGGAATGCTTGATTGCTGATCGGGAACAGGTGGTGATGATGAGGGCTGAAACCAGGGGTCCATCTGAGAAAAGGATATGTAGAAACAGAAGAGGGAGACAAAAACAACACAAAACAGAACCAAACAATATATGCCTACATACATGCAGCATACATCCTCGCAGTTAGCTTTGCTGTAGTTCTTTCAGTGTGAAGTCATTGGGAGCTTGAAAATCGATGCCAGATTTTTTGTTTAAGCGCTTAAGTGCTTCCGAAAGTCTAAAATCAAAAAAAAAAAAAAAAGAAAAAAAAAGCAATTGGACATTAAAATGGTAAATGGTGCATTTACATAGCACTTTTATCCAAAGTGCTTTACAATTTGTTCCTCACATTTTACCCATTCACTCACACATTCACACCGACAGCGGAAGCAACCATGCAAGGTGTCCTGCACATCGAGACCAATACAGGGTTAAGTGTCTTGCTCAAGGACACTTCGACACGCTGCCCGGGAGGAGTGGGAATCTAACCAGGAACCTCCAGATTTCCAGACGAGTCTCCTGAGCCATTGTTGCCCCCACTTTAACAAACACACACTTTGTAAGCCAACAGGAAATCAAGAAAATGGCTGAGTAGATGTGAATATAGGATTTCATTGGATTGTCTGATACTTACAAGTGGGGCGAGGTGGTTTAGGGACAGTGGATATTTATTTTATATCAAGAATTGTGAGACACAAATTAGCTGTTTTAAATCAATGCAAAAAGTCAGATCTCCCACAAAATGTTGGAGAATGTCAAGTGATTGTTTATTATAATTGGTTTCAGTTGATTGTATCATACTTCCCATTGCCATGCAAGACCAATATGATAAACATGGATTCGATCATGATGTGATTTTCCATACCTATAGACAAAAAAGGCTTCTGAATATTGTGATACATGTTCATTTCTGTCCATATCGCCCTACTTTGACCTACAGTAGGACAAACCAAGTATCTACTTTGACTTACAGTAGGACACACCAAGTATCTACTTTGACCTACAGTAGGACACACCAAGTATCTACTTTGACCTACAGTTTGGACTTTGACCTACAGTAGGACACACCAAGTATCTACTTTGACCTACAGTAGGACACACCAAGTATCTACTTTGACCTACAGTAGGACACACCAAGTATCCAGTGTCAGAGGCCTTCGGGACTGCAGGCTGCTGGCTTCAGAACAGTTTCAGACATGCTTCAGAACATGCTTCAGAACAGTTTCAGACATGCTTCAGAACTGGTTCAGACATGCTTCAGAACTGGTTCAGACATGCTTCAGAACATGCTTCAGAACAGTTTCAGACATGCTTCAGAACTGGTTCAGACATGCTTCAGAACAGTTTCAGACATGCTTCAGAACAGGTTCAGAACATGCTTCAGAACAGGTTCAGACATGCTTCAGAAGTTTCAGAACATGCTTCAGAAGAGGACTTCCAGTTTACGATCAGGTCGGATGGCGGCGTGATTTTTCCGAGCTCAGTGACCACTCCACATATATATCAATTACGACGTTAATTTCACGACATACATTCATATATTGCTTTACAGTGATGGCGAATCAATTATCGAATAAGAAGGGGACATTAAATGAAGTGGATGGTGACTTTATCAGAACTCTATTCCGCACTGAGCTCGACGCTAGCATGCTCTTGCTAACCAGCAGACTGGATTCGCTCCAGGAGGAGCTAGCTAGCGCGACCACGCGGATCACCCAAGTGGAGGAAAGGATGGCAGAGGTGGCAATCGTGAATGAAACCAACTGTGCTGAACTGTCGGAGGTCGAGGAAAAATTCCATTATTACGAAAATAAGATCGCAGAACTGGAGGACCGGAACAGGAGGTGTAATATTAGAGTTTATGGCTTGCCCGAGGACATTGAAGAAGACGCGCCGATTTCATACCTAGAAAAGATGATTCCTCAATGGTTTCCGTCGATTAAAACACCGGCGATTAAGCGGGCGCATATCATTTTTAGAAATGGCCCCACGGATAAAGCCGGACATTCACGCACTTTTATCTTTTGCTGCCTGTGGTTCCCTACAAGACAGGCTATTTTACGAGAAGCAAGAAAACACCCCCCGAAAATGGGCAACTATACACTGAGATTCGCCGCCGACTTCAGCGACCATACGGCCAGGCGCCGCAGGGCCTTCTCGAAAGCCATGGGGATTGCTCTTGAGAGGGGCATAGAAGCATTCCTAATTTACCCTGCGACTCTGAAAATCAAGGAGGGACGCGGAGTTGTGTCCGTCAACCACCTATTCACAACGCCGTCCGAAGCGGAGCGGTTCCTCAGACGCGACGTGGCAACGTCCACCCCGTCCGTGGATGGTGTGCCGCACCCGGCGGGGCAGACGACGAGCACCGGGGAGTAGCAGCTTAGCGCAAGCTATGCTGGCTATCGGGCTCTTTCAACTAACTATTTCGTTCCACTCGCCTAACACGGCCTTTCGATTCAACAGAACGGTAACATGCATGGTATTATCGACGCTATATATATCCAGAAATGGGTATGTACATTGACTATTTTCGAATATAATTCAGACAAGTTACAACTTGTGCTTTTTGATGCACTAGTCTTTTTATTGTCTGAGCATTGAACTTCGCTACTGAACTTCGTATTGTTATGCAAACTATCTTTTTTCAAGTTTGTATTTGGATGGACTGTACTTCATAACTTTCACTCGAAAGAGCTATATGCTAACATATCGGCCGGTCGAGAGGGAAGGATCCCTCTTGGCGGAGCTATCTACGTGAATCGGGCAACAGGCCTTAGCCTAATTAAGCTATGCTCAAGACATGCCGGCTAACCAGCTCTCCTAGTTAACACTACCTCGCCACGTGTTTACTGTGACTCTTTAGCTACGGTTGCACACTGACTTAATTTTTTCAAGTATAATGCGGACGACCGGCGCTATTTAACGCATTGACCTTATATTGTCTGCTATAGTTCATATTAGACAAATTGTGTTTTTATTACTCCTGTTATTATCGCTGGCACTTTAAACTGCACATATAGCGTTTTTGAATTCTCCTCTCAGTAGAGTGAAATGGGTTATATTTGTCTGATTTGTTACAATATACCTTACAAGTTATTAGTATGGTTAAGATACATATTGTTGCTGTGGTTGCTGTGCTCTGTCAGGTTTGACCAACTGATGTTTGATCGATACCGGACAAGTATTTTGAAGGGGGGGAGGGGGGTGGGAATGGGGGATTGTGTGGTTTTATGTTTTTCTTTCAATTTGAATCGCTCTGTTTTATGTTTGTTCTCATGCTCACGCTCTGATCTCAATAGGACCTTAACAAATGGTTATATAACTGCTATGGTACTCTACTCCAAACGAATTACATTCAGTCATACTGCAGCCTTCTTAGACTATGGCTAGTTTGAACATATTGATCTGGAATACAGGGGGTCTCAATATACCACAGAAACGCACAAGTGTACTAACGTGGCTAAAAAGGAAGGAAGTGGATCTTGCATTGCTGAGTGAAACACACCTTTTATTGGCGGATAACGCAAGACATTTTACCATAACATAAGTTATTCTTCTTTTGACACCAGGTCCAGAGGGGTAGCCATAATAGCGAAGCGAAAATTGAATATTAAACTGTTAGATGTGTGGTCCGATGCAGAAGGTCGAATTACTATTGCTAAAATAGAATGTTCCAACCGGAAAATTGCGCTGATTTCTGCTTACGCCCCTAATGTGTATGTGTACGCAAATCTTTATGCTGTCCTCACTGCAGCAATGCTGAAACTACCTGATTACTCATTAATAGTAGGAGCTGATTTTAATGCGGTTTGGGATCCATTGATTGATAGGTCCAGTAACGCTGAAACCCCTGATCAGAAGCAAGCTACAGCGGCCCTACGTGCCTGGTCTAAGGACACGGGGGTAATCGATATGTGGTGTTCGCTCAACCCATCCGCGAGAGATTATTCCTTCTTCTCATCGAGACATAAGACTTTTTCCAGGATTGATTATGTTTTTTCTTCCCTACGGCTCTTTGATAGCTTTGATGTTGACTTATTACCCATAGCACTTTCAGACCACAAAGGTATCCTACTTAAGGTTTCACTCAGTAAAATAACGTCCCGTGCCCCTAGGTGGCGCTTTAACTCTACACTGCTGAAAAATGGGGATTTTAACTTGCAATTTAAAGAAAAGCTCACTGAATTCCTGCAGTTTAATACGGGCTCTGTACAGGATCCCAGAATTTTATGGGATTTGGTTAAGGGTTTTATCAGAAATAACACTACTCTCTTTGCATCTAATCTCCGCAAGGGACGTCTCTCCAAGCTGGTGGAACTGGAAAAGCTTCATGCCACGTTGATCTCTTCATTGCAGCACAACTATGTTGGATATCCTTGACTCATTACAACATGACATCCGTGAGTTGAAAACCAGCTTGGAGTTTAGTCAAAAGCAGATTGAGGACTTGATGAAGGAAAATGCCTTCCTTAAGGGTGTGGTGAAGGAGGTACAGCAATCTGCTGTCTCTCTCACCTTGGAGAAGAAGCATATGAAAGAGACCTTACTGGGAATACAGTGCAGAGAGATGAGGGACAACTTGATTTTCTCTGGTATCAGTGAGGACAAAGCTGAGGATAAAACTGAGCCGGAAAAAATTGTAAGAGACTTTATGTCAAAAAAACTCAAACTGTCCCCTGAGGTGGTTAGGGACATAACCTTCTCAAGGGTTCACAGACTGGGCCGACCTGTTGAAGGAAAAAACAGACCAATTATAGCTCGGTTTGAGCACTACAAGCATAAGGAGTTGGTGAAGAGCCGTGGTAAGGAGTTGAAGGGGTCCTCTCTGTGGTTAAATGACCACTTTCCTGTGGAGATCAATGACAGGAGAAAACAACTGCTTCCTATCATGAGGGAAAACAGGGCCCTGAATCACAGAGTGGCTTTGTCAGTCGATAAACTGTACATAAATGGACAACTGTATAGAGACTCAAAGGTGACCCCCTGGCTGTTTTAGATGGAGGATGTTGTGTTTTCATTTCATTTTTGTTTTTGTTTTCTATAAATTTCTATGACTACATCCAATACTGATATACCCTGCATTAAGTTAGGCCTTCACAAGGGCCTGGTTTTAGCTCATGTGGATGTATGTGGAGATGATGTGGATTTGACACAGTGGATTCTTGAACATGAAAAAATGAAACTCAAAACATTTGAATACACTGAGCACAATCTACAGGATATAGAAAATGATATTGACCCAGACAATAATATATTCTTCAACATCAACGACAACTGCTGCTACTATACTGAAGATCAGTACAACAGGACAATTAAGACAGTTAACAAACTATCAATAATTCACTTCAATTCAAGAAGTCTGTACGCAAACTTTAACAGCATTAAGGAATACTTAAACCAGTTTACACAACCATTTAACATAATTGCCATTTCAGAAACTTGGATGAACGAGGAAAAGGGAATGGATTTTGAAATGGTCGGATATGAACTCAACTATATGAACAGAAAAAATAAGAGTGGTGGAGGAGTGGCTGTGTATGTGGATAATAACTTGAATTATAAGATTGTAGAAAAAATGACAAATGTGATTGATAATTTATTAGAATGTATAACAATAGAAATATGTGTAGAAAAAAAGAAAAATATAATTGTGAGCTGTATATATAGAGCACCAGGTTCGAATATTGAAGTTTTCAAGGACTGGATGGAAGAAATGTATATAAACAATAATCAAAAGGCTATTTTCATCTGTGGGGATTTTAACATTGATCTTTTAAATCCAAACAAACATAAAATGACTGAGGAATTCATCAACACATTGTATAGTTTGAGCCTTTATCCAAAAATCACAAGACCCAGCCGAATCACATCCCATTGTGCCACTCTGATAGACAATATATTTACGAACATTATAGAAAACAATACAGTGAGTGGATTACTAATAAATGACATCAGCGACCATTTACCAGTTTTTACAGTTTATGACAATAACTACACAGAAAACAAGCAGGACAATAAACTACAATTTAAACGAGTAAGGACTGAAGAATCAATGAACGCTTTCAAAAATGATTTGCTACTACAAAATTGGGAGATAGTATATAAAGAGGATGACACTGATAAAGCATATGAAACATTCTTATCTATATTTAACTTACTATATCACAAACATTGTCCAATAAAAGAATATAGCAGTAAACATAAACATTCAGACAGCCCATGGATCACAAGGGGATTACAGAATGCATGTAAAAAGAAAAATACACTATATAGAGAATTTATAAAACATAGAACTAAAGAGGCAGAAAATAAATATAAGAAATATAAAAACAAGTTGACTAATATTATGAGAAGATGTAAGAAGGATCATTATAGTAGAATATTAGATAACAACAAATATAATATTAAAGGTGTTTGGAAGATATTAAATGGTATTATCAGGAATGGATCAAGACAAATAAACTATCCTCAGTATTTTATGGAAGAGGATCAAACTATTAGCAATATGGATGATGTGGTTAACAACTTTAATACATTTTTTGTAAATATTGGACCAGAATTAGCGGGAAAAATCCCAGATCCAGTGACTCCTGAAGACATAAAAGACAATTACATTGAAAGAAATCCTAGTTCAATGTTTCTGGAAGCGGTAGATGAAAATGAAATTATAGAAACTACTAATAAATGTAAAAACAAGACATCTACAGACAGTAATGAAATAGATATGAAAATAGTAAAAAATGTCATTATTGGGATTTCAAAACCACTCACGCACATCTGCAATTTATCATTCAAAACTGGTCGATTTCCGAATAAAATGAAAATAGCAAAAGTCATACCTCTGTTCAAGACTGGAGATAAACACCACTTCACAAATTATAGGCCTGTTTCTCTACTTCCTCAGTTTTCAAAAATATTAGAAAAACTCTTCAACAACAGATTAGATAAATTCATTGATAAACATAATTTACTCACCGATAGCCAGTATGGATTCAGAACACACCGGTCAACATCACTAGCGTTAATAGAACTCATTGAAAAAATCACAAATTCCATAGATCAAAAAAAACATGTAGCTGGAGTATTCATTGACCTAAAAAAAGCATTTGATACTATTAATCATGATATATTAATCAGGAAATTGGAGAGATATGGGATCAGGGGGGTAGTATTGGACTGGGTAAGAAGCTATCTAAATAAAAGACAACAATTTGTGACAATGAGAGATTATAAATCTGAATGTTTGGACATTGCTTGTGGTGTCCCCCAGGGGTCAGTGTTGGGTCCAAAACTGTTCATCTTGTACATTAACGAGATATGTAAAGTATCCAATATATTTAAATGTATTTTATTTGCGGATGACACTTATCTTTTTTTTTCTGGTGAGAATGTCCAGCAGCTTTTAGAGGTCATCACATCTGAAATGAAGAAATTGAAGGAATGGTTTGATAGAAACAAATTATCATTGAACTTGAGCAAAACTAAAATTATGTTGTTTGGAAACTGTAGATTGGATACTCAGGTACAAGTTAAAATAAATGATGTGATTATTGAAAGAGTTTATGAAAATAAATTCCTAGGTGTAATAATAGACCATAAAATCTGTTGGAAACCTCACATAAAACATGTCCAATCTAAACTCTCACAAAGTATTTCAGTCATGAGTAAAGTAAAGCACATCCTGGATAGAAAATCACTCTACATTCTCTACTGTTCACTAGTTTTACCATATTTAAATTACTGTGCTGAAGTCTGGGGAAACAATTATAAGTCTACACTACAACCACTTTTTATACTCCAAAAAAGGGCCATAAGGATAGTTCACATTGCAGGTTATCGTGATCACACTAACATATTGTTTCTGGAGTCAAAGACATTGAAGTTAAATGATCTTGTGGAATTTAAAACGGCACAATTAATGTATAAAGCAAAAAGTCATGCACTTCCAAGAAACATTCAAGAATTGTTCTTTGATAGGGAGGGGGGTTATAATCTGAGGGGAGAACACAATTTAAAGGTGCTAAGCGTACGCACTACCATGAGAAAACACTGCATCTCAATATGTGGAGTGAAACTGTGGAACAGTCTTAATGTGGTGTTAAAGCAATGTCCAAACATGAGACAATTCAAACTGATGTATAAGGAAATTATGTTCACAAGGTACAGGGATGAAGAAGGGACTTGATATTCACAGGTGTTTACATTTTTATTTTGTTTCTATTTTATTTTATTTTATTTTGTTTTTTTGTTTTGCATATATATATATATATATATTTTTTTTTCTTTTCTTTTCTTTTCTTTTTTATGTTTAAAATAGTACACTCATTTGAGTAGTGGAAAAGGGGTAGGATTAAATAAGTGTATACTTCTTCCTACTCCTTTTCGAACATGCAGATTGAGTTGTTTTTCTTTTTTGTTATTGTTTGTTGTATTCATTGCATGTTCGAAATAAAGACTTCAAATCTAAAAAATCTAAAAAAATCTAAAAACTACTCTAGTCGACTGGAGCTTCAAATTAAGGTAGTGAAAAAGGAGATTAACTCCATTTTAAGACAACAATCTGAATTTCAGATGCACAGAACAAGACAACACTACTACTTATATGGCTCCAGGCCTGGTCACCTTCTAGCTATGAAGATACGTGCCAGTGAGCAATTTGCGGATATCCCTTCCATTAAGAACCAGGAGGTGGAGGTAATCACCAACCCCAAAAAGATGAATGATACATTTCGCTCTTTCTATTCCAATCTGTACAAGTCAGAGGTGGTCTTTGATCATACTGTTACACCCACTAAGTTCCTTGCTTTAAGAAAGACACAGAGTGTACAGTAGGTTCATTTAACAATAGTATTTATTATATAAAAATGGTGGACAAAAATACTGTAAGCCCACTTCGACCTCATGTCAGGAACCCCAATCAGAGTTGACCGGGCAGGGTTTGATTCACGACAACCTGGTGATACTTCACACAATGAAGGAGAACGATATCAAATGTCAATAAATACCACTTCACACAATGGAGAAAAACTATATCAAACATCAATAAATACCACTTCACGAACTGAAGAAAAAGAAATATCAAACTTCTCACAATGAAGTAAACGGATATCATACCACTCAGTGATTTAACTTTATCAAACATTGGCACACGTGTGCATAACCACGGCATCCATATAATATGGCACACTAGGCCTGCCCCTATTCATGTCTGAGAGAGGTACCTTGTACATGGGTTGGTGTTATGGTGGGGGGGGGGGGGAAACGGACACAAATAAACAAACAAACATAGATAAAGAAAACGAATTCGCCCCAAGGGCAATACCCAATTATTTTTGCCCGTCTACCAGCCCACTGGCCCGGGCGGATTTAGACATAAATATGACTACCAAACAATCAATGAAAACGTGTTTCATGGCAAGAGCAGCTGGACCACTGGTGCTCTGCCGGGAAACAAACACAACAGTATTAAAAACACTTTATTATTAAAACAATAACACACATAATTATTAGACAACATTACATGCTAAAACAAAGTGCTACATTAAAATACCTGGTACTGTACGTTGGTGGTCCTATCCTACCGACCACCTTCAATCCCGCTGGGAACCAGGCAAGTGATCTGGAACAAACACTCCATGTCACTATCCATAACCCATAGATGCTACCACTGCTTACCGTAGTGTATAATGCTCGTTCCTGCATCACGGAGTGAGGTGTGCACTGCCTCACTGCACCGGCCGGAACAAACAGTTCACCTCACGTTCCTCCTGCAGGTAGCCCCCTATAACGTAACCTGGCTCATTGAGGCCCCTCCTCCTTTCTCATTACTGCCACCCACCACATACACCCCCTCCAAATGTATCGGCGTCCCGACAATATACCAATACAATCTACCACTTGGGGAAAACCTTAAACTCAGTCCTGAGAACCCTGTACGTTACTATACTGCAGATTTAGGGAGTGGAAACGGATTATCGTGTTTGCCTGCAGTACTCCTATTAGACTTCCTGAGGCCCTCCACCACCACTGGGAAATCTGTCTCCAAGTTGCCATCCCCTCCTTCCAACACATAATCCTCTGGACAAAGCTCGGATTCTGACATTGACCCCTCACTATACGACTCCAACGGCAGTCCTTCTGTCAATGTAACATCCGTGTCCTCCACCCCATTGTCTCCTATATCCCCCTGCTCCTCCTGCTCTTCCCCCAAATTGTGGCCTGTATCAGGCCTCAACCCACCTATGGGCATACCTCTCATCTCAGTCTGGTGGACTTGCCGCACCGGACCATCCTGAACTGCAGGGGTAATGGAGTAGACTACACCACGTTCTGCGGGGCACTGTACCACCCGGTAAGGGGTCGTTTCCCAGACATCCTGAATCTTGTTCCGACCCTTCACCCCATGGTTAGGGACATAATAGAAGATCTCCCTCCCCTATAAATGGATCTCTCACTTGCTCTTCCTGTTTCTTATCTCTGTACTCCCTCCTTGTAGCCAGACGCTGTCGTACGTGGCTATACGCTCCCTCCAGTGACTCCTGGTGCTCCTTTACCCAGTCCTCTAGACGCTGCTCAGCCTCATCTAGCCCCTCCCCTAACAAAAAATCCACAGGGAGTCGGGGCTCCCGGCCAAACATTAAAAAGTAGGGAGTCATGCCAGTGGACTGATGCACAGTGGTGTTATAGGCATAGGTTAACTGAGGAAGGTGCCGCGGCCAATATAGCTTCTGGTCTGTAGACTGCCCATAACTGGTTTAATTTTTGGCTGTACAGCTTTAGCCAATACACATCTCATAATAAGCGACAGGCCTGAGCTTCCCCCCATATTCCTGGCAAAGCACTGCCCCCAACCCCGCATGGCTAGCATAAATCTGTAATACAAATGGCCTATGAAAATCTGCGTAGGCCAACACTGGTGCAGAGATCAGCGCCGTTTTTATCTGGCCAAAATTCTCTTCACACTCTGGTGTCCAGACCGGGGCCAGTGGCTTCCTGGGGGTCTTACCATTTTTTATGCCTGGGGACAATTGTGCTGCTGCATGATTTAAAGGAGCAGCCATCTTTGCAAACCCAGCTATAAAAACAAAATTTTTTATTTTCATTTTTGATTTACAAACAAACAGGTACAAAATACAAAATACACATACAAAATTATACTATTAAACAGACAGAAACAATAAAGAAAAAATTATAATATCAAAAAGAAAACTGAAATAAAAGACAGGGTGTGACATGGGTTCATTGGTCATTTCTATCTTTACATTTTTTATTTACATTTCAATTTATTTTCTTGTTTCCTTTTCATCCTTCTGTGATGTCATTTCTCTTCTTCCTATATTCCTCCCACTTTTCCCATTTTGACTCAAATTTCTCCTCTTGCAGCCTCAGCATATGCGTGATTCTCTCCATTTCCTGTATCCCCTCTATTATCTCTGCCCATTGTTCCTTCGTTGGTGCTTCTACCCTGTACCACAGTTTAGTCAGTGCTTTCTTGGCTTCTACTAATAGTATCTTAATCAAATATTTGTCTTCTCCCTGAATGTCTTTCTGTGACAAGTTCCCTAGGTATAGTACTAGACCTGTCTGGGGTATTTCATATCCTACTATTTCATTTATTATCTCTCCTATCTCTTCCCAATAGTTTCTTATTTTCTGACATCCCCAGAATATGTGTGTGGTTCGCTACTTCTTGTCCACATTTTCTCCAACATGGTTTCTGTGCTGGTGTGTAATTGCCCTGTATTTCTGGTGTTATAAAGAATCTAATTCTGTTTTTCCACCCAAACTCCCTCCATATCCTTGATCCTGTGGTTGATTGTTGTATCTCAAGTTCAAGTTTCAAGTTTCTTTAATAGTTGTTATACAGAAGTACAGAATACTTTTATACAAAATGCTTCTTTCTGTTACGCTCCAGAGACTGTGCTAGACAAAAGATAAGTATGAAATAAAATAGTATAGCATGTAAAAATAGAAGTCACGTACACATATGTACAATGTTCAATGCAGAATAGAAGTAACTGAGTTACCATACAATATACAATATACTATGCAATATACTAATATACAATATACTATATAGTGCAAAGCAGAAATGGGATGAGGTACAATTTAGGTACAATTTACAGTAAGGTGTACTGAGGTATGGATTGTAGTGCAAATCCTTTACCAATAAATATAAAGTGTGTTTAGGTGTTCTAAAGTGTGGAGAGTGGGTGCTGCAGTGTGTTGTTTGTTTAAAGTGAGTGTGTGCGTGTGGATGTGTGTGTTGTGAGTGCATTTGATGGTTGTTGCATAGTGTTATTGTTCGTTGAGCAACCTGATGGCCTGGGGATAGAAGCTTCTTCTGAGTCTTTCTGTGCTCGCCTTGAGACTCCGGTATCTCTTGCCTGACCGCAGCAGTTCAAAGAGGCAGTTGTTCGGGTGACTGGAGTCTTTAATGATTCTCTTAGCCTTGCCCCTGCACCGCTTGTTGTAAATGTTCTGGAGAGTGGGAAGCCCCCCTCCAATTGTGCATTCGGCTGAACGTGTCACTCTTTGTAGTCTGCTTCGGTCTTGTGCAGTGCTATTCCCAAACCAGGAGGTGATGTTGCCAGTCAGGATGCTCTCTATTGTACATGAGTAGAAGTTCTTAAGGATCTTCTGACTGACTTGGAACTTCCTTAGGCGTCTGAGGAAGTAGAGGCGTTGTCGTGCCTTCTTCACAACACTGTCAATGTGTGTGGTCCATGTCAAGTCCTCGGATATGTAGGCTCCGAGGTACTTAAAGCTGTTGACTCTCTCAACCGGTGCCCCGTCGATGCTGAGGGGGCTGTAGTCCTTGACCCCCGACCTCCTGAAGTCCACAATCATCTCCTTTGTTTTGCTGACGTTCAGGGAGAGGCTGTTTTCCTGGCACCATCCCGCCAGGACCTTGACCTCTTCCAGGTAGGCCCTCTCGTCGTTGGCAGAGATCAGGCCCACCACCACTGTGTCGTCAGCAAATTTGATGATTGTATTGCTACTCCGCTGAGCCACACAGTCGTGTGTGTACAGGGAGTAGAGGAGGGGACTCAGAACACAGCCCTGGGGGGCCCCTATGTTGAGGGTGATGGATGAGGAGGTGCAGTTGCCTGCTCTCACCACCTGGGGTCTGCCCGTCAGGAAGTCCAAGACCCACTGGCAGAGGTCATAGTTCAAGCCCAGGTCCCTGAGCTTGGCTATGAGTATGGAGGGGACTATGGTATTGAATGCCGAGCTGTAGTCGATGAATAGCATTCTCACATAGTTCCCCTTCCTCTTGTCCAGGTGTGATGCTGCTGTGTGCAGCACATGGGCTATGGCGTCCTCCGTGGACCTGTTGGGGCGGTATGCAAATTGCAGGGGGTCCATGTTGATGGGGAGGGAGGAGCAGATGTAGCCCTTTACTAGCTTCTCAAAGCACTTCATGGCTATGGAGGTGAGAGCTACAGGGCGGTAGTCGTTGAGGCAAGCAGGCTTGGATTTTTTGGGTACAGGGATAATAGTGGACTTCTTCAGGCAGGTGGGGATGACAGCCTGTTCTAAGGACAGGTTAAATATGTCAGTGAATACCGGGGCCAGTTGGTCTGCACAGACTTTTAGGACGCGGCCGGGGATGCCGTCCGGTCCTGCTGCCTTCCTGCTATTCACTTTTTTAAAGGTCCGCCTCACCTCATGCTCTGTTACCCTGAACACTGAGTCTCCATCAGCAGCAGACCCCCCCCCCCCCCCCCCCCCCCATTGCCGTGGCTTGTGGGCTGGTGTTGTTATTACCAGCGTCAAACCTCGCATAGAAGGTATTGAGGTAATTTGCTAAGGAGATGCCACTGTTCAGTTAGAGGGAGGCGCCTTTGTAGTCTGTCATCGTTTTGAGCCCCTGCCACATAGCTCTAGAGTCAGCCTGTTCAAACTGGAGTTCAATTTTATCCCTGTCACTGTCCTCCTTACGTTGTATCGCGCCACCTTGTGGTCATTCATGTTGCCTGCCACTAGGCCGTCGTTGTATGCTTTGGTGCGCGCTCTCAGAGCTTCACGGACGGATTTGTCTACCCAGGGTTTTTGATTTGGGTAAACTCTAATTGTGGTAGTGGGGATTGTTTCTTCCACCAAAGTACGAACATAGTCCAGCACTGTCTCCGTGTAGACATTAATGTTATCTGTGTCGCGGAACACACCCCAGTCTGTGCACTCAAACGCAGCCTGGAGCGTCTCCTCTGACGTCAAATCCCAAGTCTGTGCATTCCAGTGCAGCTTGGAGCGTCTCCTCTGATTCCACAGACCATTTCTGCACCTCTCGCGAGACTGGCCGCATGATCAGACTTGCCGAAGCCACTGGCAGAATGAGCCTTGTATCCACACTTGAATTGCGAGTAACAGTGGTCTAAAATGTTACCGCCTCTGGTGTTACAAGTCACATGCTGATAGAAGTCCGGCAATACTTTCCTCAGATTGGCGCTATTGAAATCGCCCACAACTACAATGGCAGCGACAACATTAGCTGCCTGGAGTTTATTTACCTTGTCTACCTTATCTTACATGGATTATACCATTCCTCCTCTGTTATCTCTATTTCTAACTCTTTCTCCCACTTTTCTTTTACATACAAGGTTGTAACTCCCTTACTGTCCATTATTGCCTGATATAGTGCTGATATAACCCTCCCCTTCCTTCCTTCATATGATTTTACCATTATCCTAATTACCCCATTCTGTTCTTTGTAAGGCTGTCCCGGAGTAAGGATTTGGATAGTCGACTATGATTGGCCAAATTTTGCCTTAGTTAGTCAAAAAAAAAGAAAGAAAAAAAAGTATAATATATATATTTATTTTATCATTCCATTTGGGCTGTGGGGGTAACCCTTTAATCGCCAATGACGTGTTTAGACGTCATTCCTCGCCATGCGTAATCTGCCAATGACGTCGTACAGCGTCTTTGAGATGAATATTTCAAAAATCTGTCATGGCAATCATATTTCACCCACGGAGACTTGACGGGTGCTGTAGAGCTCCTCTCAACTCTCCAACGGTGCAAGACCGCCATCTGGTGGCCGATCGGCGAGGTGCCAAAACCGGAAATGAGCGGCCGGAAGTGGTGCTCACCCATATTTCGTCCGGCCACTCGCTATCGCTCGCGGGACTCCAGCTTGATACACTGGATAGCGATCCGTTGCCAATAACTCGATAAACAACATGATTTGGACGTATATAGTATTATACAACCTGGAACTGGACCAACAAGATCGACATCCCATAATAACGATCTTTTTGCTCCAGTAGCATCCCCCATCGCTACGAGGAAGCTGCGGTGAGTTTCAGCGTGTTTGATTATTATTGTCCATACAAACTGCTCTGATCACCCATACTACATAAATGATTTAACTTACTTATAAACTTATAAACCCCCCCCCCCCACCCCCTCCGGTCACCAGCAGATGATGAGGGATGACGTTTAGGACCTTGTACAATTGAAATTTTTAATCTGACGTCAATCGGTATCAAACTACATTTGATGATCTAATATATGTATTTATGGCTATAACTCACGTTCTGCAGAATGCTGCAGAAAACGATAAAAACATATTTATACTTTAGACCGTATTTTAGTATGAATATGTGAATGAAAAAGTAGGACGTTGCTACATCCTAAACAATAGATACTTATAATGGATTGGATTTATATAGCGCTCTTCATGACACCCCAGTGACCCCAGAGCGCTTACAGAGTCCATTATTCGTTCATACACAGTCATACCGGTGGTGGTAAGCTACAATTGCAGCCAGAGCTGCCCTGAGGCAGACTCACGGAAGCGTGGCGAATAATCATCGCCTACGGCCCCTCCTACCACCACCAACATTCATTCACATGCATACACATTCATACGAGGCAAGTAGGTTAAGTGTCTTGCCCAAGGACACAACGGCAGTGGGATGGACATGGGCTTGAGCGGGATTCGAACCACCAACCCTTCGATCATTGGACGACCCGCTCTACCCCTGAGCCACGCCGCCCCACAAAGTAGTACACACGTTGAATGGGCCATAGTAATGTCAATTTAGCAATACAATTTAAAAAGTTATAGCCCTGCAAAAAAGGGGAACAACTCCATAGACTTACAGTGGTGGCAGAGAGGTGATTAATATCAGAATAATCCCTGGCAGATAAAGGGTTTTAATGTCTGAAGTAGTCGACTGAAGGCTTCTTGTCCTCTGCAAAAGCATGCAATTGGTCCACTGATGGATACATCTTGATATTTGTCTAGTCTAGTGCAGTGGTTCTCAAACTGTGGTACGCGTACCACTAGTGGTACTGCTGGTGGTACTTGAATTTTATTTTATTTTATTAAAAAAAATATATATATATTTAAATATATATATATATATTTTTTGCAGTCAGGCCACTGAACTTAGAAGCAGGCCAGGCCAGTGTTTCTAGTTGCAGATAGTTAGATAACCTAAGTGGGGAACAACCAGGAGATCACTGTGACAGAGAGTAATGCAGTCTAAACTGTGAGGATTGGTTCTTTCCCCACCACAGGCTTCTTAAAGTACTGTGATGATTGGTCCGTTCCTCGCCACACGCTCCGTTCCTTTAAGGTACTATGAGGATTCTGTGATGATTGGTCCGTTGCCGAACGCACACTTCTAAGTCAAGTATCAATTACCATCACGCACCTGATGTGTGTTCTAATCAGCGCCCCAGAGGCTTCATATACTCTGACCTTCTGTTATTCGATGCCGGGTCGTTTTGTGTACTACTGTTCTGAATTACACCTGCATATACCTGCTTTCCCCATCGCTGTTGCTGTTTTTTGCTCTCCAGGATCTTTTGTGGAGAACTGCTGTGGAGAACCTGGTTCCCCGTTCGGAGATACGCCTCGTAATCTGCCCGCTTCTCGCGTTGCGCTCTGGTGAGTTTTTGGAAACTGTCTTTTGGATTATCAGTTTTTTGTGTGTTTGGTGAACACCGAAGAGATCCCGTTTTTGTTTGTACTGGACTCACCTAATTTTTGTGTTAGTTTAACACTGAAGATACCGTATTGTTTTTTCTCTGGACTCTGCTAACTTGTGTGTGATACACCGAAGATCAAGTCACTTGGATTTATACTGGATCAGTCACCTCTCTGCCTCTGTGTGTGCGTTGGGCTAACTCTGATTTCTCTCTCTCTCTTCGTTTCCACCGGGAGTGAAAGCTGGGAGAATCTGCAGAGCCGCTTCAACGTCACTAGCCAATTCCTCACCACTACCTACTGGGAGTATCTGCAGAGCCGCAACATCTTCACATGCCAGATTCCCCGTTTGTTCGATTGCTGTACTGCATTCCATCTTGTGACTCTGTAAATAAATACGCCCTAGCTTTTGGCTAACTCTGAAACTTCTCTCTGTGCCGTTGCGTTTGAGGTCAGTTACAAACCATAACATTACGACCCGGCCATGACGACCTCAGCCGACACAGAGAGGGTTAGGGCAGCGTTGGCGGTCCAGATCGAGTTGGTCAACGACCACACCCAACAGTTGGGTGCGGCTGCGGCCGCTTTACAGGACCTCCGGGCCGAGGTCCAGCTTATTCTGGATGCCATTGGCACTCAGGAGTATCAGCAGGCTGTTGCTCTGCACCAGCTTCAGGCTCTCCGTACATCATTAAACACTCTGCTTTTGACCCCACCTGTCCCAGGAGTCTCGGCCAGCTCACCACCCGCGGCAGACCTCGCACCTCGGGAGCCCCGTCTCTCCGAACCACGTCTGTTCAATGGTAACTTCGAGGATTGTGCCACATTCATCATGCAATGTGAGTTGATCTTCCTTCATCAACCCAGCCGTTTTTCGTCAGAGGGATCCCGAGTAGCCTACATGACTAACCTGCTCACGGGCCAAACAGCACAGTGGGTTACTGTCTCCTGGGCAATGGGGGCTGATTTCTGTTTTTCCTACCCAGACTTCGTGGCAGAGCTCCGCAGGATTTTTCACCACCCAGCCCGTGGCCAGGACCCAGGAGCTCGGTTGGGCACCTTCCGGCAGGACAATGGCAGTGTCAGAGACTACGCGCTGGAGTTCAGACTGGCCGCAACGGAGAGCGGTTGGAACGATCAAGCGCTTCGTCTCACCTTCCTGAGGGGGCTCAACGACGCAGTAAGGGACCAGCTCGCGACCCAAGAGGAGCCCGATTCTCTCGAGGGCCTGATCAGCCTCGCTATCCGCATCGACGGACGCCTCCGGGAGAGAAGGCGTGAGCGAGCACGACGGGGACCCCCAGACGTACCCCCCGAGTACCACGACCTCGAGGAGGTTTTCAGTAAGTCCAAGGCTCAGGTCTTTCCGCCTCACCGGCCTTACGACTGTGCCATCGACCTCCGCTCAGGGGCTCCCTTTCCCGGCGGCCGCCTCTACAGTGCTGACCGTCCTGTCCCCTTCGTGACTGGTGGGTTTTTTCCCTCCCGAGCCGTGACCGAGGAGGAACCCATGCAGCTGGGACGCAACCGCCTTAGCCCGGCCGAACGGGAGTCCAGGCTCAGGTCCGGCCTTTGCCTCTACTGCGGCCGGGATGGACACCGTGTCTCCAATTGCCCTACCCGGCCAAGAAGACCAGGCTCGCCGGGACCCCGGGAGATCCTGGTGAGACGTTTTTCCTGTTCCCCCACCCGTGCACCACCTAACCGTCTGGCGGACGTCACCCTAGCCTGGGCGGACCAGCGGGCGACGGTGGGTGCACTCATTGACTCTGGTGCTGATGGGAGTTTCATGGACGTTGGGTTTGCCACCCGGGCCAACATTCCACTTGAGGACCTCGAGAGGCCCTTGGAGGTCTTCGCGCTGGATCATCGCCGCCTGGCTGACGTCACTCAATGCACCTGTCCGGTCCTTCTCACCATTGCTGGTAACCACGTTGAGAGACTCCAGTTTTTCATCACCAGCTCTCCTCTTGTCCCTGTGGTCCTGGGCAGGCCTTGGCTCGCGCTGCATGAGCCCCACGTCGCCTGGTCCTCCGGCACCATCAGGGGGTGGGGCCCCTCCTGTCGTGCCCAGTGTCTTCAGGTGCCGTCCAGCCCCCTCACCGGGTCCCCGTCTCCGGCCTCCCTCGCCCGTCCTCTGTCCCCGTGCCCGGCCTCCGCTGTCGGGCCCCAGTCCCCGTCTCCGGCCTCCCTCGCCGGTCCTCTGTCCCCGTCTCCGGTCCCCCTCTCCGGGCCTCTGTCTTTGTCCCCCTCTCCAGTGCCCCTGATCGCCGGCTTCCTTCGGTCCCGTCCGGGCAGGCCGGGGCCGAGTGGGTCGCCGGGTGGCTCCCGTGGATGGGGGGGTACTGTAAGGATTGGTTCTTTCCCCACCACAGGCTTCTTTTTTTTTTTTTACTTTGACCATTCCGCTGGCTCTTTTTTGCGTTTATCGCATTTTCTCTGGTCAAGAATGACCGACAGAAACAGGCTTGAATGGGTACAGATGGGGGGAAGACACTCTGAGAAAGATACGGCTGCAGTCCGGGAATCGAACTCGCTAACCCCAGATCCGTGACGAGCACGGTTGTCCCCGGCGCCGAAATAGCGCTCGAGGTACGCGGTGAGCTACTGGAGCTCCCCGCACCACCACAGGCTTCTTAAAGTACTGTGATGATTTGTCCGTTCCCCCGCCACACGCTCCGTTCCTTTAAGGTACTGTGAGGATTCTGTGATGATTGGTCCGTTGCCGAACGCACACTTCTAAGTCAAGTATCAATTACCATCACGCACCTGATGTGTGTTCTAATCAGCGCCCCAGAGGCTTCATATACTCTGACCTTCTGTTATTCGATGCCGGGTCGTTTTGTGTACTACTGTTCTGAATTACACCTGCATATACCTGCTTTCCCCGTCGCTGTTGCTGTTTTTTGCTCTCCAGGATCTTTTGTGGAGAACTGCTGTGGAGAACCTGGTTCCCCGTTCGGAGCTACGCCTCGTAATCTGCCCGCTTCTCACGTTGTGCTCTGGTGAGTTTTTGGAAACTGTCTTTTGGATTATCAGTTTTTTGTGTGTTTGGTGAACACCGAAGAGATCCCGTTTTTGTTTGTACTGGACTCACCTAATTTTTGTGTTAGTTTAACACTGAAGATACCGTATTGTTTTTTCTCTGGACTCTGCTAACTTGTGTGTGATACACCGAAGATCAAGTCACTTGGATTTATACTGGATCAGTCACCTCTCTGCCTCTGTGTGTGCGTTGGGCTAACTCTGATTTCTCTCTCTCTCCGTTTCCACCGGGAGTGAAAGCTGGGAGAATCTGCAGAGCCGCTTCAACGTCACTAGCCAATTCCTCACCACTACCTACTGGGAGTATCTGCAGAGCCGCAACATCTTCACATGCCAGATTCCCCGTTTGTTCGATTGCTGTACTTCATTCCATCTTGTGACTCTGTAAATAAATACGCCCTAGCTTTTGGCTAACTCTGAAACTTCTCTCTGTGCCGTTGCGTTTGAGGTCGGTTACAAACCATAACATAAACAGTCATAAATCTTTTATTCAACTTCAGCCCTGATCATAACCATTTTTATTTTTAGATTTTTTGTAATGTCAGATAAAAAATGAAATACTCCCACTTTTCTGAAGAGTTGCTGTTACATCTGACATTACAAAAAACAAAAAATCCATCAAAACCTGTGTTGTTGCTAATCATTGGCACATGCCTAGCCTGTAATAATCCCCCCCAGAAAAATCTACTTTGCATTTGATATATTGAAAATGTACTTTGTGTGTTTTTTTAACAATAATTTGTGATGCCATCACACAAACTGGCTTTTAAAGGGTTACAATTCGCAAATGTATTGAATATTTTGAATATTTTTTATAAATTTTTTTTTTCAATAATTTGTGATGCCCATCACAAATACTGGTATTTAAAGGGTAAACATTAAAAAAAAATCCTGCACCAGAATGACTTACTTGACTTAATCCTCTTTACCCCGTTGGGGGGCATAGGGCGTCCACCAGAGCTCTCCATCTCACTCTCTTCTGGGCCAGGGCCTTTGCTTCTTTCCAGCTCACTCCAATGTTCTTTAGGTCTTGGAGTGTGGAACGTCTCCAGGTGTTTCTCGGCCTACCGGCTTTCCTCTTCCCCTGCGGGTTGTAGTCCAAGGCCTGTCTAGTGATGTTGTTGGAGTCCTTCCTAAGGGTATGCCCTATCCAGTTCCACTTTCTCCTTTTGATGGTGGTAGCTATGCTGTCCTGGTTGGTTATCCTCCACAGCTCTTCATTTGTGGTTTTGATGGGCCACCACAGCTTGAGGATGTAGCGCAGGCATTTGTTGACAAACACCTGGATCTTGCTTGTGAGGCCCTCAGTAGTCTTCCACGTCTCAGAGCTGCACCAGAATGCAGGAAATTAAGTCTTTGTAACAAAATAATTCCTGGTGGGGGACCCCCACTTAGAATGTGGCCTGACTGGGGCTATATTTCACACTATATTTCCCAGCCTGAATTATTTTCCCAGTCCGGGGCCCTGCTTATGTGAGTTGTCAATGGACAACAACATGCTGTGTGTGTGTGTGTGTCAGTGTGTGTGTGTGTGTGTGCGAGAGAGAATGAAGGACAATTGCTTGCAGAGAGAGAGAGAGAGAGAGAGAGAGAGAGAGAGAGAGAGAGAGAGAATTAAGTACATTTGCTGAAATACAGTTGTTCTTAATTTTCTGAGAATGTTAGTTATTATGTTCTCAATGCCCCTTGCATTGTATGAGTTGTGTGGAAGAGTTTGTTAGTTCTAGTGCTACCCCTTTGTACATTGTGGCTGTGTCTGACAAAAGTTAACAATAAATAATGGTATTAGGAATACATTTGCCTCCTGCGTGAACTGTGCATAGCTGAATAGACTGTATTTTAACGTCGGTCATATGGTGGTACTTGGAGAGCCAGCTACGTTCTCAGGTGGGAAGTTTGAGAACCACTGGTCTAGTGTGTTCATTCGATGGGTGAAATCCTCTTTCAGTGCCTCTGTGCCTGTTTTCGTAGGCAGTTAGCCTCTGGTATGCATGCCATTAGCGTTAGAGGCCTCTTTTCTTTTAGAAAGAATGATACAAAAAAAAATAAAAAATTATAATTAGAATATATATATATTTTTGTATTCGACTAAGAGGTTGGCAGTCGACTACGGCTCCTTTCGACCGATTAGTCAACTAATCGACTAATAGGGGTCAGCCCTAGTTCTTTGTCTCTGTCTTGTTTTATTTCTTTGTTATAGTAATCTCTAATCTGTAAATATCTAAAGTGGTCTCTATTCTCTAGTCCGAATCTTTCTTTCAATTTTTGTAGAGTACATATTGCTGTTATCCCCCCCCCCCCCCCCCCCCCCCGTTCCCATCTTTTGAACCCATGGTCGTCTATCCCTGGTTTGAATTTGTTGTTGTGTGTTATCCATCTCAGTATCTTGGATTCTTTTTCTAGCTTGTATTTATTTACTATTGTGTTCCATATGCTTATAGTGAATTTGGTAATTGGGTCCAGTAGTTGTTCCTGTCTTCTGAACAGCTCCCCATAGTGCCTGCACTTCGAATCCCTCTCTTTTGGTTTCTATATCTTTCCATTTGGCTTCATAATTCACATTGCACCAGCATGCTACTGTCCTAAGCTGTGCTGCATAGTAATAGCCTTCTAAACTGGGTACTGCCATTCCTCCTTTCTCCTTTGGTAGTTGTAGAGTCACATATCTTATCCTTGGTCTCCCCCCCCCCCCCCCCCCCCCCCCCAAAATGAATCTTGATATCTGTCTATCCCATTACCTGAATTGTTTTTGTGGTATTAATATAGGTAAAGACTGAAATAGGTATAATAACCTTGGTAATATGTTCATCTTAATGATTTCGATCCTTGAGCTGAAATCTAGGGGCATCACTGTCCATCTTTCTAGGTCTCTCTTGATTTTCTGATTAATCTGTGTATAGTTTGCCTCGTATAGCCCTTCCACCCCTCTTGTATAACGGTCCCCCCGGTCCTGCTCCACAAACCCCTTTTGTCCATGGACATTTCCCCCCCCGGTACTCCGTCACAACCCTCATCTGTCCATGGACATATCCCTTACCTGAACTAGGGCTCTCGGCCACCAGGTGGCCTACACTGTAAAAACTGGAATTGGGGTTCATTCATATTTATTAAATAAGTATTAGTAACCTATACATAATAAAAAAGACTATGTGCTGTTTGAAATAGAATTGAGCTGAATTCAATGCATTTTGAACCATTTATGAATTGCATTTTACACAGTTTTAGTTGAATACAATTAGCTGATAGTTTAAAAGTGACCAGATGACGCTCAGTTTTTACAGTGTAGTTCAGTGTATTCATCTTTGTTATCTTTTATTTATTAATGTCCTGTCTGTCATCACCAATCTGTTGTGTGTTCATCTGTTGTCTTTACTGTGCCCCATTGTCTAATTTAGTTTTGTCTCCTTGTGTCTGTATCTATGTGCTGTTTGGTGTTGTCATGTTTCTGTATATTTCCTCTGTTATGTTTCCTGTTTAGTCATTACCCCAGCTGTGTGTCATTTCACTAATCATCCTCTTGTCTCTAATTAGTCCTGGTATTTAAGTGTTGTCAACCCAGCTGTCCTTTGCTGGGTCATTACTTTTGTTTGCTGTTACCCTTGTTTTGGTTTGTGTTTTATGTTTCACCATTTATCCTATGTTGCCACTTCTTGCAAGTAAAGCTTTTTTGTTATCACACCGCCGTTTCCTGCCTGCTCTCTCCAAGTTCTCTGTGAGTTTATATCTGCAATTGGGTTCCACACACCACCATGCCAACCAAACGTTCTGCTTGTAACACTCTTGTAATGTTCACCCCTAAGTACTTGATCCTGTCCATGTCCCATTTAATTTTGTATTTTTCTTTGATCTCTATCGTTGGCGTGCAGTTCAGTGCTAAAGTCTGTGTCTTCGTCACGTTGAGTCTATACCCTGAGTAATATCCATATTCTGTCAGTAAATCCATCAGTGTTGGAAAGCTTATGTTTGGTTACCTCATATATACTATCACGTCATCTGCGAACAGTCCCAATTTATGTTCTGTTCCCCTTATCTCCACCCCTTTGATGTCTTTGGTCTGTCTAATTAGTTGAGCCAGTGGTTCGATGAATACATCGAAGAGCGTCGGCGAAAGACAACAACCCTGTCTGGTAGCTCTCTCAAGTTTAATCCGATCCGTCAGACTACCATTTACCTTAATCCTTGCCGTCGGTTCTTGATATAATGCCCTAATTGTTTTCATAGCGTTTTTGTCTAATCCAAATTTCTCCAATACTTTATATAGAAATATCCAGCTTACACTGTCGAATGCTTTTTCTGCATCTAGGCTAACTAATACTGCACTCCCTCCTTCCTTTTGTATCTACTCTACCACCTGCACTGTCTTCCTTATGTTATCCTGTGTCTGCCTTCCTTTAATGAATCCGGTCTGGTCCTCGTCTATAATATCTGTCATAAATGTCTCAAATCTTTTGGATATTATTGATGTATACATCTTGTAATCTACATTAAGTATGGACACAGGTCTGAAACTGCTACATAGTTCTCTATCTTTCCCTTCTTTTGGAATTTTAGTAATTATGGCTTCTTTCCATGAAGGTGGCATTGTGCCTTCTTTCATCGTGTGTCTGAATGCTGCTTCTAATATGGGACTCAGTTCCTGTCTAAATGTTTTGTAGAATTCAGAGGGGAATCCGTCGCAACCCGGTGACATACTGCTCTTTGCTTTACTGATCGCATTCCCCACTTCTTGTTCTGTAATCTCTGCGTTTAATATTTCGTTCCTTCCCTATCGATGGTAGATCTAATTTTCCTAAACATTTCTCTATCTCCTCTTCTCCTGCCGCAATCGGCTGTGTGTATAGTTTCTTATAGTATTCTTCAAATGGCTCCTCTACTCCCTGTACACACACGACTGTGTGGCTCAGCGGAGTAGCAATACAATCATCAAATTTGCTGACGACACAGTGGTGGTGGGCCTGATCTCTGCCAACGACGAGAGGGCCTACCTGGAAGAGGTCAAGGTCCTGGCGGGATGGTGCCAGGAAAACAGCCTCTCCCTGAACGTCAGCAAAACAAAGGAGATGATTGTGGACTTCAGGAGGTCGGGGGTCAAGGACTACAGCCCCCTCAGCATCGACAGGGCACCGGTTGAGAGAGTCAACAGCTTTAAGTACCTCGGAGCCTACATATCCGAGGACTTGACATGGACCACACACATTGACAGTGTTGTGAAGAAGGCACGACAACGCCTCTACTTCCTCAGGCGCCTAAGGAAGTTCCAAGTCAGTCAGAAGATCCTTAAGAACTTCTACTCATGTAAAATAGAGAGCATCCTGACTGGCAACATCACCTCCTGGTTTGGGAATAGCACTGCACAAGACCGAAGCAGACTACAAAGAGTGACACGTTCAGCCGAACGCACAATTGGAGGGGGGCTCCCCACCCTCCAGAACATTTACAACAAGCGGTGCAGGGGCAAGGCTAAGAGAATCATTAAAGACTCCAGTCACCCGAACAACTGCCTCTTTGAACTGCTGCGGTCAGGCAAGCGATACCGGAGTCTCAAGGCGAGCACAGAAAGACTCAGAAGAAGCTTCTATCCCCAGGCCATCAGGCTGCTAAACGAACAATGAACACTACACAACAACAACCATCAAACGCACATAGCACACACATCCACACGCACACACTCACTTTAAACAAACACACTGTAGCACCCACTCCACACACTTTATAGCACACACTCACTTTAAACAAACACACTGTAGCACCCACTCCCCACACTTTATATTTATTGATGAAGGATTGCACTACAACTCGTACACCTTACTGTAAATTGTACCTAAATTGTACCTCATCCCATTTCTGCTTTGCACTATATAGTATTGTACATTAGTACACTGCATAGTATTGTATATTATATGGTAACTCAGTTACGTCTATTCTGCATCGAACATTGTACATATGTCTATACTGAACACTGTGACCTCATTTTCTACTTCTAAATTACATGCTATACTATGTTATTTGATACTATCTTGTCTAGCACAGTCTCTGGAGCGTAACAGTAAGAAGAATTTTGTATGAAAGTATTCTGTACTTCTGTATGACAACTATTAAAGAAACTTGAAACTTGAAACTCTATTTCAGCTGGTTCTCTTAGTATTTTGTTTGTGTTCGTGTCCCTTATTGTGTGTATTGTGTTCAGTTATATATATCGTATATGGCTATCGCGTCCCACTCTAGCCTAATGAGATACCCCTTATCTCCTAGTACCTACTGTACACCAACACGAACAACTTAATGCACCCATACCTGATAGGGCCCCGCCCCTATGGAGGCGTAGCCTATAAAACCATGGCTATGGTCACCAAACACTCTTCCTCTATTTTCGTTCCATCGTATCGGCTGCGTGCACCGTATGTAACTAGTAGGATGAAAAGATCAGAGAAGATTCATAATGTTGAAAGCTTACCGGAGGATTGCTTTTCCCTGGCTTCTTCAGAGCTTGTTTCAGCGACACATGGGGCCTGTGCTGATGTGTCCTCGGCTGACGACGGCAGACCGAGGGGCAGCGTGCAAGGTTTGACTAACAAGTCGGCTTGTACAAAGGTGAGGTCTGTGTCAGTAGGCATCAATGTCGGTGTTGGTAATGCTGTGGAGTATGTTTCGGCGCCAGGGCCGGGGCGGCTTGGCGATCGTTCCACTGCAGTGGACGGTTTCCTGGCAATTCTGGAGCACGCTGTTAACACTAATGCTGCTACTGCTACTTCTGCTAATGCTGATGTTGACGCTGAAATGGATCGTTGTTCTAATAATCCACGCCGCGGGATACCGCTTTTCCCTCCTCTTACCAGCTTCATTGATGAAGGTCAGTCGGTGGTGGATGTGGGGGGTTTCGCTGAGTCCTATTTACCTTTTTTGCAGGTAAAGGGGCTAACAACAGGGTGCAGACCGGGGGTACCGTGGCTAAGCAGCCAGGTAGCTTTTTTCCTGTGCCCAGGTGGGGATGAACGACGTTCCGCCCGGCCGATGCTTGATAGCGAATCGGATCGGAGGGTGGCAGTATGGTCGGATGAGTTGTATACTGCTACAGGATGGTATTTAGCGGCGGCCAGTGTTATGGCTCAGCTGGCTAGTTTCCTATCCACAATGGCGTCGGGTAGTAGGACTTTGGGTCCAGCCGGCATTGTAAACATGGTTCATGTTTGTGGTGTTATGGAGATCTTGACTCAGTCGCAAGCTATAACTGCGGGGAGGATTAGGATGCTATCAACTTTGGTTGTTAGGCATGTTTGGTTGGAGCAATCTCCTCTTGGGGAAGAGGATAGGTTTTCTCTCCTCACGACTCCTTTTTCCACAGATAGTCTTTTTGGGCGTTCTGTGGAGGCGCAGGCGGTTGTTGATCTGGGTCCTACACCGCCTCACGCTGTGCAGCCAGAGGTGGGAGCATGGTCTCGTCAACGACTGTGGCGAGATCCTCGATAGGCGGCCATGTTTCCCCCGCCAGTGGTGCCCTGGTTGGAGAGTCAACAGGGTGCCGCGAGGCCGACAGCCTTGGCGGCCGAGGGATCGGCCATTTTGGGTGAATTCGAGTTTGGTAAAACAAGCCGTCGTCATTTTGCCGCGAGCAGCCCGCTCCCCGTTCAATCCTCTCTCTGTTACTCACGGAAGCGGGGCTCTGATCGTTCTCCTTTGGCTGCGGGCCGCGAACCTTCATTGAAGCGTATGCGGCCCCATTCTTCACTTCTCATGGGGACAGGGGCTGACACCCAGTTGATGGCTGAGCCTGGGTCTGTCCGTGAGAATGTTCCGTCGCGTGGTTCCTACACCACAGGTTGTGGGTGGGAGGAACCTGGTGTTACAGCTGCCACTAGCTACAGTGGTCAGCTGGGGGACTCGTTGCCTCTTCTGTTGAATGCTCAGCAGGGGTTACCCCGGCTTCGCCTTCGCCAGGCGGGGTATCGCGCTGTTGCCTCCCACTCCCGTCACAGCGGCAGTGGTCTGCAAAGGAGAGGCGAGCATGATTTGGGTGGTAGCAATATCACTGCAGGGCTTCGGCGTGTAGGAGCCCATGGGGTCCTCATGCCTTGCGTGTCTAGCTGCGGAACAACTCCTCAGCATGCGCTAGAGGGGTGTTCAGGGGGGGGTGTGTGTCAACAAGTTTGATGACAGCTTCTCCTGTATCAAACCGGCCCTTTCTGTCGGGGTCCCCCCTTGGGTGCGTCGCACAGCGGGAGGGACCGGGCCAACTATCTACTGTTCCTTGCGGCCCAGCGTCAGTTGACGGTGGGTGCGCTGTGGGATTATGTTCACATATGGCGACAGGAATGCCGTCTGAATCGGTGGATGGAGAGAACATTGGAGGGGGGGCTTGTTTTGCAGTTCGCACAACCCCATCCTCCGTTCTCAGGTTTGGTGCCGACCCTATTGTCAGGGTCAGACGCAGTGACAGCCCTGGCCGACGAGATCCAATCTCTGTTGGCGAAGCAGGCCGTCGTTGTGGTCCCGAGAGAGGACGCAATGTCAGGCGTCTACTCCCGTTATTTTCTGGTACCCAAGAAAACAGGGGGGGTCAGACCTATACTGGATCTGTCCGCGTTCAATCGGTTGATTGTAGCGAGACCATTCAGAATGTTGACCGTCAAACTCCTTCTGCTTGCTGTCAGGAGGGCAGACTGGTTCACCTCCATAGACCTGAAGGATGCGTATTTTCACATCCCCATTTTCCCTCCTCACAGGAAATTCCTACGGTTCCTGTTTCAGGGCGTAGCGTACGAGTACCAGAGGATGCCGTTCGGTTATTCTCTGGCTCCCCGCACATTCACCAAGTGCGTGGCGACTGCACTGGAGCACTCGGTGTGCGCATGCTCCCTCCACTGTCGCGGTTTACGCGGGCAGATGGCGTGCGTTCCAAGAGTGGTGTAAGGGGGGGGGGGCTGGGACCCAGTCTCCTGCCCCCTGGATGCTGTCCTGAGTTATCTCCAGTCTCTTCTTGATAGACTGTCGGCCTCGACGGTGAGGGTATATGCGGCGGCTATATCCTCCTACCTTGAGGGAATTGAAGGGACTGTTTTGTTCAGCCACCCTCTTGTGAAGCGTTTCCTGCTTGGCGCTCGACGCGTTAAGCCGGTGCAACGCTCCTTGGCTCCGACTTGGGATCTTCAATTGGTCCTCGGTCGGTTGTCCTTGGCCCCGTTTGAGCCGCTCGAGCAGGCGTCGTTGGGACAGCTGTCTTTCAAGACCGCGTTCCTACTGGCTGTCACTTCCGCTAAACGCGTGGGTGAGCTCTGTGCTCTCTCGGTACGTCCAGAGTGCCTGTCTTTTCGGGCCGATTGCGGTGCCACTCTGCGACCTAATCCTGCTTTCGTGCCTAAAAATATCCGGAGTTCCTTCCGCTCCCGGGATATTGTGGTTCAGGCGTTTCGTCCTCCTCCTCACGCCAGTGAGTTGGATGCGGGCCTTCACCTGTCATGTCCAGTCCGTGCTTTGGGAATTTATCTCAGCCGTACTCAGGACCTCAGGGTTACCGATCAGCTTTTTGTCTGTTACGGTGGGTCTCGTGCTGGTAAGGCACTGTCGAAACAGCGCCTGTCCCATTGGTTGTGCGAGGGCATTGCCCTCTGCTACACATTGGCTGGGCAGGATCCCCCTGGGGGCGTCAGGGCGCACTCCACTCGTGGGGTGGCTGCCTCTGCCGCTCTCCTGGGTGGGGCCTCGGTGGAGGACATCTGTGCTGCAGCTTCATGGTCCTCCCCGGGCCCCTTTGTAAGGTTTTACCTCATGGACATGAGCGGGGGTTCTGTCTCCCAGGCGGTTCTGGGGTATGTGGCCTTTCCTGCTTCCCGTCCTTTGGTAGGGTAGCAGGAGTGTGTGGGTATGGGCCACGGTGTGTTGAGTCACACGTGGTTCCGCCTGTGCGGTGTGTTCAAGGGGTTCTAGTTCCCTCTTGTTCGCATTCAGGTGGAGTTGACTGCGCCCCCCCTTCATTAGGAAGGATGGGGTGACAGGGCTCCCCGCACCCCTTGATGTGGGCTTACGGGTCCTCAGGGGGTACATCTGTCGGGTCTCGCGTCCGCTCTAACCCATATCTCATTAGGCTAGAGCGGGACGCGATAGCCATATACGATATATAACGATAGGTTATGTATATAACCTAGTTATATTAGTATTGGCTGAGCGTCCCGCTCTACGCGGCCCTGAGTTCCCTTTGAGGGATCTTTTACTGGAACGAGATTTGGCGAGGAAGAGTGTTTGGTGACCATAGCCATGGTTTTATAGGCTACGCCTCCATAGGGGCGGGGCCCGATCAGGTATGGGTGCATTAAGTTGTTCGTGTTGGTGTACAGTAGGTACTAGGAGATAAGGGGTATCTCATTAGGCTAGAGCGGGACGCTCAGCCAATACTAATATAAAATATAATATAATCGTTTTTGTTGTGTCCTGATTCGTCTAGCTAAAAGTCTGGTCGCTCTCGGTCCTCCTTCATAGTATGTCTGTTTCATGTATCTAGCTTTATTCTCTATTTCTGTCAGCAGTTCTTTGTTTATCTTTCCTCTAACTTCCTTTACCTCTCTAAGTGTCTTTTGGTTTTTTGAGCTTTGGTGTTCTTTCTCTAATTCTTTCAGTTTCTTTATCAAGTTCTGGTACGTCTCTATTCTGGCCTTCTTGAGTAATGCCGTCTTTGCTATACATTTTCCACGTATTACTACCTTTAGTGCATCCCATAAAATGTTTGGGTCTACCTCTCCATTATCATTTTCTTCTCTGTATCTAATTATGTCTCCTTTTACTTCATTAACCAAACCTTTGTTATTTAATAGTCCTACATTCAGTCTCCAAACTGTATTTCTCCGCCTACTTTTAAGATTCACTGTCAGATATATTGCGCTATGATCTGATATGTCCGTCACCCCTATCCTGCAGTCTTCTACCCTGTATCTGTCCCCTGTTGTCATGAGAAAATAGTCTATCCTTGAATATGTTGTGTGTGGATGCAAATAATGTGTGTATTCTCTATCTAGTGTGTGCATTTCTCTCCATATATCAATGATTCCTAATTCTTCCATTTGTATATTGATATATTTGCTAATGTTTGTCCTCCATTTCTTTGTGCTCGTCATGTCTATGTCATAGTTCAGTACTACATTAAAATCACCTGTACAGATTAGGACTCCTTCCCCTTCCATCGCTATGATATCAAAGATTGTTTCAAATAAATATTTCTCACTTTCTGGTGGAGCACATACATTCACTAGTGTTACCATTTGACCTTCCATTTTCCCCTTGACCATTACATACCTCCCCTCTTTATCCCATATTTCCCTGATCATTTCAAACTTCACTGTGTTCTTAATTAGTATAGCTACTCCTCTTCTAAGGTTCTGTTTAAAAGAACTATAAAACAGATTCTCATACCCGAATCTCTTCAGCTTTTCATGTTCTTGTGATATTAGATGTGTTTCTTGTAAGAAGATAACCTGCGCCTCTTCTGTCTTAAGTTTCGTCATCACCTTACTCCTTTTAATCGGATTATTCATACCATTCACATTCAGCGACATCATTTTGATACCCTTTAACTTGTGTCATATTTCTTTTCCAAATGTTCTCCCGTTCTACCCATGTCACATAAAATAATATTTGTGGTTGTAGCCACTGCTATCCCTGTCTGATTTACATACATATAACCATAATCAACATTAACTTCAACATTAACACTTGGAACTTCCATGGTAGTTGAGGGACTCAGTCATCTCCCTCTTTCCCCCACTGGCGGGTGGGGAGTAGTGGCTCTCCTAGTGAGAGGGCTCCCCCTAGTGGCTAAGAAATGCGCACTATACATGTCCAGCTCGTTCTGTGTGCGACCTCCGAGCTCCCGGTCATAAGCTCTGCATTAGTCACTTTTATGTTCCCGTCTATTTGTATTATGTGTCACGTGTAATGCTGTGGTTCTTTCATATCCGCCTCAATATATCTCTTGAATATCCATGTCCTTTTTTTATTACTTTTGGTATAATTATCTCGTATGTACTTTACCATCTTCTCATTGTATAAGTCCTTTTCATGTTTACCTTTACTTGTATTGTGTGTGTCCCATGTATACCAGTTTAATGTGTATTGTACTTATCCTTCCCTGGATCACCGTGTCCCCTCTCGTCTCCTCTCTGTTCCCCTTCTCTGTGTATTTTCGTCTTTCTTCTCAGTTGATCCACTTTGAATCGGTTCAGATCTCCTTCACCGTCCTCCTCTCCTCTTCCTCGTCCCCCGACCCTGGTCCATCTTCTCGCCTCCTCCAACCTCTGCATCAGCGTCGGTCTCTCCTCTTCTCTTCCCGGCACCTTCCATCCTCTCCGGTCCATTTTCCTCGTCGCTTCCCTCACATCGTTGTACACCTTTATGCCTTCTTTCCAATGAACCTTCAGCGTGGTCATTGGTGATTGAAATCTGATTCCTTTCTTTTTCAGAGTATTTTTTATCTGAACATAGCTCGGACACTTTACAGCCACCTCTGTTGAATAGTCATGGTCGAAGGTTATTCTCTGCCCCTCCACCTCCATCTTCGTCTGCCAGGCTGCTCTGAGAATGTTTTCTTTGACTTCGAATTTCAAGAAATTAAATATAACTGCTCTCGGTGGTCTGTTTATCTGTGGCTTCGGCGCTAGGGTCCTGTGTGCCCTTTGAATCTCTATCTTGCCGAGGACTGACACTTCCAGTTTTCCTCGAATTAGGTTGTCTACATATTTGGTCATCGAGTCTCCTTCTATCCCTTCTCTCAGTCCCCATATTCATATATTATTTCTCCTCGACCTCCCCTCCAAGTCCGTTAGCTTTTCTCTCAACATATTTTGTTGTTCGAGCGTCGACTTTAGAATTTCTTGTATTTCTGTATTCCATTCCTCCGTTTCAGCTGACTTTCCTTCTAGCATCCTTATATCTTTCTCTTGTTCCTGTAGTTTTCCATCAATTGTCTCGAGTCTCTTATTTATTTCTTCTCTGAGCTCGTCCTGACCCTTCTTTAATTCTTCCCTGAGTCTGTCGATGTTGCTCCGAATGCTCTGCGTGTTAGCTTGGTTAGCTATTGCGCTAGCTTGTTGGTTAGCTAGTGCGCTAGCTTGTATGCTAGTCTGTATGCTAGCTTGTAGCTCCGCTACCCAGGTGGGCATCTCTGGTCTGTCGCCCTGCGTCATGCTAGCTTGAATTACCTCCTGCGCCACCTCCTCGTGTCGATAACTTTCCTCCGGTGTTTGTACTTCTTCTGGGGTCCCTTTTCTCTCGCTTTTTCTCGTGTTCATCCTTCCTTTTCTCTTATATCCTTGAATTGTCACTTTTTATTTTGTTTTAGATAGTTTTACTTCCTTTTTTCGATATTCTTTGACCGGGAGATCTTTTCTATGGTCGCTTACCCGAACATCTCAAACCGGTAGTCCGGTTTAATCTTTCTCATAAAAGGGGATTGATGTGTGGGGTGTTTGGGGGACTGGCTGTTCCGGAGGGGTTCACACACTTTCGAGCACCACTGTACTTATTGTACTTATTTTATGCCTATTCTTATGTCTGCACTTTCTACATTGCACTACTTTTATTGTCTTTAATACCTATTCATATACATCTGATTCTGCACTTATTCTGTCAACTGTATGCTCATTTTATGCCTATGTTCATTTCATGCTATTTGCTGTGAAGCACTTTGAGTTGCAATCCATGTATGAAAGATGCTATATAAATAAAGTTATTATTATTATTATTATAACGTTCTCACCAAACCCAGCAGATTGCCTAGATTAGCCAAGCAGAAAGGCTCACAAGGTTTGTTGATGAAAAATATGTATTATTCATTTTACTCTATAATCATCATTACATGCACATGTATGTAGCCTACATGTGTTTGTACCTTAGCACAGGTGTAAACCATTACTTTGAAAACTCTGTTTCCCTCTAGCTCTGTAGCTCTGAACTAGAACTGTCTGTGCATGCTTTTATTTCCTCTAGGCTTGACTACTGCAACTCACTTTTCACCTGTCTCACCAAATCATCCACAGATAAATTACAAATGGTCCAAAATGCTGCAGCCAGGCTACTCACAAGGTCAAAAAAATCATGCCACATCACTCCCATTCTGGTATCCCTGCACTGGCTCCCGGTACACTATAGAATTCACTTCAAAGTCCTCACTTTCACTTTCAGAGCACTTCACGGTCAGGCCCCCATCTACATCACTGAACTCATCCATCCCTACACCAACACCCGCTCACTCAGATCTGCCGATCAGCACCTCCTGGTGGTCCCCAGGTCCAGGCTTAAAACAAGGGGTGATCGAGCCTTCCAGGTGACAGCACCAAGGCTCTGGAATGCTCTCCCCCTGGACCTGCGAATTGCCCCCTCTGAGAACTCTTTTAAAAAACAATTAAAAACACATTTGTTCAGACAGGCTTTTGGTCATGCATAGGCACTTTTTTTTTCTTGTCCTCACTGTAGTTTTTGTTTTAATTAGTGACTCATGATTTTATCCAAATTCTTTTATTCTACTTTTTCTATCTGGTTTCACTGTTTTTAACTGCTGTTTGTTGTTGTTGTCATTTATTTCTGATTTTGTTTTTATTGTGTTTTTATATTAAGCTGTAGTGTAAAGCACCCTGTGCATTCGTGCTGTGAAGGGTGCTATATAAATAAAGGTCATTCATTCATTCATAGTTTAAAGGAACACACCAACATTATGAGAAATGTGCTTACCATGACGAATGAATGAATGAATGAATGAATGAATGACTGACTGAATGAATGAATGAATGAATGGATGAATGAATGAATGAATGAATGAATGAATGAATGAATGAATGAATGAATGAATGAATGAATGAATGAATGAAAACTTTATTTAACAGATTGCAGAATGGGTACAATATAGTACAGCTCAATACACACAATTGTTAAGGGGATGCAGACCAGAGAAAGACTTTCGTCTTGTTTACATCAGGGTCCCCCATTTTCAATTCATAGTGACCATTGACATGGAAGCACGAGATACAACACTCAGGTCTCAGTTACAGCCATTTGATGCTAGATATACACTAAACAAATAAATAAAATACTGATACTGAAAAATGACAATAAACTTAACTTTGACTTTGATTAAACCTGTTGCTATATCAAGTACAAACAAGAAGTGCCACTTAGTGGCCAAACCATGGCACAGCAGCTAAATAATAACTAGTAGGCACTTTGTGACGACACGCTTCACGTTGCCACTTTTAATAATCGCCCGTCTCTGAATATATGACATGCTGGTTTTGAATTGTCCGTGAGAAGAATGAACGTGTAAGAGCTATGTTTTCGCTGTTTACTTTTCTCTTTGAACAGACCATGTGTCATTATTTTCCTCTGACTGTCTTGTCTCGTATCCTCTTTGTCTCGTATCCTCTGTTTATCTCACTGACTCACAAGAATGCATATTGTTTATGCTTATTATCTGCATTTGATCGAGCAGCAGCGTCACGTGAGATGACTTGGTCTGCGAGTTTCTTAGACTGCTAAACCAGCGAATACTGGAAAAGATGCGCTGATTAAAACGCTCCGTCAAAATGTAATAATTATCAATAATTTATCGGAGACCCGGACCGCGGTCCAGCTATTGATGACATGACATCAGGCACGTGCACACATAGAGCCCAAGGGGTGCTTGAGCTCCTGCCTTTTTGAGCCTCATAAAAAAAAGTGCCCTTTTTTTTCTTTTCTTTTTTTACGCATATAGACTGCCCTTCCAACTGAAAATATCAGGATAGAATCAAAATATTAGGTAAAGAGAGAGAGATGCCCCATATTCCATTGCAGTTTGCACGGCCTCCTCAGCGTGCCTCTCCGCGGACCTATATATTTTATGCATTGGTGGTGATGATGATGATGATAGAAACCGTTGTGGCCCATACAGTTGAATGCTGGTATTATACTCACTGAGGGACACGAAGAAGTCAAGTCCGATGGGATTTGGGAATCTCAAATACAAATCGGGATTGGAATAAAAAATGCATTTATATTAAACAATACAGAATATACAGCACTTCTTGGGGTCTGTAGGGTAAGCACTTATTCCCTCCCCCCTGGACATTTATGGAGATGGAGATGCAGATCAAATTATAATTTTGTACGTGTTTTATAAGGGAACATATATATATTGGTGATCCTCTTGGGAGGAATCAGTGTGGACTGTGGGGGTGAGCTTGGGAGAGCGTCTGTCAGTGTATAAGTGCATTTGTTGTCCTGTTTTTTGTTTTATGTATTGTATTGTATTGTATGTTTTGTATCCTATGTTAAGGACCCCCTCGAAAACGAGATAGCATATCTCAAGGGGTTTATCCTTCCAATAAAAAATTCAAATATGTATGGGCCTGATCAGTCAGTGATAAAAGTGTCTTTCAAGGATAAGTGAGCTCCTGCACTGATTATTATAGTTCAATATTCAAAAAGCATAAAAAGGGGGCCCCCCGCCCGAAAAGGGCCCTTAAAAATCGGGCTTGTGCGCTACGCGCGCTCGGTTAAAACACACACAGGTATAGTGCCCTTTTCACCCTTTGAGCACCTGCCCCTCTAAAGTCCTGTGCACGTCCCTGGATGACATAGATAGATAATTCTGCTATTACATTCATTACTGGTGTAACTCCTCCCAAGCACAGCAGACACAAGTGGTTTCTTTCTACGGGTTTATTAAAGGCTTGGTCCTCCAATCCACCTCCAATCCACCGTGAAAACTTAAAACAGAAAACATAAGTCGCGTCAGGTCAACACAAACAATAATATACACAGTATGAAAACAACACGTCAGCAAAGCAAAATACAAGGCTGCATGCTACATAAAAGGGGGTCTTATTCTTCTGTTCTTGGCAACAGTCTTGATAGTGGTACACTCTTGATAGTGGTACACTCTTAGAATTAGGAGAGCCTGTACAACTCCGACCATCCCTGCCGCTTGCTCGCAGGTGTCGTAATCAGTCCCAAAAGTAAAAACGCGACAGCAGCCTAACGGGACACCATATATAACCAGACGTCAAAATGAATATATTATAAATTGTAGCAAATTAAATAAGAAAGAAAATAAGAAATGAAACATAAATACATTCTCAAATATTACACTTACAAACTAAAATAACATATAAATGATGAAACCATATAATGGCCACAGCTACAACTGATAGTTACGGTACTCATCATTGCATCCTATGATAAGGTGGGTTGGTCTACGAAATAGGCATTATGTTAATTTGATGGAAATTGCCACCATATATCACAATGATATATTTTATTGCAACACTATATTATCACGACATCTAAGAAGGGAGATCCCCCCTTGAACGGCCCTTCTAAGGTTTCTCTTCTCCACATTGCCTGTGGTGCTTTTTTTCCTATTGCTAGGTTTTAGTGAGTTTTTTTCCTTACCTTCGCGTGTTGTATGTCTGGGAGTGTTGCATTTATTTTTTTGTTTTGTTCTTGATTTATTGTGATGTTTCTTCTTGACTTGTTTAAAGAAGATGTGTACGGCCCATGGGGACATTAACGTGTGTTGTCGGGCCTTACAAATAAATTTGATTTGATTTGATTTGATTTATTTGTTTTGTTCTTGACTTATTGTGATGTTTCTTCTTGGCTTGTTTAAAGAAGACGTGTCCGGCCCATGGGGACATTATGGACCTTATCTGCACACGCTCACACACACACTAACAGTAATTTAGCACGCACACACACACATACACATGCTGCACACGCTCACACTCAACGGTCACTTTACACAATGGAAAGGTCACTTTAAAAATAAAGAACGGGAGTAGTTCTTGTATAGTAATAGATGGATATAGCAAGATAGCATAAGGATATATAGTATAACTGTATATTGTATAGTATAGTATTGTATAGTAGTGTACATAAGACCCAGTGCCCATCCTTTTTTTTTTTTTTTTTTTTTTTTGTGCCTCATCCGTAGTTTAACACTATTGCAGGACCTTAGCATGTCTTTTACCATGCATTTTTTTTTAAACGTTTATGTACATTATACCTGTTATGTCTTATTATTCTTATTACTTGTATTATTGCACAATCACTGCAGTCATGACCACCCGCATTTCACTGTATGCCTTGTATGCCGTGACAAATAAAACTGTTGACTTGACTTGACCTGACTATCTGGCGCGCTCAAATGATTGGCTTTACAGATAAGGTCCCACGAGTTCAGTCTGAACTTGGTAAATCTGTCTTTTGTTTTGATACTTCCTGAAATTATCTTCAATTCACTCTAAAAAGCAACACCCCACTACCCTATGGATAATTTTAAAACATAATCACAAACCTCCCTACCTCAGTATACATGTTTAATTTTTGTCTTTGACAGTTTTTCTGGTACTATTTATGCAAATGTAAATAAATGATTCCGTATATATACTCAGGTGTAGCATTGCTGGCCATGTTTAGGTTGTGGAGAGTAGAGTAGAGTAGAGTAGAGTAGAGTAGAGTAGAGTAGAGTAGAGTAGAGTAGAGTAGAGTAGAGTAGAGTAGAGTAGAGTAGAGTAGAGTAGAGTAGTAGTGTCAGAGAGGAGCCTCTGTTCTCCACAGCAGCTCTTTATAACGTCCGGATTCCGGACACTCCCAGTGAGTAGCCTAACCTATCACCGAGCTGTAGGTTCCTGCAAGTATCCTAATTTTTTTTTTTTATCCACTTTTTCTCCTTATTTTTTCTATTTTTCTCCCATCCCAATTTTGTAATTCCAATTCTCCCCTCCCCTGTCTTGAACGTTGCTAGACTATGCCTCCCACTGGTCGGCTGTAGTGAGGATAGAAGCCTTGCATCACGTGTCCCCTCCGGTACACAAGGAGGCAGGCAGCCCGTCGCATCTTTTCACCGCAGCAGCTCGAACTCTCAGTGGCGAGGAGTAACGCGTGGGAGGCTCACGCTGCCCCCGATACTTCCTGTTTCTGCTGTACAGGCGTCACCCAACCGACCTGTAGGAGTCGCTGTCCACAACATCTAATCCCCACCCACCGGCTTTCCCACCCTCTAACACTGCCAATTGTGTTAGTATGACGGCCGGCCAAGCCGGTAGCAACGCCGAGAGCTGGGCTCGATACCAGTATCTCCTGCGTTAGTGGCGAGCGCCTTGCCCACTGCGCCACTCAGCCGCCCCAAGTATCCTAATTTGTGATATTTTTTTGACAGTTGAAATTATTGGCTAATAGACAAACCTATGCTGCTGGTCACAACTAAACATTTTTAAATGTTTCTAAATGTACAGCAAACACAGCCATTGGGTGTTTCAGACTGCAGTTCCATCTAGATCAGATGGGGGCGCCAGATACATGGAGCTTCTGCAGTTTAAAATAACTCAGACCATTTCTTGTAAATTGATTGATTGATTGATTGATTGATTGATTGATTGATTGATTGATTGATTGATTGATTGAAAACTTTATTAACAGATTGCAGAATGGGTACAGTACAGTACAGCTCAATACATACAATTGTTAAGGGGATGCAGACCAGAGAAAGACTTTCGTCTTGTTTACATCAGGGTCCCCCATTTTCAATTAATCGTAACATATATGACATACATGACATACAGATAGACAGTACTGCTACATCTATACATTTATGACATACCAGATTTGCAAATACAGTACTGTTTGTGATACCAAAAGAGTCCAGAAAAAAAAAAGTATATACATTTGACGTAGAAACTGTACATTGGATTGGGTAGGTGGGGGGGGGGGGGGGGGGACTGTACATTGGAGGTGGTTGGGTGGGTGGAGGGGGGGGGTTGGGTAGGAGTGGGGGGGAGGTTGGGTATGAGGGGTGGGTGGGGGACACTGTACAACTGTACAAACAAAACTGTACATTGGAATATTGACAAGACTATACTTGGTAATTTACTGTACATTGGAGGGGGTTGTTAGGACATTTACAGAAGCCAGTTTCGAATTGCAGTCTCCCGTAGGTGTTTTTTGAGAGTGTTTTTGAAAGTGGGTAGTGATTCACATTCCTTTACAGCTTTTGGTAAATCATGTTGAACCCAGATTCGGCTCAAACAAGGGACTAAACACGTTTCGCAATTATGCCACAATAATGTGGAACGCCCTACCCACAGCCATAAAATAATGTAAATCCATACCCTCCTTCAAAACCACTCTCAAAGAGCACCTACGGGTGGCTGCAATTAGAAACTGGCCACCGTAAATGTCCAAACCACCCAACCCCCTCCAATGTACAGTTTCTTCCCCTTCGAATGTATATATTTTTTTATGATCTCTTTCTCTTAAACAGTACTGTATATTGTGTATATGTCTTGTATGTAATAAATGTCGTGATGAAACAGTACTGTATATCTGTATGTCATGTATGTCATGTATGTTATGTATGTCATGTATGTCATGATGAATTGAAAATGGGGGACCCTGATGTAAACAAGACGAAAGTCTTTCTCTGGTCGGCATCCCCTTAACAATTGTGTGTATTGAGCTGTACTGTATTGTACCCATTCTGCAATCTGTTAATAAAAAGTTCAATCAATCAACACAGTACATACAGTAACAACAGCTACCACTAGGTGGCAGTTGTCGTGTTACTTTGCACGGTAACAAATACGTGAGTCCTCTGCTTTGGTTGTAAGTATGTTTATTAGCTTAGCCTCGCTACGTTACACGGGTGTCATCCTAGGTTCCTCTCGAACTCTCCCTGACCCCCAGTACGGTGGCCTGTACCTTCGCGTATAGCGCACACACATTAACATAACACCACATCTCCCTTTCTAGAATCAATGGGTAGACTGCCATTGATTCCCCAGACCTTAGAGGATTATTCTGCCTCTATATCTAAAAGGTCTGTTCATCTGAACTGGTCTAAACAATTTCTTTAACACCATATAAACCATGGGTTATATTAAACATAGCAATTGCTTTCTTTCGAAATGTATATCTAAACGAATAATATATATATATACATGAAACAATGTCTTATCTTAACATAAACCTCTATCGTTCTATCGCATGAATGTCACTTTTCTTTACTCTCTCTCTCTCTCTACTGTCTCTTACAAGTCCAACCTAGTTGGTTTCACCACACATCTCCCAGACCTGGTTCTGGGAGTAGCTGGTGGTTCCAGGACCTCCTGCTCCATAGGTTCTGCTGCACTCTGCTCCGGTGAGGGCTCCATGGGGACGAGATGGCGACGGTTTCGCCTTACTGTTCCATGGGGTCCATCTATGATGTACGAACGTGGAGTGGAGTGACTGCCGACCACAACTCCAGTTGCACTTTGATCTGTGACCCACACCTCCTTTCCTGGAGTGAGCCTGTCGAGACTTCGCGTACGATGACGCCGGTTGTAGCTTTGTGCATCTCTCATTCTCCTCCCCTCCTCCTTCTGAACCACTGCCTTACTGTCAGGAAGAGTAGGGACCAGTAGAGCAGGAAGAGTTGGCACCGTCGTGCGGAGTCTCCTCCCCATAAGGAGCTGGGCTGGACTGTACCCGTTATGCAACGGGGTGGCTCTGTATGCCAGCAGAGCACGGTATGGGTCGGCTGCCTTCTTCAGGAGGCCTTTTATTGTCTTGACAGCACGTTCTGCCTCCCCATTACTCTGGGGATATCTCGGGCTGCTTGTGACATGGCGAAACCCATATGATGTCGCAAACGCTGCAAAGGCCATTCCGGATAATTGCGGCCCGTTATCCGTCACCAGTTCCTCCGGGATACCATGGCGTGCGAAGATTGACTTCAAGTGGTGGATGACGTCTGTTGATTTTGTGGGAGTCAGCAGAGCGATCTCCACGTACCTTGATGCATAATCCACGACCAGCAGGTAAGTCTTGCTCTCCAGCATGAACAGGTCTGCTCCCAACTTCTGCCACGGTCGCCCCGGGTATTGAGATGGCATCAGGGGCTCCCTTTGGTTCTCTCTCTCTTTGCTGCATGTTCGGCAGTTGAGGACCAGCTCATTCAGCTGCTGGCTGAGCCCGGGCCACCATACAGACTGCCGTGCTCGCTCCCTGCACTTTACCACCCCCTGGTGGCCTTCATGCAGCCTGGCAAGCACGTCGTTTCTCATTGTTGAAGGGATTACAAGCCTGCTTCCCCTCAGCAACAGTCCATCCTCTACTGTGAGCGACGCCTGTTCCGCCCAGTACAGCCTGAGAGCCGGTTCACTGTTGTGTGGTGGCCATCCCTCTGCACACCGCTGCTTCACCTGTGCGCACACACTGTCCCCCTCCAACTGCTCTCTCAGCTCGTCCAGGTAGGCAGTGCTCGCTGGCAGGTTCTCTATTACCATGTCCACATAGATATTTGTATTCTCAAATAACTCCTCCTCCTCTGGTGTCTCTCTCCTCTTCACAGGAGCACGTGAGAGCGTATCAGCAGTCCACAGGCTCTTCCCTGGCACATGGGCAATGGAATAGGAATAGCGCATCAGGCGCATCCGGAAGCGCAGAATCCGTGGAGGGAGATCATCCAACGCCTGAGACCCCAGGAGACTCAGGAGAGGCTTGTGGTCCGTCTCCAGCTGGAAGTGTCTGTCAATGAGAACATTTCTAAACCTCTCACAAGCCCAGGTCAAGCCCAGGGCCTCCTTCTCAACCTGTGCGTATCTCTGCTCAGTCTGTGTGAGAGACCGCGACACATAGGCTACTGGTCTCCACACTCCATCCCATTTTTGGAGAAGCACACTCCCCAAGCCGTACGACGACGCGTCCGCTGAGACCTTGCACTCCCTGTGGTTATCGTACATGGCCAACACTGGTGGAGATATTAGTGCATCTTTTAAATCTTGAAAGGCTTTGGCCTGCTCGATGCCCCACAGCCAGCAGTTCTTCTTTGACAGAAGGTCTCGCAGGGCCTTGTCTCTCTCCGCCAGCCGCGGGATAAACTTCCCCAGCTGATTTACCATGCCGAGAAAGCTTCTCAGCTCACTGACATTTGTCGGCTCCTCCATCCTCCTCACGGCATCCGTCTTACTCGGGTCGGGGTTAATGCCACTGCTGGAGATCACATGGCCTAGAAAGGTCACCTCTTCCTTTGACAGGTCGCACTTGCCTGTGTTTAGGGTGATTCCTGCTTTCTCGATCCTCCCCAGCACGACATGCAGACGAGCGTCATGCTCCTCCTGTGATCGGCCCCACACCAGCACATCATCCATGTGGCAGACGACACCCTCCAGCCCCTCTGTGACCTCAGTCACCATTCTGTTTTGGAAGTGTTCTGGGGCGGAGGCGATGCCGAAAGGTAGGCGATTGAACGACCAAACGGCGTGATGAAAGTTGTATACTTTGACGACTCCTCAGTCAGGGGTATTTGCCAAAATCCCATGTTCGCGTCTAACTTGCTGAATATCCTGGCTCCGGCCAGTATTCCCAGTGTTTCCTCGACTGTTGGCAGGGTGTATTTCTCCCGGCACACTGACTCATTGAGGTTTGTGAGATCGACACATATGCGTACCTCCTCTGTCTTCTTCTTAGGGACTACTACCATGCCAGCGCACCAGTCGGTTGGCTCTTCGATCCGGCTGATCACTCCGAGGCTTTCCATGCGGGACAGTTCTTGCTTGACTTTGTCCATCAGTGGCAATGGAATCCTTCTGGGCGTCTTCAGTGAGAATGGTTGAGCCCCCGGTTTCAGCCTGATTGCATACGGCTGTTTCATCTCCCCGAGACCACTGCATATCTTTGGGTAGGTCGTCTTGAGCGTCTCCATCGTTATACTGTCTAGACGTGCCACAAGCTCCATCTTGCTGATAGCAGGTCTCCCCAGCAACGCTGAGTGTAGGTGTCGAGCGACGTACACATCCTCCAACACCTCTCTCTCTCCTCTCCTCAGCAACAGCTTGGCGACGCCCACAACATCTAGTGGACTCCTCCCAGGTCCCATCAGTGGTTTTGTTGCTTTCTGCAGGGTAGGTGGATCCTTGTGTTTGTATATCTCTCTGAATACAGTGTGAGGCATCACAGTAACATCAGCGCCAGTGTCTATTTTGAATGGCACACGTCTGCCATTGATGTCTATGTCGACCATCCATGGCTCCCCATCAGTTGTGATGCTGCCCAAGAACATGTGCTCCTCCTCCCCATCACAGGAGCAGGAATAGTCTTCTTCAACCTCATGTACATTTTTGGAAGATTTACACACACGTTTATAATGGCCCATCTTCCCACATGAATGGCACTTCACCTCGTTAGCAGGGCAATCGCGCTGTGGGTGGAGCTGAGAACTGCCACATTTATGACACTGGACACTTCTCCCCCTCGGGTACTGGGTACTGAGTGGTTTGGCTGTGTAGCTGTTAGCCTGTTGGGGGCTGTTCTTAGCATAGTTCTTGCTACTGCTCTTAAACACCCTGTCCACCGATTTAATGTCACTTGCCTCAGTCCTGGCATCCCCTCGCAGAGAGGATTGCTGTCGTTTCACCTCCTCACTCTGCCTCGCCATGTTCAATGTCCTCTCCAAGGTTAAGTCTGGGTCCAGCTGCATGCGTTCTGACAGCCGCTTATCCATCAGACCGACGACAAGCCTGTCACGTATAAGTTCATTATGCAACACTCCGTATGTACAATACTCCGCCAGCGCATACAATGACGTCACAAAGGAATCGACTGTTTCACCTTCTCCCTGTTTGCGCATGTTAAACTTGGCTCGTTCATATATCACGTTCTTCTTGACCACGAAGAAACCTTGCAATCCATCCCGCACTCCTTGGTACGTACGTCGTAGATCAACAGCCAGATTCAGTCCACGTAAAATATCGTCCGCCTCATCGCCCATACAATATATTAGCGTGTTGACTTGATTCTCTTCAGAGCTAGCATTTAGGTTACTTGCCAGGCGAAATCTTTCGAACCTGCGTATCCACTTGGCCCACTCTTGCGGCTTTGAGAAGTCGAAGGACTCAGGAGGCTGGATGCTAAACGTAGCACTTGAACCCGCTGCCGCTACCGGAGCTACAGCGTTATTAGCGTTATCCACCATCTTTTTCTTTCTCCTTCTGCTTTTCTTCGTCATAAACGAGTCTCAAATGGCACTTTAATGTCCGACCGAACTCATACACAACTCTAGCAGAACTTCTGACACCATGTCGTGTTACTTTGCACGGTAACAAATACGTGAGTCCTCTGCTTTGGTTGTAAGTATGTTTATTAGCTTAGCCTCGCTACGTTACACGGGTGTCATCCTAGGTTCCTCTCGAACTCTCCCTGACCCCCAGTACGGTGGCCTGTACCTTCGCGTATAGCGCACACACATTAACATAACACCACAGCAGTGAGATCCTGTCACACCACCCGTGAAGTTTTGGGTCATTGCATATCGCGCTGTCTGTCCCTGTTGAGTTGCCGTACCCACTCTATCTGCTGAGGGGAGGTGGTTCAGTTTCAAATATAGCTCCTTATTTCACTAGTTTCTGCTAAATGTAACTCATTTAAGTTTGAACTTGTAATACATAATGCTTAACGTTCATTTTATTACATGGTTTTATGACATTTGTGCTAATTTGACCACTACTAGTTTTATAGGTAGGTTAAATGTCGCAATGATTGCTACGGCCATTCCATGCATTCCATTCTCTCTGTTCTCGAGTTATTAACTTATTATTATATATTATTATGGTGAACAAACTAATGAATTGTTTAATTTTGTACATGTAGGTATGCAAGATGTGCAGTGACCAGAAGACTCCAAATATGTTGTTTTATGTGTCTTCTGCAGGTATGTGGCTGAATGAATGAAAACTTTATTTAACAGATTGCAGAATGGGTACAATACAGTACGGCTCAATACACACACTTGTTTAAGGGGATGCAGACCAGAGAAAGACGTTTGTCTTGTTTACATCAAGGTCCCCCATTTTCAATTCATAGTGACATTTATGACATACACAACATATGACATCATGACATTTATGGCCTAGGGACATACATGACAAACAGGTATATGGTGGCTCCATGCATATTGTATGTTTATCAATGTAAATTCATTTACCTGCTAACTCTATGCACTGTGGCATTTCCTGCTATGTTCAGCAGGTGGCGCTAGTTTACCATTTCTGTTTTAAGTAATGTTTTGATTTTATTTTGGTTTAGTGTAAGAGTTTAATTGTATAAAGCTCCCAGCCATACAAATGTCTAGACTGTAGCTTATGTACTGTGTTGTAGTACGCAAGCGTTTTCACGGCGCGTCATCAAACCGGAAGTCGACCATTTTGGAGATACTGAATGTTTACAACGCAACCGAACTCGCAACTGTTCCTGGAGGCAAACACCCCCTCTCCTCTCCTCTCCCGTCTGAACGAACTACCAAAGTACCAATCAGCATTTTGATCCAAACATTTGTACTAGTAGACTATTTGAAAAAAAAAATCGAATGTAAAGATCAGTTGATCTAGTAACGTTATTGAATCACCTACCTTGGCTTTCACAATACACAATTCACAATACACATGTCCCCTCCCACCCACCCACTCCCTCCTAATGTACAGTTTCCTCCCCCTCGTATGTATATATTTTCTGTTAAGATCTCTGTTTAACTACTGTATATTTGCATATCTTGTATGTCACAAATGTAACAGTACTGTATACCTGTATGTCAATGTCATGTATGTCAGAAATGTCATGATATATATCTATGTTGCGTATGTCATTTGTCATTTTAATCATGGGCCGACATAGTGAACTACCTAGTTTTTTCACCATCTATGTTCTTCCTGTGCTCCAGGACAGTTCAGTCAGTATGTTCTTCCTGTGCTCCAGGACAGTTCAGTCAGTATGTTCTTCCTGTGCTCCAGGACAGTTCAGTCAGTATGTTCTTCCTGTGCTCCAGGACAGTTCAGTCAGTATGTTCTTCCTGTGCCCCAGGACAGTTCAGTCAGTATGTTCTTCCTGTGCTCCAGGACAGTTCAGTCAGTATGTTCTTCCTGTGCTCCAGGACGCCTATTGCTTATTAACAGCGGAGCAGTGCTGCCGTTGCTTCCGCGTTTTCCCTGATTGGCTGCGACACGCCCCGCGGCAGGCGCGGCAACAGCAGAGCGGAGCGGCAGAGCGGCAGAGCGGAGCGGCAGAGCTTGCGGCATTATGTAGCCCTAATCCGCCATGATTTTCATTCGAAGCTCAGCTCACCTGGCAGCGCAGCGGTCCTGCGGTCCGTTGTTGACAAGTTCGAATCCCATCAATTTTTTTTTAACGTGTATTCTTTCGCCGGTTAAGGTTAGGCATGGTTAAGGTTAAGGTTAGGCATTGTTTCGGAGTTGGTTAAGGTTAGAACGGTTAAGTTTAGGCGCTGTTAAGGAGCTGGTTAAGGTTAGAGTTTGTCTTAGAGAATGGCAATATTCTTTCTATGGTTAAGGTTAAGGTTAGGCATGGTTAAGGTTAAGGTTAGGCATTGTTTCGGAGTTGGTTAAGGTTAGAACGGTTAAGTTTAGGCGCTGTTAAGGAGCTGGTTAAGGTTAGCGTTTGTCTTAGAGAATGGCAATAGACAGCCTATTTCCGCATTGCCGCTCTCTCGCGCTGCCGCGGTCACATGGTCAAATTGTCACATTCTTGCACTCCTCCGCTGTTAGAAAGCAACACGCCTCCAGGACAGTTCAGTCAGTATGTTCTTCCTGTGCTCCAGGACAGTTCAGTCAGTATGTTCTTCCTGTGCTCCAGGACAGTTCAGTCAGTATGTTCTTCCTGTGCTCCAGGACAGTTCAGTCAGTATGTTCTTCCTGTGTCTCAGGACAGTTCAGTCATTATGTTCTTCCTGTGCTCCAGGACAGTTCAGTCAGTATGTTCTTCCTGTGCCCCAGGACAGTTCAGTCAGTATGTTCTTCCTGTGCCCCAGGACAGTTCAGTCAGTATGTCAGTACATACTGAGGAAGAACATACTGACTGAACTGTCCTGGGGCACAGGAAGAACATACTGACTGAACTGTCCTGGGGCACAGGAAGAACATGTGTGAATTCTTAAAATGGGTGGCTTTCCAATGGTGACAGCAATTACAACTATTCATGTTATTATTCTGCCTCCCTCCAGACCCCCCACAGCAGGTGAGGAGCAGCCAGAGCTCCTACAGATTAAAGAGGAACAGGAGGAACTCTGGACCAGTCAGGAGGGAGAGCAGCTTCAAGGTCTGGAGGAGGCCGATTTCATCAAGTTCACTTTCAACCCTGTCCCTGTGAAGAGTGAAGATGATGAAGAGAAACCTCAGTCCTCATGGTTTAACCAAACCCAGGAGCCAGAGTCCCTACAGATTAAAGAGGAACAGGAGGAACTCTGGACCAGTCAGGAGGGAGAGCAGCTCCAAGGTCTGGAGGAGGCTGATATCATCAAGTTCACTTTCAACCCTGTCCCTGTGAAGAGTGAAGATGATGAAGAGAAACCTCAGTTCTCATGGTTTAACCAAACCCAGGACCCAGAGTCCCTACAGATTAAAGAGGAACAGGAGGAACTCTGGACCAGTCAGGAGGGAGAGCAGCTTCAAGGTCTGGAGGAGGCTGATATCAAGTTCACTTTCAACCGTGTCCCCGTGAAGAGTGAAGATGATGAAGAGAAACCTCAGTCCTCATGGTTTAACCAAACCCAGACGGAGGAAAACAGAGAGACAGAGCCTCTAGCCAGCACCTCAACAGAACAGATGAAAACAGAACCTGATGGAGAGAACTGTGGATTATCAGAACCAGTCAGTAACTTAGATCCAGCTGGTGATTTAGAACCAACTACAGATGGCCAGCTCCGCTCTTCAGACTGTTCTGGAACTGATACTGATGACAGTGATGATTGGCTGGAGACTAGTGAACCTCATCCTGGTTTAAACTCACTGACATCAAAGAAGACACAGAAAAACAAAGGACAGCGTTTGTCTAACAGCAACCAGTTCAAGAGCTCTGTGGTTTCATCCCATGAGGTGAAATTATCAAACCAAATACCATGTGAGACCTGGAGCTGTAAAGTGTGTGCAAAATGTTTTCCTAATAGGAAAGCTTTAATGTGCCATTTTACAGCCCATTCTAGTGACTGTGGTTTGTGTGGAAAACATTTAGAACCCACAGAGAGCTTGAAACTTCACCTTCAAACTCACAGGACATGTACTGTTTGTGGCAAGAAATGTACTACTATTACACTCTTGGAAGCACATATGAGAAGCCATACTGGGGAAAAGCCCTATAGTTGCACACTGTGTCCTAAAAGATTTAGTGAAAAAGATTACCTAAAAGCACATATAAGATGCCATACTGGGGAAAAGCCCTATAGTTGCACACTGTGTCCTAAAAGATATATTACACGGGGAGACCTGAATAGACATATGAGAAGCCATACTGGGGAAAAGCTCTATAGTTGCACACTGTGTCCTAAAAGATTTAGTGAAAAAGATTACCTAAAAGCACATATGAGAAGCCAATGCCATACTGGGGAAAAGCCCTATAGTTGCACACTGTGTCCTAAAAGATTTAGTGGAAAAGATTCCCTAAAAGTACATATAAGATGCCATACTGGGGAAAAGCCCTATAGTTGCACACTGTGTCTTCAAAGATTTAGTGTAAAATGTCACCTAAAAGTACATATGAGAAGCCATACTGGGGAAAAGCCCTATAGTTGCACACTGTGTCCTAAAAGATTTGGTGCAAACTGTGACTTAAAAGTACATATCGGAAGCCATACTGGGGGGAAAACATTTAGTTGTGAAGTTTGTGGGAAAGGATTTACTCGGAAGTCATATATGAAGACACACATGAGGATTCACACCAGAGAAGAAACACATATCAGAAGCCATACTGGGGGAAAAACATTTACCGGTAGTTGTGAAGTTTGTGGGAAAGGATTTACTCGGAAGACATATATAAAGACACACATGAGGATTCACACCAGAGAAGAAACAAACTCACGTCCGTCCCTCCCTCCCTCATCTAGTTCACATTCAACCCCGTCCCTGTTAACTCATTGACCGCCATGCTCTTTTCCCATCTTTACTCAATGGCGCCAGTGCTATTGACCATTTTAGCGATGTTTGCGGACCCATTGTGTGTTCTGTATTATAGCTATGGAGACAATAGTATGGCTCACTTGAGAGGCATTGTTTATAGTCCAAGACTGACTAACCAGTTAATTTCTACATACTTTAGTTTGTGTGCTATTCCATGCTAATTATTATTTTTCTTTTTAAAGTGCAATAAAATAGTTCTGGATTACTGTTCAACAGTTCAAAGTCGTCTTTACCTTCTCTGTTTGGTATCCACAGTTTAAAACTTGACAGTCTTCCCTCCTGTCTTATAGCCACTTTGACCCTTCGAACCTCCCACTCAGAGCGCAGTTCCCTCTCAGGGTGCAGTTCCCTCTCTCAGGGTGCAGTTCTATAGGCCTGGGCCCTACACAGTTTTAAAGGGGACCTGCATTGCTATTCCTAGCACTATTTGGGAAACTTTACACAATTCCTGTGAGTCTATTGAACACATCTGTACGTTTAAAAAAAAAATGCATTGTTTTATATTTCTCATCAAGTACTCAAAAGCATCATTTTCCAGCCTCAGGATTTCAGGCTATTTTTGGATGGTCTCCGCCCATACTAGCAGAATGCTTTGAGTGACAGCCACCCACCAAATAGTTCTGGCCATACTACTCTACTAACGCCAAAGTGAACCTAATACACAAACAAATATGGCTCAAGCATACGTTTTCGATACAATACAATCCACAAAGGGATGACACCGAAGCAGGTACCCATGCCATACGATTTTGGGAAAACAAATGCCCGGAAGAATAAGATTGCTCTCCCAATCCGTCTAACACACACACACACACGGCACTTGTACTAACGACGTTAGTTAGGAACATAATCTTTAATTCGCAATACACACAAGTAGGTCTACATATATACAACGACGCACAGAGCTAAGAACGTTAGCTAAGCTAGCTTGCTCTCTCAGTCCGTCTAACAAACACACACACACGCGCAGACACACACACAGTGCTTGCACTAACGTTAGACTGTCTTGGCACACACACACGGAGGAGTACCGTAATACACAAACGGATGAATGAACAAGGTCCTACTGCTAATTAACTAATTACGACGTACTGTATGTACTTACTGATTCGATGCTTTCTTTCGGTCTCAAAGACTTACAGGCTAAGTTCCCTTCTTCTTTAGCAACAGCCAGGAAATCACGTAAGCATAAAGTCCCTCGTCTTTGCAAAAATCCAAAAACGAACTTGGTCCATTGCTGGCAAAGCACGACATCCTCAGGAAAAATGTGCAAAGACGTATTAGCAACTTTGCAGCCAGGAACAGCACATGGCCTGCGTGTTTTGCTCATATTATTAGGCTAAGTCACTGCACTTTGGTCTGCTCTAGGTAGATTGTGCGCGGGCATTGGCTCCAACCACAGAGCCAATCGGATCACTATCCGCTTCCCCAGCGCCACGTGACGTCACCATGCGAGTCAAATCAGAACAACCTGATTAAATGGAGCAGGAAATGAATTACCTGAATGACGGCAATCCGCCAATATGGTATTTAGAGACACAGACACATTGATACTAACTCCTATTACTATAATACAATGCTAGACACTGAAAAAATACATTTATAATGCATGTCACCTTTAAAGCCTGACAGTCTCTTGTTTGATACCCACACAGTTTAATACCTGACAGTTTTGAACCTGTAATAAAAAGTTATAGACAGTAAAATAATACAGTGCAATAATAGAATAGTAGAATAGATAGTAAAATTATGCAATAGAATGGACAGAGTAAAATAGTGCTACAGTACAATCAACGTAATGAATAAAGGAAGATCCAGTCAGTTTGTTGTAGGCCTCAGTGTGCCGTGTATGATTGATTGAAAACTTTATTAACAGATTGCAGAATGGGTACAATACAGTACAGCTCAATACACACTTATACATTTGACGTAGAAACTACATTGGTGGGGGGGGGGGGGGGGGCTGTACATTGGAGGTGGTTGGGTGGGTGGGGGAAACTGTACAAGCAAAACTGTACATTGGAATATCGACTAAACCTTACTTGGTCCCAAGAAGAGGGTTTCGTGTATTATTGGGTTAGGACATTTACTGTACATTTACTGTACAACGAACTTGGTCCATTGCTGGCAAAGCACGACATCCTCAGGAAAAATGTGCAAAGACGTATTAGCAACTTTGCAGCCAGGAACAGCACATGGCCTGCGTGTTTTGCTCATATTATTAGGCTAAGTCACTGCACTTTGGTCTGCTCTAGGTAGATTGTGCGCGGGCATTGGCTCCAACCACAGAGCCAATCGGATCACTATCCGCTTCCCCAGCGCCACGTGACGTCACCATGCGAGTCAAATCAGAACAACCTGATTAAATGGAGCAGGAAATGAATTACCTGAATGACGACAATCCGCCAATATGGTATTTAGAGACACAGACACATTGATACTAACTCCTATTACTATAATACAATGCTAGACACTGAAAAAATACATTTATAATGCATGTCACCTTTAAAGCCTGACAGTCTCTTGTTTGATACCCACACAGTTTAATACCTGACAGTTTTGAACCTGTAATAAAAAGTTATAGACAGTAAAATAATACAGTGCAATAATAGAATAGTAGAATAGATAGTAAAATTATGCAATAGAATGGACAGAGTAAAATAGTGCTACAGTACAATCAACGTAATGAATAAAGGAAGATCCAGTCAGTTTGTTGTAGGCCTCAGTGTGCCGTGTATGATTGATTGAAAACTTTATTAACAGATTGCAGAATGGGTACAATACAGTACAGCTCAATACACACTTATACATTTGACGTAGAAACTACATTGGTGGGGGGGGGCTGTACATTGGAGGTGGTTGGGTGGGTGGGGGAAACTGTACAAGCAAAACTGTACATTGGAATATTGACTAAACCTTACTTGGTCCCAAGAAGAGGGTCTCGTGTATTATTGGGTTAGGACATTTACTGTACATTGGAGGGGGTTGGGTTTAGACATTTACAGGGGCCAGTTTCGAACTGCAGTCTCTCATAGGTGCTCTTTGAGCGTGGTTTTGAAAGTGGGTAGTGATTCACATTCCTTTACAGCTGTGGGTAGGGCGTTCCACATTGATGTGGCATAGTTGCGAAACGTGTTTAGTCCCTTGTTTGAGCCGAATCTGGGTTTGACATGATTTGTGGAGCTCCCTCTGGTGTTGTGATCGTGGTATTCACTGACCTTTGGGAAGTATTTTGACATGTACATGGGTACTTTAGTCGTGTAGTGTATCTTGAAGACCAGGCCCATTGCAAGTTGCTGTACTCTGTCGTCTTCTACTCTAAGCCATCCTAGGTTGTCAAAGTGGGCAGGGGTGAGGTGGGTTCTAGGAGTAAGGTCAAGCAGTAGTCTGACCAGTTTGTATCCCTGCCCTGCATCATGGAATGTTCCTCCTGAGCAATGTCAGAAGGATCCGCCCCTTGCTTACAAAAGAAGCCACCCAACTCCTTGTCCAATCAACAGTCACGTCTCGCCTCCCTCGACTACTGCAATGGGGTTAAGTTAACCTCGTTCCCAGCTTTATCTCGAGAGATAAAGCCTGGTAAAGCACTACGGCCGAAAGTGGGAATTGGGTAGGAAGTCCCGCCCCTGAAATCACGACAGGTGCTCGTGAAAATGCACTCTCCCCAGAAACAACCTCGTTATCGCCTCCCTCACAGTTCGAGCGTCTGCTTGTTGTTTGTTTCCCTGGGGACTATAAACAGATCAGGGGGTGCCCGGAAACCGGAAAGCCTGTAGCCGGTATTTCTGTATTTCCGATTAACACTTTAGGAGGCATAGCTTTACCAGCCTAGGTTAAGTTAGGGGTTAAGTGTCTTGCTCAAGGACACTTCGACACGCTGCCCGGGAGAAGGGGAATCGAACTGGGAACCTCCAGATTACCAGATGACTGCTCTACCTCCCGAGCCACTGATTAGTATTAGTGCTAATCAGATGTATGTACAGAGTTGTAGTATTAAGTATTAATATACACAGTACAGTACAGTGACACAGGTATAAAGACACTATGGTAGTAAGTCATACTGGCCAGCAGCGTAACTATTAAGAGTAGGTAAGGGACATGTACAAAATGTATAGATATATAGAGGCTAGTATCTACAGATATACAAAGGATTATGCAGGTATGTACAGACAGATGTGGATATATGTACATGCAGCTATGGTTAACAGTTGGTTAATATAGTTATATTCGCTTACAATTTTATACGTTTATTTTTGCATATTAATAATAATACTCAGGATTGTATTTCATATGGGTTTATATATTATAGATCATATGAGTGGCGCATGATTTCTTTTTGCTTGTGCAATTATTTAGTCTCACGAGACTTGTTTCCCACTTAATATCCGGTGACGTGTTTCCGCCTTTCTTTGAGACCCGACATGACTTGATGGATGGCTGTCTTGACTTTGCGGTCAATTCAAGCAAGTAAAATAGTTGTCTAACACAAGACAATATAACAAGAAAAAGGACAAAGACAAAAGACACAACACAATCGATGTTCTCTTATACTGGCATGCAGCCAATAAGGTATTGATTGCTATGGATGAAGATTTTCGTTATATGTTGATGGTTGATGTTATAGTCTAGTAGATAGAGGGGGGGTATCATGCACCCCCCGGAAATATACTTCTAACCAGACTTTCTAGAATGGAAAAAATGTGAAAAAAAAATGATAGGCTATGTTAACAAGTTGTGTCCCATGTATCATTTATATGCAAATTAAGGATGCAATTATAAAAAAAATCGCAAAAAAACAGTTTCATGATTCTCAGCCAATATTGCAGATAACTGAACAAATGAGGTGTCTAGACCCATGTTTTGAGGGTCAAAGATCACAATAACACTATCCCTAGAGTGATCACATGTTTTTATGTAATTTTGCCTATGCAAATCTGTGCCGTCAATACAAAATAATCACATTTTTACTAATTAGTTGAGTAGGAAAGCGGATACTATCATGCACCCCCTGGAAATATATTGTTAACCAGTGTTAGATTGGTAAAAATGTGTAGAAGATGATAGGCTATGTTAAAAATCTGTCAGAGTGTCCCATGTATCATTTATATGCAAATTAATGCCGCCATCGTCAAAAAACGAATGTAGCTATTTCAGCCAATATTGCAAATAACTGAACAAGTAGTTTGTCTAGAGTCTAGACCCATATTTTGAGGGTCAAAAATCATAATAAAATGATTGCCAGAATGATCACCTATTTGTGGCGAGCTAGTATGCAAATTAGTGGCACCTTTACAAAGAATAAAGCATTTTTACCGATAAAGACACATCATATTGTAGATGACTGAACAAAAAAAGATGTGGACTCATATTTTGAGGGTTAAAGATAGTAATACTATTTCTGAAGTGGTCACATATATCTCTGGCATGCTTATATACAAGAGTGCTGCTTTCAATGCTATTTCTTACGTAGGTCTACATGTATGTAATATACGGTAAATACGTCCTCTGTTCTGGATCTTTTTTGTTGACACAACATTCAAGTCTTTTTTTCTATTTGTATTTTGTGCCCTAAACTACTAATCATCATCATCATCATCATCATCATCATCATCATCATCATCATCATCATCATCACTAAAACAATTGTCAAAGTCTATCTCTTCGATCTCCATCTCTTCCTCCGCCTCATCACACTCGTCCTCTCCATCTTCTTTGTTGACACAACATTCAAGTATTTTTTTCTATTTGTATTTTGTGCCCTAAACCAGGGGTTCCCAAACTTTTCAGGCCGCGACCCCCAAATAACGGTGTCAGAGAGCCGCGACCCCCACTATTATAGGAGGTTTAAAAAAAAATGCAGCCCTGATCATAACACCACATATTCATTTTATAATTCTAACCCTTTAAATGCCAGTGTGTGTGATGGCATATATTTGCAATATATCAAATGCAAAGTAGATTTTTCTGGGGGGGGGTTATTACAGGCTAGCATATGTCAATGATTAGCAACAACAGTTTTTTGTAAGGGTCCCGCCTACACCAATCACATGCGGCTCCCTTTGTGTGTGTGTGAGAGCAAGAGAGAGAGAGAGATAGTTCTCCAACTTGTGTGAGTTGCAGTGATCTCCTGGTTGTTCCCCACCTAGGTTATCTAACTATTGCGCTGCTGCAACTAGAAACACTGGCCTGGCCTGCTTCTAAGTTCAGTGGCCTGACTGCATAAAAAAAAATCATCATCATCACTAAAACAATTGTCAAAGTCTATCTCTTCGATCTCCATCTCTTCCTCCGCCTCATCACACTCGTACTCTCCATCCTCCTCATCCATGTTATTTTTTTGTTATATATATACTAATGATCCTCCTCTACCAGCATGACCAACCTCTCTATATACTGATGATCCTCCTCTACCATGTCAGCATGACCAACCTCTCCATATACTGATGATCCTCCTCTACCAGCATGACCAACATCTCACATACTGGTGACCCTCCTCTACCATGTCAGCATGACCAACCTCTCTATATACTGATGATCCTCCTCTACCATGTCAGCATGACCAACCTCTCCATATACTGATGATCCTCCTCTACCATGTCAGCATGACCAACATCTCCATATACTGATGATCCTCCTCTACCATGTCAGCATGACCAACCTCTATATACTGATGATCCTCCTCTACCAGCATGACCAACCTCTATATACTGATGATCCTCCTCTACCATGTCAGCATGACCAACCTCTATATACTGGTGATCCTCCTCTACCATGTCAGCATGACCAACCTCTATATACTGATGACCATCCTCTACCATGTCAGCATGACCAACCTCTCTATATACTGGTGATCCTCCTCTACCATGTCAGCATGACCAACCTCTATATACTGATGATCCTCCTCTACCAGCATGACCAACCTCTACATACTGATGATCCTCATCTACCATGTCAGCATGACCAACCTCTATATGATCCTCATCTACCATGTCAGCATGACCAACCTCTATATACTGATGATCCTCATCTACCATGTCAGCATGACCAACCTCTCCAGATACCTTGATGATCCTCATCTACCAGCATGACCAACCTCTATATACTGATGATCCTCATCTACTATAGCCCCTTTCGTGACTGCAATGCAAGCCAGGGGCTCGAATACGCAGTCACTTATTCCTCCGTAGTAGCCAGGTTAATTTGCACCACCAAGCACTGGTCAACACTGCTCTAAACGGCTGTATTTCCGTATTTGGCTGCCTCGTGCGCCATCACAGCGCATGCGCATCATGCACCCAACGCCGGAAATACAGCCGTTTTGAGCAGTGTTGACCAGTTTATAAAAATGATTTAAAATGTTTATTAGCAACGCCGAGCTTTCAAACCCCGCCACATGTGTGTGTGAAACCCTAATGGAACGCTGGGTACCTTTGAAATGTATATCTGATATATTTTGGACCCACCGCTAGCTTTTAAGCAGTGCTTGGTGGTGCAAATTAACCTGGCTACTACGGAGGAATAAGTGACTGCGTATTCGAGCCCCTGGCTTGCATCGCAGTCACGAAAGGGGCTACATCTACTAGGGTTGGGGGGGGAAATCGATACGTAGTAGTATCGCGATACTTTGCGTGGCGATACTGTATCGATACAGGGACGCCAAGTATCGATATTTAATTATTCATACAAAATAAAAAATAACATTTTAGATGTCCTCATATACTATGTCAGCATGACCAACCTCTCCAGATACCTGGACCACGGCACTGGCTCCCCAACCATGACACTAGCACTGCAAGCTAATACATGTGTCCGAACTGGCTGAGTCTCTGGGCTCAGAGTACTGCAGCACTCTGCTGGGATACTATGACTTTTCTGGGGATGACTGTGCCAGCGCTTTAAAAGGAAAGAGACAGGTGAATCCGTTGAATAAGCTGCAGAAGAACCCTAGATTCCAGAAGGTTTTTAAGTCAGCTTGGCGCATTATCGCTGGTAACAGATGAGCTCCAACAGGAGATGGAGTCCTTCCCATGCATAATGGATGGCCATGGTCGGATGAAGTCAGTTGATGCTGTGTGAGCCAAGATGCTGCAGAAAATGATGGGTGCTGATAAAGTCCTGGGCCCTCATTTATCAACGTGGCGTACGCACAGATATGTGCTTAACCCGTGCGTACGACCATTTCTAAGCAAAGTGTGGGATTTATCAATTTGAACGTGAACTTGACTTTGTGCTTATGTCTACGCACAGCTCTGAGCATGCTTAGCTGACGCCCAGTGGTAGAATATCGTTACTACGGCATATGCGCTCCTCAGTTCATGCATTAGTTTCAACGCGGAAATAAGCTTTCGTGCATTACTCCTGACACTGGCGCGTGTTCTGTATGAACCGTAATTCATTATAGTTCATTGTGAAATAGCAACAGTAGTGTAATTATAATGGGCTCATGCGCGAACAAGAGGTTGGCTTGCTTGTTTGGCAGGGGGGGCAGACGCAGAACACCTAGTGTAACTGCCGCCGTGTCATAGTGTAATTCAAGTTAAGCTTCAGTATGATGTCATATAGTAGAACCGGTTAGAACAGGCTAGAACCTTCCAGAACTGCGCTCCACAGTGTATAAATAGAGAGAACTTACAAGGGTTCTCTCTCTCATTTCTCAACCACCATCAACCACCTAGCCCCTTTCGTGACTGTGATGCACCGAGTGAATCCACAGTCACTTGCTCCTCAATAGGAAACCAACCTAGATTTACCCTGAATGACTGGTTCTGACCGAACCGTTCGTTATACAAGAATCACAGAGACGTTTCAAAGGTACTCACAGTTGCAGGAGGGTTTCGGACAAAGATACGGGATGGTTTGAAAGCTCGGCGTTGCTAATAAACATTTTAAATATTTTTTATAAACTGGTCAACACTGCATTATTTCCGGCGTTGTGTGCATGATGCGCATGCGCTGTGATCACACCAGGCAGCCAACGCCGGAAATAATGCCGTGTTGACCAGTTTATAAAAAATATTTAAAGTGTTTATTAGCAACGCCGAGCTTTCAAACCATCCCGTATCTCTGTCCGAAACCCTCGTGCAAATGTGAGTACCTTTGACATTTCTCTGTGATTCTTGTATAACGAACGGTTCGGTTAGAACCAGTCCTTCAGGGTAAATCTAGGTTGGTTTCCTATTGAGGAGCAAGTGACTGTGGATTCACTCGGTGCATCACAGTCACGAAAGGGGTTACAGAACGCCCACCTCCACCAAACGCGATTAAATATTGTTTCAAATAAAAAGCGACATACTATTATTTTGTGTCATGTTTCCAAATAAGATTGGCCACAACTAAATGCTTTCTACTTCAATTTGTTGGTTAGAATAGATTACCCTACCCAAAGCTGTAAAGGAATGTGAATCACTACCCACCTTCAAAAACACTCTCAAAGAACACCTACGGGAGACTGCAATTCAAAACTGGCCCCTACAAATGTCCTAACCCAGTTGTACAATAAAGACCAAGCATGGCTTTGTCAGTATTCCAATGTACCCAACCCCCCCCCCCCCCCCCCCCCCCACCTCCAATGTACAGCCCCACCCAACCCCACCCCACCTACCCAACCTCCTCCAATGTACAATTTCTATGTCAAATGTAGGTCAGTATTCCAATGTACAGTGTCCCCCCCCCCCCTACCCAACCCCCCCCCCCCCCCCCCCCCACCTCCAATGTACAGCCCCACCCCACCTACCCAACCTCCCCCAATGCACAGTTTCTATGTCAAATGTATATACACTCTTTTTCTGGATTTTTTTAGTATCACAAACAGTACTGTATTTGAAAATCTGGTATGTCATAAATGTATAGATGTAGCAGTACTGTCTATCTGTATGTCGTGTGTGTCATATGATGAATTGAAAATGGAGGACCCTGATGGAAACAAGACGAAAGTCTTTCTCAGGTCTGCATCCTCTTAACAATTGTATGTATTGAGCTGTACTGTACTGTACCCATTCTGCAATCTGTTAATAAACGTTTCAATCAATCAATCAATTACCTCGCTCCGTTGAAACTTCACTGAGACTAACAAAAGACAGTATTTTAATAATAATAATAATAACAATAATAATAATAGAGCTTCATTTTATATAGCGTCTTTCAAGAGACCCATGCAAGGTCGCTTTACATAGATAGGGGGGGGAAATAACAAAGTAATAAACATAGTGGACAGACTTATGTAAATATGATGATGGGATTCAAGTTCATGTTTGTATTTATCACATAGGCAGGCTACACATAGGCTACATCATACATGGCAGTGAGATTCATTGTTCTTGTATATGCTCTCGTATTATTGTTTATATAGGCTACCCAATACTGATATCAAAATAGATTGTATGCCTCTAGAAATCATATGCAGCAGGTAGAAAATGTACGGAAAATCCGTCGCGATTTGGAATACAATTGAGGAGAACTTTAATCCCTGGGTATTAATCGAACAAAACGGAAAAAGGCAGTCATATTCCAGCATGGGCTTTATTAGTTAATATGGTCTTTAAGAGATATCATATCTGACATCACCGTACGTGTACATGTCTGTCAGCCTGTCTCGTATTGCTCCATAACACGCAATTCCCTCGGGTCAGTCCATTATTTCACATCCCATGGGGGTGTTTCATGACCATATATGGATAATCGGGGCGGTTCTGGTATGCAAATACTTAAAACCATGCACAAGCTCAAGCTTAGGAGCAAGGTGATATTTATGAAGACAGGTGTGCGTAGGACCTGTGTACGCACGTGTGATAAATCCTGTTTCTTTTGTGCGTGCACACATTCTAAATTATGTGCTTAAGAACGAAAATAGAATACTTTCTAAGAAAACTTGATAAATGAGGGCCCTGGATGCAAACTCCAAAGTAGACCTTGAACGCCTGCCTCCTCCTAAGGTCTGTCTCATCCCACATGTACAGCGAGCCAACTTCAGAGAAGTTACAAAAGAGCAGAACAGCCAATATTCAAGAGGCCCAAAGCCTATGATCAAAGTATGGACTGGGAAAAACAATGGATGAGGAGGTGTTAGAGCCTGTCTGGACGGTTGGACCCATCCTCCGTCCTTCTCTTGTTGAGGTACTGGCCCAGAAAGTGGAGTAAGAAGAGCAAGGAGGAGGATGGAGAGTACGAGTGTGATGAGGCGGAGGAAGAGATGGAGATCGAAGAGATAGACTTTGACAATTGTTTTAGTGATGATGATGATGATGATGATGATGATGATGATGATGATGATGATGATGATGATGATGATGATGATGATGATGATGATGATGATGATGATGATGATGATGATGATGATGATGATTAGTAGTTTAGGGCACAAAATACAAATAGAAAAAAAGACTTGAATGTTGTGTCAACAAAGAAGATATCCAGAACAGAGGACGTATTTACCGTATTACATACATTTAGACCTACGTAAGAAATGGCAGTGAAAGCAGCACTCTTGTATATGTCTTGTATATGCCAGAGATATATGTGACCACTTCAGAAATTGTATTACCATCTTTAACCCTCAAAACATGAGTCCACATCTTTTTTTGTTCAGTCATCTATATCAGTGGTTCCCAAAGTCGGGGTCGCGACCCAAATGTGGGCCGCGAGCAGCCACGGGTGGGCCGCGAGATGATTTAAAAAAAATAAAAAAAAAATAAAAAAAATTTTTTTTTTTATTTTTTATTTTTAATTTTTTTTATTAAAATTTTTTTTTTCAGGCCACTGAACTTAGAAGCAGGCCAGGACAGTGTTTCTAGTTGTATTCTAAAATTCTATTCTATTGTATTCTAAAATGTGACTATATGGTTTTATATTAACATAATAAATAAACAAAAACGAAAAATCTACTTATTTCAACGAACATTTCAAACTAAATAACAGATTATGCACATAAAACGCTGAAAACAACCGAAGCAACAATAGTATTTTAATGAGGCTATTATTATTATCATTATTATTTTGCAACAAGTTAGCCCTCTCATAAATAGCACATATAAATGAATAACTAACTTGAACTAACTTAATAGGATTGAAGTGATATTTGGCTTAAAAAATCGGTCGCCTGGCAAAAAAAAAATAAAAAAAAGCCAGACAATGTGCATTGGGCCGCGGCTCTCTGACGCCTTATTTTCTGGGCCCCGGCCTGAAAAGTTTGGGAACCCCTGATCTATATGATGTGTCTTTATTGGTAAAAATGCTTTATTCTTTGTAAAGGTTACACTAATGTGCATACTAGCTCGCCACAAACAGGTGATCATTCTGGGAATAGTTTTATTATGATTTTTGACCCTCAAAATATGGGTCTAAATAACCTACTTGTTCAGGTATTTGCAATATTGGCTGAAATAGCGACATACATTTTTTGATGATGGCGTCATTAATTTGCATATAAATGATACATGGGCAGATTTTTAACATAGCCTATAATTTTCTACACATTTTTACCAATCTAACACTGGTTAACAATATATTTCCAGGGGGTGCATGATAGTATCCGCTTTCCTACTCAACTTGTAACTGACCGCCAAGGGTCAAGATGCCTATCATCTTTATTATCAGTCAGCTTTCATTTACATTGGTCTAGATGATCAACTTTTCTTTATTAGCTCAGAATATTAAGCTTTCTATTTAAGAAACCCTGGGTTAATATTTCAGTTGCCGCTTGTGCATTTTCCTTTAGTGTCCACATGGGGGCAGAGCTCGTCTTTTCTATAGTATAAAGGTCACAGCATCCTGTTTGTTCTAAAAGAGACCTGTAACTAATACAGGAAGTAACCCAGAGACAACGTCGGAGCAGACAGCGAACTATATAGAGTACAAGGACCTTACTTCAGTAATTAACACCCCTTGGTAAAGCGGAATAAGGTACGTTGAACACTAAAATGTATTATTATTATTGAAGATGTCTATATTTTGCGTGTTGTAGACATGTAAAGTGGTGCACTGACTGATTCGGTTCTAATCAAGAGCACCTGCTGCCGAACAAGTAACGTTACTTATTATTATTAGTTTCCCTAAATGCCCTTTTATTATGGAAGACGAGTTCACCCTTGATATCATTAAATTCAAATGTTTGTTTGAACGCATTATGTGCTTTGTTGTGGTTCTGTGAACAATATAACTAATTGTGTATGTTTGTGTTTTGACTGTCATAGTTTTCACGGTGCAAACGGGGCAAACGGTGCAACCATCACAACCTGTACAACCACGGTGCAACGACGACTGCAAAAGAAAAGCTACAGTGCTGCTATGCTAAAATGCAAAAGAAAAGAGAAAATAAATAAAAGCACCTGTACGAAACATAACCGCATCTTTATTTCATCACCATGCCGGGGGGCAGTTACAGTGAAAACGTACCCAACAGTGAGTAAACCATACTCTGAAGAGGATCAACAGTGAGTAAACCATACTCTGAAGAGGATCAAATGTGAGTAAACCCATACTCTGAAGAGGATAAATGTATTATGAAGACCTTATTCTGAAGTGGATAAATGTATGATGTAGACCTTACTCTGAAGAGGATAGATGTTCTGAAGAGGATGGATGTATTATGAAGACCTTATTCTGAAGTGGATAAATGTACAATGCAGACCTTACTCTGAAGAAAATACATGTATGATGAAGACCTTACTCTGAAGAAGATACATGTATGATGAAGACCTTACTCTGAAGAAAATACATGTATTATGACGACCTTATTCTGAAGAAGATACATGTATGATGAAGACCTTACTCTGAAGAAAATACATGTATTATGAACAGTGATGCCACAGATTACTTGTAAAAGTAATCTGATTACTGATTACTGATTACTCGTTTAAAAAGTAATCTTAGTTACTTTACTGATTACTTGTAACTTAAGAGTAACTTAGTTACTTTGAAAATAACTAGGTTACGAAGTCGTCGTCCCTGCTGCTGCCACAACATAAGAATGACACAAAAAAATTTAGTAAAATGTACTCAGTTTGAGTAAAAGGTACTAATAGGGCAGGTAGGCCTATCTATAGATCTATAGATTTCACAAAAGATAAATGGTCAATAACACCAACCAACGAACTAGATTCTTGTACCGGATCTCCTCTCTGGTAAACAAGAATACCCTGAAGACTCTGGCAGGAGCACTCATTCAAGGGTACTACGACTATGCGTGCACCTCATGGTACCAAAGCACCTCAAAGGCGCTTAAAACAAAATTACAAACATCACAAAACAAACTGGTCAGACTACTACTTGACCTGAACCCCAGAACCCACCTCACCCCTGCCCACTTTGACAACCTAGGATGGCTTAGAGTAGACGACAGAGTACAGCAACTTGCAATGGGCCTGGTCTACAAGATACACTATACGACCGGGGTACCCATGCACATGTCAAAATACTTCCCAAAGGTCAGTGAATACCACAACCACTACACCAGAGGAAGCTCAACAAATCATGTAAAACCCAGATTCGGCTCAAACAAGGGACTAAACACGTTTCGCAATTATGCCACAACAATGTGGAACGCCCTACCCAAAGCTGTAAAGGAATGTGAATCACTACCCACATTCAAAACCGCTCTTAAAGAGCACCTACAGGAGGCTGCAATTCTAAACTGGCCACCGTAAATGCCCAAAACCCCCACCACCTCCTAATAGACAGTCTCCTCCCCACCGCATGTATATATTCCCTCCCCGCCGTATGTATATTTCTCTCCCACCCACCCACCCCCTCCTAATGTACAGTCCCCTCCCCATCATATGTATATACTCTGTCAGGATCTAGGGGTAACAGTACTGTATATTTGAATACCGTTTATGTCACAAATGTATCAGTACTAAATACCTATATGTCCCTATGCCATAAATGTCATGTATGTTGTGTATGTCATAAATGTCTATATGAATTGAAAATGGGGGACCCTGATGGAAACAAGACAAATGTCTTTCTCAGGTCTGCATCCCCTTAACAATTGTATGTATTGAGCCGTACTGTATTGTACCCATTCTGCAATCTGTTAAATAAAGTTTTCATTCATTCATTCATTCACCACATGTAGGCTGATATGTAGCCTACCTTTGAGGCCTGCCCTATTCAGATATGGTTCTAATGTTCCTAGTGATGCATTGTGTTCTGTTTGTTTTGTTTAGTCCCAGCGTCCTGTGTTACTTCTTACTCTAAAGAAGAACTGCTGAACATTGGGAAATCAATCCCACTTGACATTTTCCCTCAACTACTCACCCGCTCCACGGATCTGTTGGATGTGCTCGTGAGGGGAACCGCGGTCTTCATCCAGGCTGTGAAGTGGGTCAGGCGGCAGCGCGGCAAAAGGGCTGGCTCCCTGGCTCGCCTCCGCCGGAGAGGATCTCGTCCTCCTCTCCCGGGTATATTCCTCTCAAACGTGAACTCTCTCTGCAATAAAATGGATGAGCTCCGGTCCCTCGTAGCAAAGAGCAATGACTTTCGCTCAACAGCAGTGTTCGCGTTCACGGAGACCCATCTGTCACAACAATAACAGCCGCGCCCACCAGCATGGAACAACTTGAGGTTGCGTGCTGTGACGTCACTCCCCCAATACAAGGAAATACAGCTCCAAGCGTATTTTTGACTGTCTAAAACGAAATAAAATACTGCATTCCGCCTGCATTATGAATTTATGATGAGATAATAACGAAATAGTAACGCACAGCCACTTGGACAAGTAACTGCAATCAGATTACTGGCTTTTAAAGATTAACGCGTTAGATTACTATTTTCGGGGAAAAGTAATCAGATTACTGTAACGCGTTACTTAGTAACGCGTTAGTGGCATCACTGATTATGAAGACCTTATTCTGAAGAAAATACATGTATGATGAAGACCTTATTCTGAAGAAAATACATGTATGATGAAGGCCTTACTCTGAAGAAGATACATGTATGATGAAGACCTTACTCTGAAGAAAATACATGTATGATGAAGACCTTATTCTGAAGAAGATACATGTATGATGAGAAGGAAGAATGAACCTACTGATTTAATTACTATGCTGTCTGGTATCCATCCCAGCAATTACTATGCTGTCTGGTATCCATCCCAGCAATACCACAGACGTGTGGCAACTCCTGTATATCTAATTAACCCTATGCTGTCTGGTATCCATCCCACTCTTAAATACCATCTATTTATTGACATTTTAAATTTGTGTGATCAAGCACAATGTCGGCCCAAGAAGACGATGCTGGCAACCTCTTAGAGTTGGAACAGAACAGGACAGGTGCTCGCCAAAGAACTCTAACAGAGAAAGGAAAGGAGAATCGTGAGGTGGAGGATAAGAAGAATGAGAAAGCTTTTAACAAAGCTTATCACAAGTGGAAGAAGATAGCAAAGGAAGCCAGAGGGAAACTGAGAACCTTCTGTCTGGCAGAAGAACTTGATAGACTAAAACAAGACATTCAAGCAAGTCATGACCTAGTAAGAAGCTTGTATGAGTTCATTTTACGTAACCATGCCACAACTCCCGAGATCGCAAATAAAATGGACGCCTGTATCCAGCTGACGACAGACACCCAAGAGCTTGTGTGTAGACAGCTGGAAACAAAAGAAGAAGATTTTAATGAAAGACTTGAGAAGGATAGGGTGAGAATAGCTCTGAACAAAGAGGAGTACAGGTCTGTATATGGACACACAAATACTGAAACATTTCACTCTCAACGCTCCAAGGCGTCAAGCAGGCGGAGGGAAGCTGAACTCGCGGCTAAAGTAGAAGAGGTGAAGGCCATCCAAGTGATCCAGGCTCAGCAAACCAGTCTCCTCCAACTAGAGGGGGAAGAGGCAGCCATGCTGGTGGAAATGGAGAAGATAAAGGTGGAGAGTCGACGTAAGCTGGAGTCGGAGAGGGTGAAGCTACAGCAGCTACAAGCAGAGAAGGAAGTCCAGGTAGCAGCAGCCCGAGTGAGGGCATACAGTTCTGGAAGTGATCTCGACAACGAAGAAGAAGAAGACACTGACCATGAAATAAATACTGCTCACCAAAATCCTGAATATAGTGCGCCGCTACATCCTACATCATTCCAACGTCAAGCATCTCCCAGAGCGACTGCAAACCAAGAGGCCTTCAGTCTAGCCGAAGCAATCACAAGTGCATTAAGCATGAATCGCCTACCTACACCAGAACCAACAATATTCAACGGTGACCCTATGAAATTTGTTGATTGGAAAATGACCTTCATGACCCTGATACACCGAAAGCCTCTCCCAACAAGTGATAAGATGTTTTATATGAAAATGTACCTTACTGGAGAAGTCTGTGGAAGGATTCTTTTACAGAGACTCCGAAGAAGCATATAAAGGTGCCTGGAGAGTGTTGGAAGAAAGGTATGGGAACCCCTTCATTATACAAAGGGCGTTCAGAGACAAGCTAATGAGATGGCCTAAGATAAACACAAACGATCCTCTGGCGCTCCGAGAGTTTGCAGACTTCCTACAGGGATGCACAGAGGCGATTCCACATGTCCAAGGGCTGGCCATCTTGAATGACTGTGAAGAGAACCACAAACTGCTCAAGAAACTACCTGAGTGGATTGTGCGAAGATGGAGCAGGATCATCGTAGAAGAGCTAGACAAATCTGGAAGCTATCCAAGTCTTGCACACTTTTCAAGGTTTCTGAACAAAGAGGCATGAATAGCCTGTAACCCCATCGCCTCCCCACTACTGTTGAACTCCAGAGCCTCAGACGAGAGGTTTCCCAAGAGAGCCAGAGCGTTGAATACAAGCACTCACATAAAGAGCAACATCGTGGAGACACAGTATTCACCCTATAGAGCCAGACCACCTTGCCCCATCTGCAAGAATGAGAATCATGGCATTGCTACGTGCACTAACTTCGCATCAAGGTCTATAGAAGATAAGAGAACGCACATCTACCAAAATCATCTCTGCTTTGGATGTCTGAGGAAGGGACACTCCAGCAAGGACTGTAAACGGCGACATACCTGCAACACCTGCAACCGTCATCATCCAACGTGTCTGCACGAAGAGAGGTCACAAGCACCAGAGACAACCCAGAGTGGCACATCTACTGCAAACTACCGGAGACAAGAAGTCCGCAAAGTTGTGTCTCACACTACAACCCGATGTGCTTCTGCCACCTCAAGCATTGTCCCAGTCCTTGTGTCTTCAGTTCACAAGCCACAAATAACGGTGCTCACTTATGCACTACTTGACACACAGAGTGATTCAACGTTTATCTTAGAGGACCTGCTTGAGGAGTTAAGTGTGGAAAGTCAACCTGTGAAGCTGAGACTCAGTACAATGACTGCTGTAAATACAGTTATAACCAGCAAGAGTGTCAGCGGCCTACAAATCAGAGGACTCCATTCTGCAAACAACATCAGAGTGCCACAAGCCTACACTCGTAGCTTCATCCCAGTGGACAAATCCTACATTCCTACTGGTAAAACAGCGCTACAGTGGCCTCACCTCAAGCATCTCGTAAACAAGTTACCATCACTTCTAGACTGTGAAGTGGGTATGTTAATAGGATGTGATTGTCCCTCAGCGCTAGCTCCACTCGAAGTCATCACAGGCTGTGAAAACGAACCTTTTGCACAGCGAACAGAGCTTGGCTGGAGCATAATAGGCTCATCTAACCCTCATCTGGACAGACAAGGGAGCCAGAGCTTTGTACATAGAGTGTCAGAAAAAGAAATACCAGCCCCGTCTACAACAGATGTCCTGAAAGTACTTGAGTCGAACTTCTCTGAAAAGAACTACGAGGACAAGTACGTGTCTCAAGAAGATGTTCACTTCATACAATTCCTCAGTGATCACATCAGGCAGAAAGAAGATGGACACTACGAGATGCCTCTACCTTTCAAGGGTAGCAGCCCACCATCCCTACTGTAACTGAGGGGTACAATTCCCTGACTGTATTGAATAAGTATGGTATCATTAAACCACTACTGACTTATGTACATTACTACTGGCCATACAGTACACAGGTATATGAGATGAACACCTCCACAATGACACGGTTCCACAACAAATCTTGGTTAGAATAATATTTATTAGCAGCACGAAGATTATCTTACATTACTTGAGAATTAGAGTCGCGCTTGTAAGGCGAAGAATGTGCATGAATAGGTCAAGAGCGTCAGTCCATTAGAATATTACGCAGGAGATAATGAATACCACCTGTATCATAGGAATTATATCTATGGTACACTAGTAGGGCAGCGGGAGATACTAGTAGGGTCCCTCCGGTTGTAGGCCAGCAGGGGAGAGGATTTGTCGGTAACGAAAGTCTGGGTCAACGAAGAATAAGGAGACTCCAGATACAGGAGACAGTGCAATAATCTCTTGATCCGCAGACGAACAACAGCTATTCTCCGGTATACAGTGCAGCATGGAGGAAAGCTAGCCAGCCTCAGGCGTCCTAGAGGCGGGCTCGACGATGCTCCTCACAGGGTAAATCCCACACAGTTGTGGGTGTAGACGATTCTCCGCTCCATCAGATACAGGACCAAAGCAAATATAATCCAGCCGAAAAGGGCTCTGTAGTCGTCGGGTAGGTTATCCAGTGTACATATCCACACGGTCCTCGTCTAGGGCTCCTCGGATGACGGCACCAGGTTAAGCCGCCCAGCCTGGATAAGCACACTAGCTAGGTACGAGGAAGCGTTGGTAATGCTGGTCACTGTAGAACGGTAGCCGCACAATACACTATACATAAATAGACTATTACTGAATAATAGAATAGGTCGAACTCGACGGTACAGCGTTAAACTCTGATACTTCAGCTATCAATTCGCACGCGGTCTCAAGGCTCTATTTCGGGGCAAAACGGGCCCACTTCACAGCACGTTGTATCGTGGTGTGAGGCTTCAACTTATTGGGTAACATACTTCTGTATTCACCTGCGCCGTATTTATACGTTAGGTGAACAATCTAGTACCAGCCTTATTTCTGTCTCGTATTCTTGCGCAGAGCCGGTCATGTCCAGGCATGTCTTTGGCGGTGACTTTGAACTAGACCTTGGGGGTATGGCAGTGGCGCCTAGGGGATCGCTGTCCAATAGGAGAACGAAATATTATGGTCTGTACTAGGTAAAAGGGATATTCCGTGTTTATGTACAAAGAATACACAAGGGATATCAGACGATATACAAATACTATGCAATATATATCAAGTAATAAATATATATATTCGGTTTAATCTGATCCTTCGTAACACCTACCAAACAACAAGAGACTAGCTACAGTCCGCCTCCAGTCTCTAAAGAAGAAACTAAAGACAGATAAAGAGTATCACGAACGCTATAAGGCTTTCATGAAAGACATCATCGAGAAAGGTGACGCAGAACTTGACCATATCACTTCATATGGAGAGACTGCTTGGTACCTTCCTCATCACGGCATTTACCACCCTCAAAAGCCTGGCAGGCTAAGGGTCGTGTTTGACTGCTCAGCTAAATTCTGTGCAGTTTCCCTAAATGACTGTCTATTGACCGGTCCCGACTTAATTAACTCCCTAATAGGAGTTCTATGCCACTTCAGAAAGGAAGACGTGGCCATAATCTGCGACGTGGAAAGAATGTTCCACCAGTTCTTCGTCCACCCTGACTCTCGAAAATACCTCAAGTTCCTGTGGTGGAAGGAAGGTGATTTGGAAACAGAACCACAGGAATACAGGATGGCAGTTCACCTCTTTGGAGCTGCTTCGTCTCCTGGATGTGCCAACTTCGGCCTAAGGTACATGGCACACCAACATAGAGAAGACTACCCAGCAGCCTCAGCCTTCATTGAGAAGAACTTCTACGTTGATGATGGGTTAGCCAGCGTTTCATCAGTCGAAGAGGCCAAGAAACTGATCATCGAGGCACAAAAGTTGTGCAAACGGGGAGGCCTACGCCTCCACAAATTCAACTCTAACCACAAAGACGTCCTCGACTGTGTGAAACCCTCAGAAAGAGCCACAATCACTGACCCTCTCGAACTTAAGCTGGAAGCTACCCCAACTGAGCATGCACTTGGCCTTCAGTGGTCTATAGACAACGACACCTTCAGCTTCAATGTCAACATGAAAGACCAGCCTTCAACCCGTCGAGGAATCCTCTCCATCGTCGCCTCTCTTTATGACCCACTCGGGTTTGTTGCCCCATTCACCCTAAGCGGAAAACGCATACTCCAAGAACTATGCCGTAGAGGCATAAGATGGGATGATCCACTGCCAGATGACTTAAAGCCACGGTGGGAGGAGTGGAAGATCGGGCTATATAACTTAAAGGAATTCACGATCCCTAGATGCTACCACCCACATGACTTCGGCAACATCATCAAGACAGAACTGCATCACTTTGCTGATGCCAGCAGCATGGGGTATGGCGCTTGTTCCTACCTCAGGTACAAAAATGACAAAGACACAGTACACTCCAGTCTTGTGATGGCCAAAGCAAGAGTAGCACCCACAAAAGTCTCAAGCATCCCACGACTCGAGCTCTCAGCGGCAGTGGTCGCAACAAAAATGAGTGTGTTGCTGAAAAGAGAACTGCAGATGAAGATCGATGAAGAATTCTTCTGGACAGATTCACAAGTAGTTCTGGGCTACATCACTAATGAGGCAAGAAGGTTCCATGTGTTTGTCGCGAACAGAGTCCAACTGATAAGAGAAAACACTGACCCACGTAAATGGCACTATATCGAGACAGCGGAGAACCCGGCAGATCATGCCTCCAGAGGCCTTCAAGCATCTCACATTCCTTCAACAAACTGGATGTCAGGTCCTACATTTCTCTGGGAGCAAGAAGTACATCCCAAACTGAACCCTTTCGCAGAGCTACTCGTCGGCGATCCTGAAGTTAAGGCTGTCCAAGCTTTCACAACCAAAGTTAACAATTGTACAGACATTCTAATTCGCCTAAATCAGATCTCTTCATGGTCAAATATCCTGAAAGTAGTCGCAAGAATCAAGAGGCTGGGATCGGGAAAAGTACACAACACCGAACTGGTGACAGTCGAAGAACGAGAAAGAGCTTCCGAAATAGTGATCAAGCTCGTCCAGCAGCAAGCCTTCTCTCAGGAAATTAAGAGATGCCAGGAAGGAGATGCTCTTCCAAGTTCAAGTGCTCTTCATTCCCTTGATCCAATTCTGCATCGAAAACTTCTCTGTGTGGGTGGAAGATTGAGACACTCATCCCTCAGTCAAGAAATGAAACATCCCATCATTTTGCCAAAAGACAGCCCTATCACCAAGCTAATTACGGCTCACCACCACGCCCAAGTTTGTCACCAAGGCCAAAGTCAAACTCAAATGGAACTGAGAGCAAATGGATTCTGGGTCATTGGTGGGAGCAAATTAGTAGCCAAGCTGATTCACAATTGTGTGCGATGCAGGAAACTCCGACGACCTACTGAAGAACAGCAAATGGCTGAACTCCCTAAAGAGCGTGTGGAAGACTCACCGCCTTTCTCATACAGTGGCATGGACTGCTTCGGCCCTTTCCTGATTAAAAAGGCACGGAAGGAGTACAAAAGGTATGGCCTGATACTAACTTGTCTGGCTTCACGAGCTGTCCACATCGAGATGCTTGAAGACTTATCAACAGACTCATTCATTAACGCCTTGAGATGCTTCATCAGCCTCAGAGGAGCTGTTCGGCAACTTCATTGCGACCACGGTACTAACTTTGTGGGAGCTAGAAACCAGTTTAGAGAAGCACTCTAAACAATGTGACGCCAAGTTACTGGAGATCTTTCTAGCAGAGAAACAGTGTGAATTCGTCTTCAACGCTCCATCCGCCAGCCATGCAGGTGGTGTCTGGGAACGTCAAATCAGGACCGTGAGAAATGTGCTGAACGCCACTATCGCTCTGTGTCCAGGCAGACTTGATGACGCCTCCCTTAGAACACTCTTCTATGAAGCTACAGCTATTGTAAACAGCCGACCACTGACAGTAGATGGTATCAACAACCCCATGGCCCTAGAACCCTTAACACCAAACCACCTCGTCATGATGAAGTCTAAAATCGCTCTTCCACCCCCTGGGAGATTTGTTAAAGAGGACATGTACGCAACCAAGAGATGGCGCAGAGTCCAGTACCTAATCGAACAATTCTGGAGCCGCTGGAAGAAGGAATACCTCCTGAACATTTCCACACATGTGGAAGTGGCACGTACCACGGCGTAACCTCAAGGTGAACGACATAGTCATCCTCAAGGACAGTAACCTTCCAAGAAGCCAGTGGCAACTAGGTCGAGTCGTCGAAGCCACTCAAGAGAGCGACGGTCTAGTGTAGGCGGCACAGTGGTGTAGTGGTTAACACTGTCGCCTCACAGCAAGAAGGTCCAGGGTTCGATTCCCACTTGGGGACCAGGTTTCCATGATGCCAGGTACCCAGGTGGGGTATCTCCCAGGCCTTTCTGTGTGGAGTTTGCATGTTCTCCCCGTGCTCGCAAGGGTTTCCCCCCCGATAAGATAAACCCAATGGAAAAACATGCACAACAACAGATCGCTAACGCTGTGGCGTCCTTGACGAAGACGGACAGGAGCACTTGGATTGGTCCCCTGGCGCAGCTCACGTTGACGCCTGTCTGCTCCCGGCTGCCCTTGGGGGGGAAGGACGACGGGATGGGTTAATCGCAGAGACGAATCACATCTGCGATTCTAAAGAGACAATGCATGCGTGTGTGTTCCGGTGTGTGTGCTAAAAAACGAACCGCTAATTTACATTGGTCTAGATCAGTGTTTCTCAAAGTGGGGGGCGCGCCCCCCAGGGCGGGCGCAGAAGCATGACAGGGGGGGCCTTGAGATTTAAATTTTTTTTTTTTTTTTTTTTTTTGATTACAGAAAATTATCACTAAAGTGCTATCTGTTGCAGCTGCACTGTTCTCCATGAAAATACCATATTTGGATAAGTTTGACCATTTCTCAAAATCTGAAAATCATTATTTAATAAAACACAGAAAAGGATCACCAAGTTACTCTGGATAAAAAAAAACTTTACAGACAACATTGAGACAAAGCTTCCTGACACATCTCCATCCAAACTCTTGGAAGAACTCATTGAAATCTCATCTGATACCACCTGGAGAGCTAGTTTCAGAGTGTGATGCTGAGTACCAAGTATCTCATGATGCAGCAGTTAAGGTGTTGATACCATTCAGCACCACATATCTGTGTGAAGCTGGCTTTTCATCCATGACAGCTCTGAAAACAAAATATAGGGCCAAGTTGAGCCTTGAGGATGACATGCGTGTTGCCATGTCAAAGACTGACAGCAATAAAGACTGTTTGCTTATTTCCTATGTTCGCTTTGTAAATTCCCAGTCACTGAGTGAAGATCTGCTGTTTTGCAAATATGTCAAAAACAGAGCGACAGCTGATGAGCTCTTCGAAATTATTGACAGTTACCTGACAGAACATGGACTGAAATGGGAGAACTGTGTGGGCTTTTGCTCTGACGGTGCGCAGGCCATGGCAGGGAAAAGGAGGGGGCTACAGGCGCTCATCAAGGGGGTCTTGTCAAACGCACAATGGACGCACTGTAAATTCACAGAGAGGCACCAGCGTCAAGACAGCTTAGCCCTGAGCTGAATGAGGTTTTGACAGAAGTTATAAACGTGGTAAATTTCATCAAAACCCGAGCCCTGAAAGCGCGCCTGTTCTCTGCGCTGTGTGAGGAGATGGGAGCTGACCATTCTGCAGTGCTGTTTCACAGCGAGGCAAGGTGGCTCTCGCGAGGGAAGGTGTTGTCAATTTGAAAGGTCACGATATTGGTGTTATTTCAATGCATTTAAACATGGCCCATTTCATGACTATTTTGTTGGGGCGAGGGGGCCCAAGATATTTTGGTCCGCCAAAGGGGGGCCTGACAGAAAAAGTTTGAGAAGCACTGGTCTAGATGATCAACTTTTCTTTATTAGCTCAGAATATTAAGCTTTCTTTTTTTCTTTTTTTTATTGGTCTTTTTCCCCCTCCATTTTCCTCCGATTTTCTCCCATCCCAATGTTAGTCGTATGCCAATTCCCAGTCCCTTCCTGGTCGCTGCGCACTTACCCCTCACAGTCAGATCATCTGGGAGAGTGGAGGCTACCACATGCTTCCTCCGACACACGTCCAGCCAATCACCGCTTCTTTTCACCTGGCAGCGCGGATTCTCATCGAGAGGGCGTAGCGTGTGGGAGGATCACACTATCCCCCTCAAGTCCTATCCGCGCTTAGCAGGCGCCCCGACCGAACTGTAGGAGTTGCTGTTTACAACGACCCGGACCCACCCCGCCAGCTTCTCCCACCCTCTAATACAGCCAATTGTATTAGTGCAGACGGCCAGCCAAGCTGGTGACAACCCCGGAGCTGTGAGCTGGATTCGCTGGATTCGCTGGATTCGAACAGGCGAATCCAGCTCACAGCTCCGGGGTTGGTGACGAACGCAATCTCCGCTCGGCCACCTAACCGCCCTAGAATATTAAGCTTTCTATTTAAGAAACCCTGGGTTAATATTTCAGTTGCCGCTTGTGCATTTTCCTTTAGTGTCCACATGGGGGCAGAGCTCGTCTTTTCTATAGTATAAAGGTCACAGCATCCTGTTTGTTCTAAAAGAGACCTGTAACTAATACAGGAAGTAACCCAGAGACAACGTCGGAGCAGACAGCGAACTATATAGAGTACAAGGACCTTACTTCAGTAAAACACCCCTTGGTAAAGCGGAATAAGGTACGTTGAACACTAAAATGTATTATTATTATTGAAGATGTCTATATTTTGCGTGTTGTAGACATGTAAAGTGGTGCACTGACTGATTCGGTTCTAATCAAGAGCACCTGCTGCCGAACAAGTAACGTTACTTATTATTATTAGTTTCCCTAAATGCCCTTTTATTATGGAAGACAAGTTCACCCTTGATATCATTAAATTAAAATGTTTGTTTGAACGCATTATGTGCTTTGTTGTGGTTCTGTGAACAATATAACTAATTGTGTATGTTTGTGTTTTGACTGTCCTAGTTTTCACGGGGCAAACGGTGCAACCGTCAAAACCTGTACAACCACAGTGCAACGACGACTGCAAAAGAAAAGCTACAGTGCTGCTATGCTAAAATGCAAAAGAAAAGAGAAAATAAATAAAAGCACCTGTACGAAACATAACCGCATCTTTATTTCATCACCATGCCGGGGGGGCAGTTACACAACTAATTAGTAAAAATGTGATTATTTTGTATTGACGGCACAGATTTGCATAGGCTACTTACATAGAAACATGTGATCACTCTAGGGATAGTGTTATTGTGATTTTTGACCCTCAAAACATGGGTCTAGACACCTCATTTGTTCAGTTATCTGCAATATTGGCTGAGATATATGAAACTGATTTCTTTGCGATTTTTTGATAATCGTGTCCTTAATTTGCATATAAATGATACATGGGACACTCTGACAACTTCTTTTTTTTTATCCACTTTTTCTCCCATTTTCTATTTTTCTCCCATCCCAATTTTGTATCATCCAATTCAACCCTCCCCTGTCACGAACGCTGTTTCTTGCCTCCCACAAGCCGGCTGCAATGTGGACTAAGTCATACATAGCACAAGTCCCCTCCGGTACTTGAGGTAACAGCAGTCGCATCTTTTCACCTGCGCAGCTCGATCTCTCAGTGGCGAGGAGTAACGTGTGGGAGGCTCACGCTGCCCCCGACACTTCCTGATTCTACTGCGCAGGCGCACCAACCGACCTGTAGGAGTCGCTGTCCACAACGCCCGATCCCCACCCATCAGTTTCCCACCCCCTAATACGGCCAATGTGTATTAGTATGAACGACCAGCTAAACTGAAAGCAATGTGGAGCGCTGGGCTCGAACAGGCAAGCCCAGCGTCTCCGTCATTCGTGGCGAGCGCCTTGCCCACTACGCCACGTAGCCGCCCCACTCTGACAACTTGTTAACATAGCCTATCATTTTTCTTCACCTTTTTTCCATTCTAGAAAGTGGGGGTGCATGATACCCCCCTCTATCTACTAGACTATTAGCTACGTTTTTGATGGCTTTCAATTGCTAATGGTATCATTTGTATGTATTGTGTACAGATTTTACGGTTTGGATGGAGAATGGACAAGCTTCATTAAAATCAGTTCAAGAAATCTACTTGTATACTGCGTCATGCCTGGAGGATGTCACAATATATATGGATAGATACATGTTAATACAACAACTCTGTACATACATCTGATTAGCACTATTGCTCAGTAGTATGAATGAATGAAAACTTTATTATTATAACAGATTGCAGAATGGGTACAATACAGTAGGCCTACGGCTCAATACACACAATTGCAGACCAGAGAAAGACTTTCATCTTGTTTACATCAGGGTCCCCCATTTTCAATTCATAGTGACATTTATGACATACACAACATACATGACATCATGACATAGGGACATACATACAGGTATATAGTACTGTTACATTTGTGACGTATACGATATGCAAATATACAGTACTGTTACCCAGAGATCCTAACAGAAAATATATACATATGATGGGGAGGAGACTGTACATTAGGAGGGGGTGGGTGGGTGGTCGAAAATATATACGGTGGGGAGGAGACTGTACATTAGGAGTCGGTGGGTGGGTGGGGGGGTTTGGACATTTACGGTGGCCAGTTTCTAATTGCAGCCTCCCGTAGGTGCTCTTTGAGGGCGGTTTTGAAGGTGGGTAGTGATTCACATTTTTTTTACGGCTGTGGGTAGGGCGTTCCACATTGTTGTGGCATAAATGTGAAACGTGTTAAGTCCCTTGTTTGAGCCGAATCTGGGTTTAACATGATTTGTGGAACTCCCTCTGGTGTTGTGGGCGTGGAATTCACTGACCTTTGGGAAGTATTTCGACATGTACATGGGTACCTGAGTGGTGTGTATCTTGTAGACCAGGCCCATTTAATAAAATGTTCAATCAATCAACATAGTACATACAGTAACATAGGCTACCACTAGATGGCAGTGAGATCCTGTCACACCACCCGTGAAGTTTTGGGTCATTGCATATCGCGCTGTCTGTCCCTGTTGTGTTGCCGTACCCACTCTATCTGCTGAGGGGAGGTGGTTCAGTTTGAAATATAGCTCCTTATTTCACTAGTTTCTGCTAAATGTAACTCGTTTAAGTTTTAACTTGTAATACATAATGCATAACGTTCATTTTATTACATGGTTTTATGACATTTGTGCTCATTTGACCACTAGTTCTAGTTTTATAGGTACGTTAAATGTCGCAATGATTGCTACGGTCATTCCATGCATTCCATTCACTCTGTTCTCGGAGTTAATATAACTATTATATTACTATAACTTATTATGGTGAAAAAACGAATGCATTGTTTAATTTTGTACATGTAGGTATGCAAGATGTGCAGTGACCAGAATACTCCAGCGGTGTTGTTTTATGTGTCTTCTGCAGGTATGTGGCTCCATGCATATTGTATGTTTATCAATGTAAATTTATTTACCTGCTAACTCTATGCACTGTGGCATTTCCTGTTCAGCAGGTGGCGCTAGTTTACCATTTCTGTTTTAAGTAATGTCTTGATTTTATTTTGGTTTAGTGTAAGGGTTTAATTGTATAAAGCTCCCAGCCATACAGATGTCTAGACTGTAGCTTATGTACTGTGTTGTAGTACGCAAACGTTTTCACGGTGCGTCATCAAACCGGACGTCGACCATTTTGGAGATACTGAATGTTTACAACGCAACCGGAGTCGCAACTGACCCTGGTCATTGTTGTTGTGTTTTTGGCTGTACTAATCGGTCGGACCGGGAAAAGCATTTACAGTACTTCAGATTGCCAAAAGCTATTACAAATCAGGGAGAAGAGTGCAAAGCATTGTCTGAGGAAAGGAGGCAAACACCCCCTCTCCTGAACGAACTACCAAAGTACCAATCAGCATTTTGATCCAAACATTTGTACTAGTAGACTATTTGAAAAAAAAATCGAATGTAAAGATCAGTTGATCTAGTAACGTTATTGAATCACCTACCTTGGCTTTCACAATACACAATTCACAATACACATGTCCCCTCCGACCCACCCACTCCCTTCATGCTGGACCTACAAAAGGCCTTCGACACTGTCAATCACACCATTCTGATTGACAAGCTAAAAGCAATTGGTTTTGATAGTTTATCAGTGAGCTGGATACAATCCTACCTGGAGGGGAGGGAACAGATGGTGGAAGTAAACGGTACCCTACCCCCCCCCCCCCCCCCCCCCTCACAGTAAGCTGTGGTGTTCCACAAGGAAGCATACTAGGACCGCTACTATTCCTAATTTATGCAAATGACATGTCGTCAGCTTGTGACTGCAACTTGTTCCTGTTTGCGGACGACTCAGCCCTGCTGGTCTCTGACAAGAACAAGTTACAGGTTGAAAAAGCCCTCAGCTCGGAACTAGGCAAAATCTGCATATGGCTCGCCGACAACAAACTATCATTACACATGGGCAAAACAGAGTCCATTCTCTTCGGTTCAAATAACAAACTCAGCAAGACCGACGGCTTCTCGGTTACAGTGGGTGACAATATTATCACAAGGAAAGATGAAATTACCTACCTGGGTTCCATCCTAGAGGCTAATCTTTCCTGTGACAAAATGGCATCCAATGTAATAAAAAAAGTCAACCAACGAACGCGATTCTTGTACCGGATCTCCTCTCTGGTAAACAAGAATACCCTGAAGACTCTAGCAGGAGCACTCATTCAAGGGTACTACGACTATGCTTGCACCTCATGGTACCAAAGCACCTCAAAGGCACTGAAAAACAAATTACAAACATCTCAAAACAAGCTAGTCAGACTACTACTTGACCTGACTCCTAGAACCCACCTCACCCCTGCCCACTTTGACAACCTAGGATGGCTTAGAGTAGACGACAGAGTACAGCAATTTGCAATGGGCCTGGTCTACAAGATACACTACGCGACCAAGGTACCCATGTACATGTCAAAATACTTCCCAAAGGTCAGTGAATACCACGATCACAACACCAGAGGGAGCTCCACAAATCATGTAAAACCCAGATTCGGCTCAAACAAGGGACTAAACACGTTTCGCAATTATGCCACATCAATGTGGAACGCCCTACCTAAAGCTGTAAAGGAATGTGAATCACTACCCACTTTCAAAAACACTCTCAAAAAACACCTACGTGAGACTGCAATTCGAAACTGGCCCCTACAAATGTCCTAACCTAGTTGTACAGTAAATTACCAAGTAAGGCTTTGTCAATATTCCAATGCACAGTGTAAAATGTGTGTGTGTCCCCTACCCAACCCCAACCCAACCCCCCCCCCCCCACCTCCAATGTACAGCCCTCACCCAACCCACCCAACCCCACCCCACCCAACCAACCTCCTCCAATGTACAGTTTCTACGCCAAATGTATATACACTCCTTTTCTGGACACTTTTGTATCACAAACAGTACTGTATTTGCAAATCTGATATGTCATAAATGTATAGATGTAGCAGTACTGTCTATCTGTATGTCATGTATGTCATATATATTATGATGAATTGAAAATGGGGGACTCTGATGTAAACAAGACGAAAGTCTTTCTCTGGTCTGCATCCCCTTAACAATTGTATGTATTGAGCTGTACTGTACTGTACCCATTCTGCAATCTGTTAATAAACTTTTCAATCAATCAATCAATCCTAATGTACAGTTTCCTCCCCCTCGTATATTTTCTGTTAAGATCTCTGTTTAACAGTACTGTATATTTGCATATCTTGTATGTCCCAAATGTAACTACTGTATACCTGTATGTCAATGTCATGTATGTCAGAAATGTCATGATATATATCTATGTTGCGTATGTCGTTTATGTCATTTTAATCATGGGCAGACATAGTGAACTACCTCGTTTTTTCACCATCTATGTTTTTCCTGTGCTCCAGGACAGTTCAGTCAGTATGTTCTTCCTGTGCTCCAGGACAGTTCAGTCAGTATGTTCTTCCTGTGCCCCAGGCCAGTTCAGTCAGTATGTTCTTCCTGTGCCCCAGGACAGTTCAGTCAGTATGTCAGTCATAGGCGGCGGATGGGCTTCAGGTCTAGGTAGGCTGTATTGGGAACGCCCCTCGCGCAAAGCGCGAGAAAAATTTGACCTTTTATTTTTGGTTGCACGCAAACTGTCCAGGTTCTGATTTCATATACACACACACTACTAGGCTATACTACAGCGAGCCCCACTCATTTATATATAGTGCAAATTAAGTGTTCAAATGAAGGCATCCAATAATATATGAACCATTGTCTTACCTTAATGCAGATAAATGCGACGTTTCGTCTTGGTGAGAATTGAATCACAAGTTGCAATGAAGTGAAAGTTTTTCGTAATTTAGATCTCATCATGCTTTGAAAACAATGTATATACAGTAGCTCTAAAAAGTTTCCACGATTTGATGAACTCGGACTCTCATCATGTCCTCTTAGAGCAAGCCCTTGTTTGCCAAGATAAAACAACATACAGCCTCAGGTGATCGCTAGTTATGCCTCTCCTCGCTTCTCTACAAAGCGATCGGCGGGCTGAAATTCAGAACACAGATGTTTGCTTTACTCTGCCTGCGGGATCAGGATGATCATGTGAATGATGTGATTGGCCACATTATTTAACCTGAGCCTATGCGTGATTGGTTACTGCCTGTATACCTGGAATGTTAAACGCTGCCACCGATTGACACCTTCGTCGTTGACACCTCGGCCAGCGAGCCGGCTGCAGCACAAGACACACACTAGCCAGCAGCCTGCGCATATATATTATATACATTTCAAGATTCCGAGCATAATATTCTGGGTAGGCATAGCCCCCCCTAGCCTTAATATACGCGCCGCCTATGATGTCAGTACATACTGAGGAAGAACATACTGACAGACTGAACTGTCCTGGGGCACAGGAAGAACATACTGACTGAACTGTCCTGGGGCACAGGAAGAACATACTGACTGAACTGTCCTGGGGCACAGGAAGAACATACTGACTGAACTGTCCTGGACTCCTGGGGCACAGGAAGAACATGTGTGAATTCTTAAAATGGGTGGCTTTCCAATGGTGACAGCAATTACAACTATTCATGTTATTATTCTGCCTCCCTCCAGACCCCCCACAGCTCTCTGTCTGTGAAGAGGAGGTTCCCCCTGAACAGCAGGAGAGGAGCCCCAGTCTGGGTCAGGAGCAGCCAGAGCTCCTACAGATTAAAGAGGAACAGGAGGAACTCTGGACCAGTCAGGAGGGAGAGCAGCTTCAAGGTCTGGAGGAGGCTGATGTCATCAAGTTCACATTCAACCTTGTCCCTGTGAAGAGTGAACATGATGAAGAGAAACCTCAGTCCTCATGGTTTAACCAAACCCAGGACCCAGAGTCCCTACAGATTAAAGAGGAACAGGAGGAACTCTGGACCAGTCAGGAGGGAGAGCAGCTTCAAGGTCTGGAGGAGGCTGATATCAAGTTCACTTTCAACCCTGTCCCTGTGAAGAGTGAACATGATGAAGAGAAACCTCAGTCCTCATGGTTTAACCAAACCCAGGACCCAGAGTCCCTACAGATTAAAGAGGAACAGGAGGAACTCTGGACCAGTCAGGAGGGAGAGCAGCTTCAAGGTCTGGAGGAGGCTGTTATCATCAAGTTCACTTTCAACCCTGTCCCTGTGAAGAGTGAACATGATGAAGAGAAACCTCAGTCCTCATGGTTTAACCAAACCCAGACTGAGGAAAACAGAGAGACAGAGCCTCTAGCCAGCACCTCAACAGAACAGATGAAAACAGAACCTGATGGAGAGAACTGTGGATTATCAGAAGCAGTCAGTAACTTAGATCCAGCTGGTGATTTAGAACCAACTACAGATGGCCAGCTCCGCTCTTCAGACTGTTCTGGAACTGATACTGATGACAGTGATGATTGGCTGGAGACTAGTGAACCTCATCCTGGTTTAAACTCACTGACATCAAAGAAGACACAGAAAAACAAAGGACAGCGTTTGTCTAACAGCAACCAGTTCAAGAGCTCTGTGGTTTCATCCCATGAGGTGAAATTATCAAACCAAATACCATGTGAGACCTGGAGCTGTAAAGTGTGTGCGAAATGTTTTCCTAATAGGAAAGCTTTAATGTGCCATTTTACAGCCCATTCTAGTGACTGTGGTTTGTGTGGAAAACATTTAGAACCCACAGAGAGCTTGAAACTTCACCTTCAAACTCACAGGACATGTACTGTTTGTGGCAAGAAATTTACTACTATTACACTCTTGGAAGCACATATGAGAAGCCATACTGGGGAAAAGCCCTATAGTTGCACACTGTGTCCCAAAAGATTTAGTGTAAAATCTCACCTAAACGCACATATAAGATGCCATACTGGGGAAAAGCCCTATAGTTGCACACTGTGTCCTAAAAGATATAATACACGGGGAGACCTGAATAGACATATGAGAAGCCATACTGGGGAAAAGCTCTATAGTTGCACACTGTGTCCTAAAAGATTTTGTGAAAAAGATTACCTAAAAGCACATATGAGAAGCCAATGCCATACTGGGGAAAAGCCCTATAGTTGCACACTGTGTCCTAAAAGATTTAGTGGAAAAGATTCCCTAAAAGTACATATAAGATGCCATACTGGGGGAAAGCCCTATAGTTGCACACTGTGTCTTCAAAGATTTAGTCTAAAACGTCACCTAAAAGTACATATGAGAAGCCATACTGGGGAAAAGCCCTATAGTTGCACACTGTGTCCTAAAAGATTTGGTGCAAACTGTGACTTAAAAGTACATATCGGAAGCCATACTGGGGAAAAAACATTTAGTTGTGAAGTTTGTGGGAAAGGATTTACTCGGAAGTCATATATGAAGACACACATGATGATTCACACCAGAGAAGAAACACATATCAGAAGCCATACTGGGGAAAAAACATTTAGTTGTGAAGTTTGTGGGAAAGGATTTACTCGGAAGGCATATATAAAGACACACATGAGGATTCACACCAGAGAAGAAACAAACTCACGTCCGTCCCTCCCTCCCTCATCTAGTTCACATTCAACCCCGTCCCTGTTAACTCATTGACCGCCATGCTCTTTTCCCATCTTTACTCAATGGCGCCAGCGCTATTGACCATTTTAGCGATGTTTGCGGACCCATCGTGTGTTCTGTATTATAGCTATGGAGACAATAGTATGGCTCACTTGACAGGCATTGTTTATAGTCCAAGACTGACTAACCAGTTAATTTCTACATACTTTAGTTTGTGTGCTATTCCATGCTAATTATTATTTTTCTTTTTAAAGTGCAATAAAATAGTTCTGGATTACTGTTCAACAGTTCAAAGTCGTCTTTACCTTCTCTGTTTGGTATCCACAGTTTAAAACTTGACAGTCTTCCCTCCTGTCTTATACCCACTTTGACCCTTCGAACCTCCCACTCAGAGCGCAGTTCCCTCTCAGGGTGCAGTTCCCTCTCTCAGGGTGCAGTTCTATAGGCCTGGGCCCTACACAGTTTTAAAGGGGACCTGCATTGCTATTCCTAGCACTATTTGGGAAACTTTACACAATTCCTGTGAGTCTATTGAACACATCTGTACGTTAAAAAAAAAATGCATTGTTTTATATTTCTCATCAAGTACTCAAAAGCATCATTTTCCAGCCTCAGGATTTCAGGCTATTTTTGGATGGTCTCCGCCCATACTAGCAGAATGCTTTGAGTGACAGCCACCCACCAAATAGTTCTGGCCATACTACTCTACTAACGCCAAAGTGAACCTAATACACAAACAAATATGGCTCAAGCATACGTTTTCGATACAATACAATCCACAAAGGGATGACACCGAAGCAGGTACCCATGCCATACGATTTTGGGAAAACAAATGCCCGGAAGAATAAGATTGCTCTCCCAATCCGTCTAACACACACACACGGCACTTGTACTAACGACGTTAGTTAGGAACATAATCTTTAATTCGCAATACACACAAGTAGGTCTACATATATACAACGACGCACAGAGCTAAGAACGTTAGCTAAGCTAGCTTGCTCTCTCAGTCCGTCTAACAAACACACACACACGCGCAGACACACACACAGTGCTTGCACTAACGTTAGACTGTCTTGGCACACACACACGGAGGAGTACCGTAATACACAAACGGATGAATGAACAAGGTCCTACTGCTAATTAACTAATTACGACGTACTGTATGTACTTACTGATTCGATGCTTTCTTTCGGTCTCAAAGACTTACAGGCTAAGTTCCCTTCTTCTTTAGCAACAGCCAGGAAATCACGTAAGCATAAAGTCCCTCGTCTTTGCAAAAATCCAAAAACGAACTTGGTCCATTGCTGGCAAAGCACGACATCCTCAGGAAAAATGTGCAAAGACGTATTAGCAACTTTGCAGCCAGGAACAGCACATGGCCTGCGTGTTTTGCTCATATTATTAGGCTAAGTCACTGCACTTTGGTCTGCTCTAGGTAGATTGTGCGCGGGCATTGGCTCCAACCACAGAGCCAATCGGATCACTATCCGCTTCCCCAGCGCCACGTGACGTCACCATGCGAGTCAAATCAGAACAACCTGATTAAATGGAGCAGGAAATGAATTACCTGAATGACGGCAATCCGCCAATATGGTATTTAGAGACACAGACACATTGATACTAACTCCTATTACTATAATACAATGCTAGACACTGAAAAAATACATTTATAATGCATGTCACCTTTAAAGCCTGACAGTCTCTTGTTTGATAGTTCAAGTTCTTTAATAGTTGTCATACAGAAGTACAGAATACTTTCATACAAAATGCTTCTTACTGTTACGCTCCAGAGACTGTGCTAGACAAGATAGTATCAAATAACATAATAACATAATATAGCATGAATTTAGAAGAAGAAAATGAGGTCACAGTGTTCGGTATAGACATATGTACAATGTTCTGAGTTACCATATAATATACAATACACAATACTATGCAGTGTACTAATGTACAGTACTATCTAGTGCAAAGCAGAAATGGGATGAGGTACAATTTTAGGTACAATTTACAGTAAGGTGTACGAGTTGTAGTGCAATCCTTCATCCATAAATATAAAGTGTGGGGAGTGGGTGCTACAGTGTGTTTGTTTAAAGTGGGTGTGTGCTATAAAGTGTGTGGAGTGGGTGCTACAGTGTTTGTTTAAAGTGAGTGTGTGCGTGTGGATGTGTGTGCTATGTGCGTTTGGTGGTTGTTGTTGTGTAGTGTTCATTCATTGTTCGTTTAGCAGCCTGATGGCCTGGGGATAGAAGCTTCTTCTGAGTCTTTCTTGATACCCACACAGTTTAATACCTGACAGTTTTGAACCTGTAATAAAAAGTTATAGACGGTAAAATAATACAGTGCAATAATAGAATAGTAGAATAGATAGTAAAATTATGCAATAGAATGGACAGAGTAAAATAGTGCTACAGTACAATCAACGTAATGAATAAAGGAAGATCCAGTCAGTTTGTTGTAGGCCTCAGTGTGCCGTGTATGATTGATTGAAAACTTTATTAACAGATTGCAGAATGGGTACAATACAGTACAGCTCAATACACACTTATACATTTGACGTAGAAACTACATTGGTGGGGGGGGGGGGGGGGCTGTACATTGGAGGTGGTTGGGTGGGTGGGGGAAACTGTACAAGCAAAACTGTACATTGGAATATCGACTAAACCTTACTTGGTCCCAAGAAGAGGGTCTCGTGTATTATTGGGTTAGGACATTTACTGTACATTTACTGTACAACGAACTTGGTCCATTGCTGGCAAAGCACGACATCCTCAGGAAAAATGTGCAAAGACGTATTAGCAACTTTGCAGCCAGGAACAGCACATGGCCTGCGTGTTTTGCTCATATTATTAGGCTAAGTCACTGCACTTTGGTCTGCTCTAGGTAGATTGTGCGCGGGCATTGGCTCCAACCACAGAGCCAATCGGATCACTATCCGCTTCCCCAGCGCCACGTGACGTCACCATGCGAGTCAAATCAGAACAACCTGATTAAATGGAGCAGGAAATGAATTACCTGAATGACGGCAATCCGCCAATATGGTATTTAGAGACACAGACACATTGATACTAACTCCTATTACTATAATACAATGCTAGACACTGAAAAAATACATTTATAATGCATGTCACCTTTAAAGCCTGACAGTCTCTTGTTTGATACCCACACAGTTTAATACCTGACAGTTTTGAACCTGTAATAAAAAGTTATAGACAGTAAAATAATACAGTGCAATAATAGAATAGTAGAATAGATAGTAAAATTATGCAATAGAATGGACAGAGTAAAATAGTGCTACAGTACAATCAACGTAATGAATAAAGGAAGATCCAGTCAGTTTGTTGTAGGCCTCAGTGTGCCGTGTATGATTGATTGAAAACTTTATTAACAGATTGCAGAATGGGTACAATACAGTACAGCTCAATACACACTTATACATTTGACGTAGAAACTACATTGGTGGGGGGGGGGGGGGGGGGCTGTACATTGGAGGTGGTTGGGTGGGTGGGGGAAACTGTACAAGCAAAACTGTACATTGGAATATCGACTAAACCTTACTTGGTCCCAAGAAGAGGGTCTCGTGTATTATTGGGTTAGGACATTTACTGTACATTTACTGTACAACGAACTTGGTCCATTGCTGGCAAAGCACGACATCCTCAGGAAAAATGTGCAAAGACGTATTAGCAACTTTGCAGCCAGGAACAGCACATGGCCTGCGTGTTTTGCTCATATTATTAGGCTAAGTCACTGCACTTTGGTCTGCTCTAGGTAGATTGTGCGCGGGCATTGGCTCCAACCACAGAGCCAATCGGATCACTATCCGCTTCCCCAGCGCCACGTGACGTCACCATGCGAGTCAAATCAGAACAACCTGATTAAATGGAGCAGGAAATGAATTACCTGAATGACGGCAATCCGCCAATATGGTATTTAGAGACACAGACACATTGATACTAACTCCTATTACTATAATACAATGCTAGACACTGAAAAAATACATTTATAATGCATGTCACCTTTAAAGCCTGACAGTCTCTTGTTTGATACCCACACAGTTTAATACCTGACAGTTTTGAACCTGTAATAAAAAGTTATAGACAGTAAAATAATACAGTGCAATAATAGAATAGTAGAATAGATAGTAAAATTATGCAATAGAATGGACAGAGTAAAATAGTGCTACAGTACAATCAACGTAATGAATAAAGGAAGATCCAGTCAGTTTGTTGTAGGCCTCAGTGTGCCGTGTATGATTGATTGAAAACTTTATTAACAGATTGCAGAATGGGTACAATACAGTACAGCTCAATACACACTTATACATTTGACGTAGAAACTACATTGGTGGGGGGGGGGGGGGGGCTGTACATTGGAGGTGGTTGGGTGGGTGGGGGAAACTGTACAAGCAAAACTGTACATTGGAATATCGACTAAACCTTACTTGGTCCCAAGAAGAGGGTCTCGTGTATTATTGGGTTAGGACATTTACTGTACATTTACTGTACAACGAACTTGGTCCATTGCTGGCAAAGCACGACATCCTCAGGAAAAATGTGCAAAGACGTATTAGCAACTTTGCAGCCAGGAACAGCACATGGCCTGCGTGTTTTGCTCATATTATTAGGCTAAGTCACTGCACTTTGGTCTGCTCTAGGTAGATTGTGCGCGGGCATTGGCTCCAACCACAGAGCCAATCGGATCACTATCCGCTTCCCCAGCGCCACGTGACGTCACCATGCGAGTCAAATCAGAACAACCTGATTAAATGGAGCAGGAAATGAATTACCTGAATGACGGCAATCCGCCAATATGGTATTTAGAGACACAGACACATTGATACTAACTCCTATTACTATAATACAATGCTAGACACTGAAAAAATACATTTATAATGCATGTCACCTTTAAAGCCTGACAGTCTCTTGTTTGATACCCACACAGTTTAATACCTGACAGTTTTGAACCTGTAATAAAAAGTTATAGACAGTCAAATAATACAGTGCAATAATAGAATAGTAGAATAGATAGTAAAATTATGCAATAGAATGGACAGAGTAAAATAGTGCTACAGTACAATCAACGTAATGAATAAAGGAAGATCCAGTCAGTTTGTTGTAGGCCTCAGGGTGCCGTGTATGATTGATTGAAAACTTTATTAACAGATTGCAGAATGGGTACAATACAGTACAGCTCAATACACACTTATACATTTGACGTAGAAACTACATTGGTGGGGGGGGGGGGGGGGGCTGTACATTGGAGGTGGTTGGGTGGGTGGGGGAAACTGTACAAGCAAAACTGTACATTGGAATATCGACTAAACCTTACTTGGTCCCAAGAAGAGGGTCTCGTGTATTATTGGGTTAGGACATTTACTGTACATTTACTGTACAACGAACTTGGTCCATTGCTGGCAAAGCACGACATCCTCAGGAAAAATGTGCAAAGACGTATTAGCAACTTTGCAGCCAGGAACAGCACATGGCCTGCGTGTTTTGCTCATATTATTAGGCTAAGTCACTGCACTTTGGTCTGCTCTAGGTAGATTGTGCGCGGGCATTGGCTCCAACCACAGAGCCAATCGGATCACTATCCGCTTCCCCAGCGCCACGTGACGTCACCATGCGAGTCAAATCAGAACAACCTGATTAAATGGAGCAGGAAATGAATTACCTGAATGACGGCAATCCGCCAATATGGTATTTAGAGACACAGACACATTGATACTAACTCCTATTACTATAATACAATGCTAGACACTGAAAAAATACATTTATAATGCATGTCACCTTTAAAGCCTGACAGTCTCTTGTTTGATACCCACACAGTTTAATACCTGACAGTTTTGAACCTGTAATAAAAAGTTATAGACAGTCAAATAATACAGTGCAATAATAGAATAGTAGAATAGATAGTAAAATTATGCAATAGAATGGACAGAGTAAAATAGTGCTACAGTACAATCAACGTAATGAATAAAGGAAGATCCAGTCAGTTTGTTGTAGGCCTCAGGGTGCCGTGTATGATTGATTGAAAACTTTATTAACAGATTGCAGAATGGGTACAATACAGTACAGCTCAATACACACTTATACATTTGACGTAGAAACTACATTGGTGGGGGGGGGGGGGGGCTGTACATTGGAGGTGGTTGGGTGGGTGGGGGAAACTGTACAAGCAAAACTGTACATTGGAATATCGACTAAACCTTACTTGGTCCCAAGAAGAGGGTCTCGTGTATTATTGGGTTAGGACATTTACTGTACATTGGAGGGGGTTGGGTTTAGACATTTACAGGGGCCAGTTTCGAACTGCAGTCTCTCATAGGTGCTCTTTGAGCGTGGTTTTGAAAGTGGGTAGTGATTCACATTCCTTTACAGCTGTGGGTAGGGCGTTCCACATTGATGTGGCGTAGTTGCGAAATGTGTTTAGTCCCTTGTTTGAGCCGAATCTGGGTTTGACATGATTTGTGGAGCTCCCTCTGGTGTTGTGATCGTGGTATTCACTGACCTTTGGGAAGTATTTTGACATGTACATGGGTACTTTAGTCGTGTAGTGTATCTTGTAGACCAGGCCCATTGCAAGTTGCTGTACTCTGTCGTCTTCTACTCTAAGCCATCCTAGGTTGTCAAAGTGGGCAGGGGTGAGGTGGGTTCTAGGAGTAAGGTCAAGCAGTAGTCTGACCAGTTTGTATCCCTGCCCTGCATCATGGAATGTTCCTCCTGAGCAATGTCAGAAGGATCCGCCCCTTGCTTACAAAAGAAGCCACCCAACTCCTTGTCCAATCAACAGTCACGTCTCGCCTCCCTCGACTACTGCAATGGGGTTAAGTTAACCTCGTTCCCAGCTTTATCTCGAGAGATAAAGCCTGGTAAAGCACTACGGCCGAAAGTGGGAATTGGGTAGGAAGTCCCGCCCCTGAAATCACGACAGGTGCTCGTGAAAATGCACTCTCCCCAGAAACAACCTCGTTATCGCCTCCCTCACAGTTCGAGCGTCTGCTTGTTGTTTGTTTCCCTGGGGACTATAAACAGATCAGGGGGTGCCCGGAAACCGGAAAGCCTGTAGCCGGTATTTCTGTATTTCCGATTAACACTTTAGGAGGCATAGCTTTACCAGCCTAGGTTAAGTTAGGGGTTAAGTGTCTTGCTCAAGGACACTTCGACACGCTGCCCGGGAGAAGGGGAATCGAACTGGGAACCTCCAGATTACCAGATGACTGCTCTACCTCCCGAGCCACTGATTAGTATTAGTGCTAATCAGATGTATGTACAGAGTTGTAGTATTAAGTATTAATATACACAGTACAGTACAGTGACACAGGTATAAAGACACTATGGTAGTAAGTCATACTGGCCAGCAGCGTAACTATTAAGAGTAGGTAAGGGACATGTACAAAATGTATAGATATATAGAGGCTAGTATCTACAGATATACAAAGGATTATGCAGGTATGTACAGACAGATGTGGATATATGTACATGCAGCTATGGTTAACAGTTGGTTAATATAGTTATATTCGCTTACAATTTTATACGTTTATTTTTGCATATTAATAATAATACTCAGGATTGTATTTCATATGGGTTTATATATTATAGATCATATGAGTGGCGCATGATTTCTTTTTGCTTGTGCAATTATTTAGTCTCACGAGACTTGTTTCCCACTTAATATCCGGTGACGTGTTTCCGCCTTTCTTTGAGACCCGACATGACTTGATGGATGGCTGTCTTGACTTTGCGGTCAATTCAAGCAAGTAAAATAGTTGTCTAACACAAGACAATATAACAAGAAAAAGGACAAAGACAAAAGACACAACACAATCGATGTTCTCTTATACTGGCATGCAGCCAATAAGGTATTGATTGCTATGGATGAAGATTTTCGTTATATGTTGATGGTTGATGTTATAGTCTAGTAGATAGAGGGGGGGTATCATGCACCCCCCGGAAATATACTTCTAACCAGACTTTCTAGAATGGAAAAAATGTGAAAAAAAAATGATAGGCTATGTTAACAAGTTGTGTCCCATGTATCATTTATATGCAAATTAAGGATGCAATTATAAAAAAAATCGCAAAAAAAGCAGTTTCATGATTCTCAGCCAATATTGCAGATAACTGAACAAATGAGGTGTCTAGACTCATGTTTTGAGGGTCAAAGATCACAATAACACTATCCCTAGAGTGATCACATGTTTTTATGTAATTTTGCCTATGCAAATCTGTGCCGTCAATACAAAATAATCACATTTTTACTAATTAGTTGAGTAGGAAAGCGGATACTATCATGCACCCCCTGGAAATATATTGTTAACCAGTGTTAGATTGGTAAAAATGTGTAGAAGATGATAGGCTATGTTAAAAATCTGTCAGAGTGTCCCATGTATCATTTATATGCAAATTAATGACGCCATCGTCAAAAAACGAATGTAGCTATTTCAGCCAATATTGCAAATAACTGAACAAGTAGTTTGTCTAGAGTCTAGACCCATATTTTGAGGGTCAAAAATCATAATAAAATGATTGCCAGAATGATCACCTATTTGTGGCGAGCTAGTATGCAAATTAGTGGCACCTTTACAAAGAATAAAGCATTTTTACCGATAAAGACACATCATATTGTAGATGACTGAACAAAAAAAGATGTGGACTCATGTTTTGAGGGTTAAAGATAGTAATACTATTTCTGAAGTGGTCACATATATCTCTGGCATGCTTATATACAAGAGTGCTGCTTTCAATGCTATTTCTTACGTAGGTCTACATGTATGTAATACGGTAAATACGTCCTCTGTTCTGGATCTTTTTTGTTGACACAACATTCAAGTCTTTTTTCCTATTTGTATTTTGTGCCCTAAACTACTAATCATCATCATCATCATCATCATCATCACTAAAACAATTGTCAAAGTCTATCTCTTCGATCTCCATCTCTTCCTCCGCCTCATCACACTCGTCCTCTCCATCTTCTTTGTTGACACAACATTCAAGTATTTTTTTCTATTTGTATTTTGTGCCCTAAACCAGGGGTTCCCAAACTTTTCAGGCCGCGACCCCCAAATAACGGTGTCAGAGAGCCGCGACCCCCACTATTATAGGAGGTTTAAAAAAGAAAAATTCAGCCCTGATCATAACACCACATAATTTATAATTCTAACCCTTTAAATGCCAGTGTGTGTGATGGCATATATTTGCAATATATCAAATGCAAAGTAGATTTATCTGGGGGGGGGTTATTACAGGCTAGCATATGTCAATGATTAGCAACAACAGTTTTTTGTAAGGGTCCCGCCTACACCAATCACATGCGGCTCCCTTTGTGTGTGTGTGAGAGCAAGAGAGAGAGAGAGATAGTTCTCCAACTTGTGTGAGTTGCAGTGATCTCCTGGTTGTTCCCCACCTAGGTTATCTAACTATTGCGCTGCTGCAACTAGAAACACTGGCCTGGCCTGCTTCTAAGTTCAGTGGCCTGACTGCATAAAAAAAATCATCATCATCACTAAAACAATTGTCAAAGTCTATCTCTTCGATCTCCATCTCTTCCTCCGCCTCATCACACTCGTACTCTCCATCCTCCTCATCCATGTTATTTTTTTGTTATATATATACTAATGATCCTCCTCTACCAGCATGACCAACCTCTCTATATACTGATGATCCTCCTCTACCATGTCAGCATGACCAACCTCTCCATATACTGATGATCCTCCTCTACCAGCATGACCAACATCTCACATACTGGTGACCCTCCTCTACCATGTCAGCATGACCAACCTCTCTATATACTGATGATCCTCCTCTACCATGTCAGCATGACCAACCTCTCCATATACTGATGATCCTCCTCTACCATGTCAGCATGACCAACATCTCCATATACTGATGATCCTCCTCTACCATGTCAGCATGACCAACCTCTATATACTGATGATCCTCCTCTACCAGCATGACCAACCTCTATATACTGATGATCCTCCTCTACCATGTCAGCATGACCAACCTCTATATACTGGTGATCCTCCTCTACCATGTCAGCATGACCAACCTCTATATACTGATGACCATCCTCTACCATGTCAGCATGACCAACCTCTCTATATACTGGTGATCCTCCTCTACCATGTCAGCATGACCAACCTCTATATACTGATGATCCTCCTCTACCAGCATGACCAACCTCTACATACTGATGATCCTCATCTACCATGTCAGCATGACCAACCTCTATATGATCCTCATCTACCATGTCAGCATGACCAACCTCTATATACTGATGATCCTCATCTACCATGTCAGCATGACCAACCTCTCCAGATACCTTGATGATCCTCATCTACCAGCATGACCAACCTCTATATACTGATGATCCTCATCTACTATAGCCCCTTTCGTGACTGCAATGCAAGCCAGGGGCTCGAATACGCAGTCACTTATTCCTCCGTAGTAGCCAGGTTAATTTGCACCACCAAGCACTGGTCAACACTGCTCTAAACGGCTGTATTTCCGTATTTGGCTGCCTCGTGCGCCATCACAGCGCATGCGCATCATGCACCCAACGCCGGAAATACAGCCGTTTTGAGCAGTGTTGACCAGTTTATAAAAATGATTTAAAATGTTTATTAGCAACGCCGAGCTTTCAAACCCCGCCACATGTGTGTGTGAAACCCTAATGGAACGCTGGGTACCTTTGAAATGTATATCTGATATATTTTGGACCCACCGCTAGCTTTTAAGCAGTGCTTGGTGGTGCAAATTAACCTGGCTACTACAGAGGAATAAGTGACTGCGTATTCGAGCCCCTGGCTTGCATCGCAGTCACGAAAGGGGCTACATCTACTAGGGTTGGGGGGGGAAATCGATACGTAGTAGTATCGCGATACTTTGCGTGGCGATACTGTATCGATACAGGGACGCCAAGTATCGATATTTAATTATTCATACAAAATAAAAAATAACATTTTAGATGTCCTCATATACCATGTCAGCATGACCAACCTCTCCAGATACCTGGACCACGGCACTGGCTCCCCAACCATGACACTAGCACTGCAAGCTAATACATGTGTCCGAACTGGCTGAGTCTCTGGGCTCAGAGTACTGCAGCACTCTGCTGGGATACTATGACTTTTCTGGGGATGACTGTGCCAGCACTTTAAAAGGAAAGAGACAGGTGAATCCGTTGAATAAGCTGCAGAAGAACCCTAGATTCCAGAAGGTTTTTAAGTCAGCTTGGCGCATTATCGCTGGTAACAGATGAGCTCCAACAGGAGATGGAGTCCTTCCCATGCATAATGGATGGCCATGGTCGGATGAAGTCAGTTGATGCTGTGTGAGCCAAGATGCTGCAGAAAATTATGGGTGCTGATAAAGTCCTGGGCCCTCATTTATCAACGTGGCGTACGCACAGATATGTGCTTAACCCGTGCGTACGACCATTTCTAAGCAAAGTGTGGGATTTATCAATTTGAACGTGAACTTGACTTTGTGCTTATGTCTACGCACAGCTCTGAGCATGCTTAGCTGACGCCCAGTGGTAGAATATCGTTACTACGGCATATGCGCTCCTCAGTTCATGCATTAGTTTCAACGTGGAAATAAGCTTTCGTGCATTACTCCTGACACTGGCGCGTGTTCTGTATGAACCGTAATTCATTATAGTTCATTGTGAAATAGCAACAGTAGTGTAATTATAATGGGCTCATGCGCGAACAAGAGGTTGGCTTGCTTGTTTGGCAGGGGGGGCAGACGCAGAACACCTAGTGTAACTGCCGCCGTGTCATAGTGTAATTCAAGTTAAGCTTCAGTATGATGTCATATAGTAGAACCGGTTAGAACAGGCTAGAACCTTCCAGAACTGCGCTCCACAGTGTATAAATAGAGAGAACTTACAAGGGTTCTCTCTCTCATTTCTCAACCACCATCAACCACCTAGCCCCTTTCGTGACTGTGATGCACCGAGTGAATCCACAGTCACTTGCTCCTCAATAGGAAACCAACCTAGATTTACCCTGAATGACTGGTTCTGACCGAACCGTTCGTTATACAAGAATCACAGAGACGTTTCAAAGGTACTCACAGTTGCAGGAGGGTTTCGGACAGAGATACGGGATGGTTTGAAAGCTCGGCGTTGCTAATAAACATTTTAAATATTTTTTATAAACTGGTCAACACTGCATTATTTCCGGCGTTGTGTGCATGATGCGCATGCGCTGTGATCACACCAGGCAGCCAACGCCGGAAATAATGCCGTGTTGACCAGTTTATAAAAAATATTTAAAGTGTTTATTAGCAACGCCGAGCTTTCAAACCATCCCGTATCTCTGTCCGAAACCCTCGTGCAAATGTGAGTACCTTTGACATTTCTCTGTGATTCTTGTATAACGAACGGTTCGGTTAGAACCAGTCCTTCAGGGTAAATCTAGGTTGGTTTCCTATTGAGGAGCAAGTGACTGTGGATTCACTCGGTGCATCACAGTCACGAAAGGGGTTACAGAACGCCCACCTCCACCAAACGCGATTAAATATTGTTTCAAATAAAAAGCGACATACTATTATTTTGTGTCATGTTTCCAAATAAGATTGGCCACAACTAAATGCTTTCTACTTCAATTTGTTGGTTAGAATAGATTACCCTACCCAAAGCTGTAAAGGAATGTGAATCACTACCCACCTTCAAAAACACTCTCAAAGAACACCTACGGGAGACTGCAATTCAAAACTGGCCCCTACAAATGTCCTAACCCAGTTGTACAATAAAGACCAAGCATGGCTTTGTCAGTATTCCAATGTACCCAACCCCCCCCCCCCACCTCCAATGTACAGCCCCACCCAACCCCACCCCACCTACCCAACCTCCTCCAATGTACAGTTTCTATGTCAAATGTAGATCAGTATTCCAATGTACAGTGTCCCCCCCCCCCTACCCAACCCCCCCCCCCCCCCCCCCCCCACCTCCAATGTACAGCCCCACCCCACCTACCCAACCTCCCCCAATGCACAGTTTCTATGTCAAATGTATATACACTCTTTTTCTGGATTTTTTTAGTATCACAAACAGTACTGTATTTGAAAATCTGGTATGTCATAAATGTATAGATGTAGCAGTACTGTCTATCTGTATGTCGTGTGTGTCATATGATGAATTGAAAATGGAGGACCCTGATGGAAACAAGACGAAAGTCTTTCTCAGGTCTGCATCCTCTTAACAATTGTATGTATTGAGCTGTACTGTACTGTACCCATTCTGCAATCTGTTAATAAACGTTTCAATCAATCAATCAATTACCTCGCTCCGTTGAAACTTCACTGAGACTAACAAAAGACAGTATTTTAATAATAATAATAATAACAATAATAATAATAGAGCTTCATTTTATATAGCGTCTTTCAAGAGACCCATGCAAGGTCGCTTTACATAGATAGGGGGGGGAAATAACAAAGTAATAAACATAGTGGACAGACTTATGTAAATATGATGATGGGATTCAAGTTCATGTTTGTATTTATCACATAGGCAGGCTACACATAGGCTACATCATACATGGCAGTGAGATTCATTGTTCTTGTATATGCTCTCGTATTATTGTTTATATAGGCTACCCAATACTGATATCAAAATAGATTGTATGCCTCTAGAAATCATATGCAGCAGGTAGAAAATGTACGGAAAATCCGTCGCGATTTGGAATACAATTGAGGAGAACTTTAATCCCTGGGTATTAATCGAACAAAACGGAAAAAGGCAGTCATATTCCAGCATGGGCTTTATTAGTTAATATGGTCTTTAAGAGATATCATATCTGACATCACCGTACGTGTACATGTCTGTCAGCCTGTCTCGTATTGCTCCATAACACGCAATTCCCTCGGGTCAGTCCATTATTTCACATCCCATGGGGGTGTTTCATGACCATATATGGATAATCGGGGCGGTTCTGGTATGCAAATACTTAAAACCATGCACAAGCTCAAGCTTAGGAGCAAGGTGATATTTATGAAGACAGGTGTGCGTAGGACCTGTGTACGCACGTGTGATAAATCCTGTTTCTTTTGTGCGTGCACACATTCTAAATTATGTGCTTAAGAACGAAAATAGAATACTTTCTAAGAAAACTTGATAAATGAGGGCCCTGGATGCAAACTCCAAAGTAGACCTTGAACGCCTGCCTCCTCCTAAGGTCTGTCTCATCCCACATGTACAGCGAGCCAACTTCAGAGAAGTTACAAAAGAGCAGAACAGCCAATATTCAAGAGGCCCAAAGCCTATGATCAAAGTATGGACTGGGAAAAACAATGGATGAGGAGGTGTTAGAGCCTGTCTGGACGGTTGGACCCATCCTCCGTCCTTCTCTTGTTGAGGTACTGGCCCAGAAAGTGGAGTAAGAAGAGCAAGGAGGAGGATGGAGAGTACGAGTGTGATGAGGCGGAGGAAGAGATGGAGATCGAAGAGATAGACTTTGACAATTGTTTTAGTGATGATGATGATGATGATGATGATGATGATGATGATGATGATGATGATGATGATGATGATGATGATGATGATGATGATGATGATGATGATGATGATGATGATGATGATGATGATGATGATGATGATGATGATGATGATGATGATGATGATGATGATGATGATTAGTAGTTTAGGGCACAAAATACAAATAGAAAAAAAGACTTGAATGTTGTGTCAACAAAGAAGATATCCAGAACAGAGGACGTATTTACCGTATTACATACATTTAGACCTACGTAAGAAATGGCAGTGAAAGCAGCACTCTTGTATATGTCTTGTATATGCCAGAGATATATGTGACCACTTCAGAAATTGTATTACCATCTTTAACCCTCAAAACATGAGTCCACATCTTTTTTTGTTCAGTCATCTATATGATGTGTCTTTATTGGTAAAAATGCTTTATTCTTTGTAAAGGTTACACTAATGTGCATACTAGCTCGCCACAAACAGGTGATCATTCTGGGAATAGTTTTATTATGATTTTTGACCCTCAAAATATGGGTCTAAATAACCTACTTGTTCAGGTATTTGCAATATTGGCTGAAATAGCGACATACATTTTTTGATGATGGCGTCATTAATTTGCATATAAATGATACATGGGCAGATTTTTAACATAGCCTATAATTTTCTACACATTTTTACCAATCTAACACTGGTTAACAATATATTTCCAGGGGGTGCATGATAGTATCCGCTTTCCTACTCAACTTGTAACTGACCGCCAAGGGTCAAGATGCCTATCATCTTTATTATCAGTCAGCTTTCATTTACATTGGTCTAGATGATCAACTTTTCTTTATTAGCTCAGAATATTAAGCTTTCTATTTAAGAAACCCTGGGTTAATATTTCAGTTGCCGCTTGTGCATTTTCCTTTAGTGTCCACATGGGGGCAGAGCTCGTCTTTTCTATAGTATAAAGGTCACAGCATCCTGTTTGTTCTAAAAGAGACCTGTAACTAATACAGGAAGTAACCCAGAGACAACGTCGGAGCAGACAGCGAACTATATAGAGTACAAGGACCTTACTTCAGTAATTAACACCCCTTGGTAAAGCGGAATAAGGTACGTTGAACACTAAAATGTATTATTATTATTGAAGATGTCTATATTTTGCGTGTTGTAGACATGTAAAGTGGTGCACTGACTGATTCGGTTCTAATCAAGAGTACCTGCTGCCGAACAAGTAACGTTACTTATTATTATTAGTTTCCCTAAATGCCCTTTTATTATGGAAGACGAGTTCACCCTTGATATCATTAAATTCAAATGTTTGTTTGAACGCATTATGTGCTTTGTTGTGGTTCTGTGAACAATATAACTAATTGTGTATGTTTGTGTTTTGACTGTCATAGTTTTCACGGTGCAAACGGGGCAAACGGTGCAACCATCACAACCTGTACAACCACGGTGCAACGACGACTGCAAAAGAAAAGCTACAGTGCTGCTATGCTAAAATGCAAAAGAAAAGAGAAAATAAATAAAAGCACCTGTACGAAACATAACCGCATCTTTATTTCATCACCATGCCGGGGGGCAGTTACAGTGAAAACGTACCCAACAGTGAGTAAACCATACTCTGAAGAGGATCAACAGTGAGTAAACCATACTCTGAAGAGGATCAAATGTGAGTAAACCCATACTCTGAAGAGGATAAATGTATTATGAAGACCTTATTCTGAAGTGGATAAATGTATGATGTAGACCTTACTCTGAAGAGGATAGATGTTCTGAAGAGGATGGATGTATTATGAAGACCTTATTCTGAAGTGGATAAATGTACAATGCAGACCTTACTCTGAAGAAAATACATGTATGATGAAGACCTTACTCTGAAGAAGATACATGTATGATGAAGACCTTACTCTGAAGAAAATACATGTATTATGACGACCTTATTCTGAAGAAGATACATGTATGATGAAGACCTTACTCTGAAGAAAATACATGTATTATGAACAGTGATGCCACAGATTACTTGTAAAAGTAATCTGATTACTGATTACTGATTACTCGTTTAAAAAGTAATCTTAGTTACTTTACTGATTACTTGTAACTTAAGAGTAACTTAGTTACTTTGAAAATAACTAGGTTACGAAGTCGTCGTCCCTGCTGCTGCCACAACATAAGAATGACACAAAAATTTTTAGTAAAATGTACTCAGTTTGAGTAAAAGGTACTAATAGGGCAGGTAGGCCTATCTATAGATCTATAGATTTCACAAAAGATAAATGGTCAATAACACCAACCAACGAACTAGATTCTTGTACCGGATCTCCTCTCTGGTAAACAAGAATACCCTGAAGACTCTGGCAGGAGCACTCATTCAAGGGTACTACGACTATGCGTGCACCTCATGGTACCAAAGCACCTCAAAGGCGCTTAAAACAAAATTACAAACATCACAAAACAAACTGGTCAGACTACTACTTGACCTGAACCCCAGAACCCACCTCACCCCTGCCCACTTTGACAACCTAGGATGGCTTAGAGTAGACGACAGAGTACAGCAACTTGCAATGGGCCTGGTCTACAAGATACACTATACGACCGGGGTACCCATGTACATGTCAAAATACTTCCCAAAGGTCAGTGAATACCACAACCACTACACCAGAGGAAGCTCAACAAATCATGTAAAACCCAGATTCGGCTCAAACAAGGGACTAAACACGTTTCGCAATTATGCCACAACAATGTGGAACGCCCTACCCAAAGCTGTAAAGGAATGTGAATCACTACCCACATTCAAAACCGCTCTTAAAGAGCACCTACAGGAGGCTGCAATTCTAAACTGGCCACCGTAAATGCCCAAAACCCCCACCACCTCCTAATAGACAGTCTCCTCCCCACCGCATGTATATATTCCCTCCCCGCCGTATGTATATTTCTCTCCCACCCACCCACCCCCTCCTAATGTACAGTCCCCTCCCCATCATATGTATATACTCTGTCAGGATCTAGGGGTAACAGTACTGTATATTTGAATACCGTTTATGTCACAAATGTATCAGTACTAAATACCTATATGTCCCTATGCCATAAATGTCATGTATGTTGTGTATGTCATAAATGTCTATATGAATTGAAAATGGGGGACCCTGATGGAAACAAGACAAACGTCTTTCTCAGGTCTGCATCCCCTTAACAATTGTATGTATTGAGCCGTACTGTATTGTACCCATTCTGCAATCTGTTAAATAAAGTTTTCATTCATTCATTCATTCACCACATGTAGGCTGATATGTAGCCTACCTTTGAGGCCTGCCCTATTCAGATATGGTTCTAATGTTCCTAGTGATGCATTGTGTTCTGTTTGTTTTGTTTAGTCCCAGCGTCCTGTGTTACTTCTTACTCTAAAGAAGAACTGCTGAACATTGGGAAATCAATCCCACTTGACATTTTCCCTCAACTACTCACCCGCTCCACGGATCTGTTGGATGTGCTCGTGAGGGGAACCGCGGTCTTCATCCAGGCTGTGAAGTGGGTCAGGCGGCAGCGCGGCAAAAGGGCTGGCTCCCTGGCTCGCCTCCGCCGGAGAGGATCTCGTCCTCCTCTCCCGGGTATATTCCTCTCAAATGTGAACTCTCTCTGCAATAAAATGGATGAGCTCCGGTCCCTCGTAGCAAAGAGCAATGACTTTCGCTCAACAGCAGTGTTCGCGTTCACGGAGACCCATCTGTCACAACAATAACAGCCGCGCCCACCAGCATGGAACAACTTGAGGTTGCGTGCTGTGACGTCACTCCCCCAATACAAGGAAATACAGCTCCAAGCGTATTTTTGACTGTCTAAAACGAAATAAAATACTGCATTCCGCCTGCATTATGAATTTATGATGAGATAATAACGAAATAGTAACGCACAGCCACTTGGACAAGTAACTGCAATCAGATTACTGGCTTTTAAAGATTAACGCGTTAGATTACTATTTTCGGGGAAAAGTAATCAGATTACTGTAATGCGTTACTTAGTAACGCGTTAGTGGCATCACTGATTATGAAGACCTTATTCTGAAGAAAATACATGTATGATGAAGACCTTATTCTGAAGAAAATACATGTATGATGAAGACCTTACTCTGAAGAAGATACATGTATGATGAAGACCTTACTCTGAAGAAAATACATGTATGATGAAGACCTTATTCTGAAGAAGATACATGTATGATGAGAAGGAAGAATGAACCTACTGATTTAATTACTATGCTGTCTGGTATCCATCCCAGCAATTACTATGCTGTCTGGTATCCATCCCAGCAATACCACAGACGTGTGGCAACTCCTGTATATCTAATTAACCCTATGCTGTCTGGTATCCATCCCACTCTTAAATACCATCTATTTATTGACATTTTAAATTTGTGTGATCAAGCACAATGTCGGCCCAAGAAGACGATGCTGGCAACCTCTTAGAGTTGGAACAGAACAGGACAGGTGCTCGCCAAAGAACTCTAACAGAGAAAGGAAAGGAGAATCGTGAGGTGGAGGATAAGAAGAATGAGAAAGCTTTTAACAAAGCTTATCACAAGTGGAAGAAGATAGCAAAGGAAGCCAGAGGGAAACTGAGAACCTTCTGTCCGGCAGAAGAACTTGATAGACTAAAACAAGACATTCAAGCAAGTCATGACCTAGTAAGAAGCTTGTATGAGTCCATTTTACGTAACCATGCCACAACTCCCGAGATCGCAAATAAAATGGACGCCTGTATCCAGCTGACGACAGACACCCAAGAGCTTGTGTGTAGACAGCTGGAAACAAAAGAAGAAGATTTTAATGAAAGACTTGAGAAGGATAGGGTGAGAATAGCTCTGAACAAAGGAGTACAGGTCTGTATATGGACACACAAATACTGAAACATTTCACTCTCAACGCTCCAAGGCGTCAAGCAGGCGGAGGGAAGCTGAACTCGCGGCTAAAGTAGAAGAGGTGAAGGCCATCCAAGTGATCCAGGCTCAGCAAACCAGTCTCCTCCAACTAGAGGGGGAAGAGGCAGCCATGCTGGTGGAAATGGAGAAGATAAAGGTGGAGAGTCGACGTAAGCTGGAGTCGGAGAGGGTGAAGCTACAGCAGCTACAAGCAGAGAAGGAAGTCCAGGTAGCAGCAGCCCGAGTGAGGGCATACAGTTCTGGAAGTGATCTCGACAACGAAGAAGAAGAAGACACTGACCATGAAATAAATACTGCTCACCAAAATCCTGAATATAGTGCGCCGCTACATCCTACATCATTCCAACGTCAAGCATCTCCCAGAGCGACTGCAAACCAAGAGGCCTTCAGTCTAGCCGAAGCAATCACAAGTGCATTAAGCATGAATCGCCTACCTACACCAGAACCAACAATATTCAACGGTGACCCTATGAAATTTGTTGATTGGAAAATGACCTTCATGACCCTGATACACCGAAAGCCTCTCCCAACAAGTGATAAGATGTTTTATATGAAAATGTACCTTACTGGAGAAGTCTGTGGAAGGATTCTTTTACAGAGACTCCGAAGAAGCATATAAAGGTGCCTGGAGAGTGTTGGAAGAAAGGTATGGGAACCCCTTCATTATACAAAGGGCGTTCAGAGACAAGCTAATGAGATGGCCTAAGATAAACACAAACGATCCTCTGGCGCTCCGAGAGTTTGCAGACTTCCTACAGGGATGCACAGAGGCGATTCCACATGTCCAAGGGCTGGCCATCTTGAATGATTGTGAAGAGAACCACAAACTGCTCAAGAAACTACCTGAGTGGATTGTGCGAAGATGGAGCAGGATCATCGTAGAAGAGCTAGACAAATCTGGAAGCTATCCAAGTCTTGCACACTTTTCAAGGTTTCTGAACAAAGAGGCATGAATAGCCTGTAACCCCATCGCCTCCCCACTACTGTTGAACTCCAGAGCCTCAGACGAGAGGTTTCCCAAGAGAGCCAGAGCGTTGAATACAAGCACTCACATAAAGAGCAACATCGTGGAGACACAGTATTCACCCTATAGAGCCAGACCACCTTGCCCCATCTGCAAGAATGAGAATCATGGCATTGCTACGTGCACTAACTTCGCATCAAGGTCTATAGAAGATAAGAGAACGCACATCTACCAAAATCATCTCTGCTTTGGATGTCTGAGGAAGGGACACTCCAGCAAGGACTGTAAACGGCGACATACCTGCAACACCTGCAACCGTCGTCATCCAACGTGTCTGCACAAAGAGAGGTCACAAGCACCAGAGACAACCCAGAGTGGCACATCTACTGCAAACTACCGGAGACAAGAAGTCCGCAAAGTTGTGTCTCACACTACAACCCGATGTGCTTCTGCCACCTCAAGCATTGTCCCAGTCCTTGTGTCTTCAGTTCAAGAGCCACAAATAACGGTGCTCACTTATGCACTACTTGACACACAGAGTGATTCAACGTTTATCTTAGAGGACCTGCTTGAGGAGTTAAGTGTGGAAAGTCAACCTGTGAAGCTGAGACTCAGTACAATGACTGCTGTAAATACAGTTATAACCAGCAAGAGTGTCAGCGGCCTACAAATCAGAGGACTCCATTCTGCAAACAACATCAGAGTGCCACAAGCCTACACTCGTAGCTTCATCCCAGTGGACAAATCCTACATTCCTACTGGTAAAACAGCGCTACAGTGGCCTCACCTCAAGCATCTCGTAAACAAGTTACCATCACTTCTAGACTGTGAAGTGGGTATGTTAATAGGATGTGATTGTCCCTCAGCGCTAGCTCCACTCGAAGTCATCACAGGCTGTGAAAACGAACCTTTTGCACAGCGAACAGAGCTTGGCTGGAGCATAATAGGCTCATCTAACCCTCATCTGGACAGACAAGGGAGCCAGAGCTTTGTACATAGAGTGTCAGTAAAAGAAATACCAGCCCCGTCTACAACAGATGTCCTGAAAGTACTTGTGTCGAACTTCTCTGAAAAGAACTACGAGGACAAGTACGTGTCTCAAGAAGATGTTCACTTCATACAATTCCTCAGTGATCACATCAGGCAGAAAGAAGATGGACACTACGAGATGCCTCTACCTTTCAAGGGTAGCAGCCCACCATCCCTACTGTAACTGAGGGGTACAATTCCCTGACTGTATTGAATAAGTATGGTATCATTAAACCACTACTGACTTATGTACATTACTACTGGCCATACAGTACACAGGTATATGAGATGAACACCTCCACAATGACACGGTTCCACAACAAATCTTGGTTAGAATAATATTTATTAGCAGCACGAAGATTATCTTACATTACTTGAGAATTAGAGTCGCGCTTGTAAGGCGAAGAATGTGCATGAATAGGTCAAGAGCGTCAGTCCATTAGAATATTACGCAGGAGATAATGAATACCACCTGTATCATAGGAATTATATCTATGGTACACTAGTAGGGCAGCGGGAGATACTAGTAGGGTCCCTCCGGTTGTAGGCCAGCAGGGGAGAGGATTTGTCGGTAACGAAAGTCTGGGTCAACGAAGAATAAGGAGACTCCAGATACAGGAGACAGTGCAATAATCTCTTGATCCGCAGACGAACAACAGCTATTCTCCGGTATGCAGTGCAGCATGGAGGAAAGCTAGCCAGCCTCAGGCGTCCTAGAGGCGGGCTCGACGATGCTCCTCACAGGGTAAATCCCACACAGTTGTGGGTGTAGACGATTCTCCGCTCCATCAGATACAGGACCAAAGCAAATATAATCCAGCCGAAAAGAGCTCTGTAGTCGTCGGGTAGGTTATTCAGTGTACATATCCACACGGTCCTCGTCTAGGGCTCCTCGGATGACGGCACCAGGTTAAGCCGCCCAGCCTGGATAAGCACACTAGCTAGGTACGAGGAAGCGTTGGTAATGCTGGTCACTGTAGAACGGTAGCCGCACGATACACTATACATAAATAGACTATTACTGAATAATAGAATAGGTCGAACTCGACGGTACAGCGTTAAACTCTGATACTTCAGCTATCAATTCGCACGCGGTCTCAAGGCTCTATTTCGGGGCAAAACGGGCCCACTTCACAGCACGTTGTATCGTGGTGTGAGGCTTCAACTTATTGGGTAACATACTTCTGTATTCACCTGCGCCGTATTTATACGTTAGGTGAACAATCTAGTACCAGCCTTATTTCTGTCTCGTATTCTTGCGCAGAGCCGGTCATGTCCAGGCATGTCTTTGGCGGTGACTTTGAACTAGACCTTGGGGTTATGGCAGTGGCGCCTAGGGGATCGCTGTCCAATAGGAGAACGAAATATTATGGTCTGTACTAGGTAAAAGGGATATTCCGTGTATATGTACAAAGAATACACAAGGGATATCAGACGATATACAAATACTATGTGTAACTGCCCCCCGGCTTGGTGTTGAAATAAAGATGCGGTTATGTTTCGTACAGATGCTTTTATTTGTTTTCTCTTTTGCATTTCAGCTTAGCAGTACTGTAGCTTTTCTTTAGAGACTGGAGGCGGTTTGTCGTTTGTACAGGTAGTGACGGTTGCCTCATTTGGTCCGTTTGCACCCCGTTTGCACCTCGTTTGCACCTCGTTTGCACCGTGAAAACGTATTCCGCTTTACCAAGGGTAGTTAATTTAACTGGAGTAAGGTCCTTCTATCATACATATTCGCTGCCTGCTCCGTCGTTATCTCTGAGTTACTTCCGCCTTGGTCACACAGGAAGCTGTGACTTTTATACTAAAGGAAGACGAGCTCTGCCCCCATGTGGACACTAAATGAAAATGCACAAGTGGCTCCGAAATATTATTTTCTTAAATAGATAAATAGAGAGCTCAGTATTCTGAGCCAATACAGAGAAATTGATCATCTAGACCAACGCAAATCAAAGCTTACTGACGGTAAAGATGATAGGCATCTTTACCCTTGGCGGTCAGTTACACTCCCACCAAATCCTGCTATGACGGATAAGCACAAAACAATTAATTTAGTCATACAGGATTTCCTTTTAGATTTCACATAGCATCAAAATAATACAATTCAAGCGTTTCTATACTAATTACTCTCGAGGAGGAGTACCAATTTCTGGATCGGTCGCTCGAGGACTGAAGGTCTGGTAGAGTGATCTTTTCGCTCCCCAGTCTGTATTTTTACTCGACGTACTAGACCGTCGCTCTCTTGAGTGGCTTCGACGACCCGACATAGTTGCCACTGGCTTCTTGGCAGGTTACTGTCCTTGAGGATGACTATGTCGTTCACCTTGAGGTTACGCCGTGGTACGTGCCACTTCTGGCGTATAGAAATGTTCAGGAGGTATTCCTTCTTCCAGCGGCTCCAGAATTGTTCGATTAGGTACTGGACTCTGCGCCATCTCTTGGTTGCATACATGTCCTCTTTAACAAATCTCCCAGGGGGTGGAAGAGCGATTTTAGACTTCATCATGACGAGATGGTTTGGTGTTAAGGGTTCTAGCGCCATAGGATCGTTGATACCATCTACTGTCAGTGGTCGGCTGTTTACAATAGCTGTAGCTTCATAGAAGAGTGTTCTAAGAGAGGCGTCATCAAGTCTGCCTGGACACAGAGCGATAGTGGCGTTCAGCACATTTCTTACTGTCCTGATTTGACGTTCCCAGACACCACCTGCATGGCTGGCGGATGGAGCGTTGAAGACAAATTCACACTGTTTCTCTGCTAGAAAGATCTCCAGTAAACTGGCGTCACATTGTTTGAGTGCTTCTTTAAACTGGTTTCTAGCTCCCACGAAGTTAGTACCGTGGTCGCAATGAAGTTGCCGAACAGCTCCTCTGAGGCTGATGAAGCATCTCAAGGCGTTAATGAATGAGTCTGTTGATAAGTCTTCAAGCATCTCGATGTGGACAGCTCGTGAAGCTAGGCAAGTTAGTATCAGGCCATACCTTTTGTACTCCTTTCGAGCCTTTTTAATCAGGAAGGGGCCGAAGCAGTCCATGCCACTGTATGAGAAAGGCGGTGAGTCTTCCACACGCTCTTTAGGGAGTTCAGCCATTTGCTGCTCTTCAGTAGGTCGTCGGAGTTTCCTGCATCGTACACAGTTGTGAATCAGCTTGGCTACTAATTTGCTCCCACCAATGACCCAGAATCCATTTGCTCTCAGTTCCATTTGGGTTTGACTTCGGCCTTGGTGACAAACTTGAGCGTGGTGATGAGCCGTAATTAGCTTGGTGATAGGGCTGTCTTTTGGCAAAATTATGGGATGTTTCATTTCTTGACTGAGGGATGAGCGTCTCAATCTTCCACCCACACAGAGAAGTTCTCGATGCAGAATTGGATCAAGGGAATGGAGAGCACTTGAACTTGGAAGAGCATCTCCTTCCTGGCATCTCTTAATTTCCTGAGAGAAGGCTTGCTGCTGGACAAGCTTGATCACTATTTTGGCAGCTCTTTCTCGTTCTTCGACTGTCACCAGTTCGGTGTTGTGTACTTTTCCCGATCCCAGCCTCTTGATTCTTGCGACTACTTTCAGGATCTTTGACCATGAAGAGATCTGATTTAGGCGAATTAGAATGTCTGTACAACTGTTAACTTTGGTTGTGAAAGCTTGGACAGCCTTAACCTCAGGATCGCCTACGAGTAGGTCTGCGAAGGGATTCAGTTTGGGATGTACTTCTTGCTCCCAGAGAAATGTAGGACCTGACATCCAGTTTGTTGAAGGAATGTGAGATGCCTGAAGGCCTCTGGAGGCATGATCTGCCGGGTTCTCTGCTGTTTCGATATAGTGCCATTTACTTGGGTCAGTGTTTTCTCTTATCAGTTGGACTCTGTTCGCGACGAACACATGGAACCTTCTTGCCTCATTATTGATGTAGCCCAGAACTACTTGTGAATCTGTCCAGAAGAATTCTTCATCGATCTTCATCTGCAGTTCTCTTTTCAGCAACACACTTAATTTGGTTGCGACCACTGCCGCTGAGAGCTCTAGTCGTGGGATGCTTGAGACCTTTGTGGGTGCTACTCTTGCTTTGGCCATCACAAGACTGGAGTGTACTGTATTTTTGTCATTTTTGTACCTGAGGTAGGAACAAGCGCCATACCCCATGCTGCTGGCATCGGCAAAGTGATGCAGTTCCGTCTTGATGATGTTGCCGAAGTCATGTGGGTGATAGCATCTAGGGATTGTGAATTCCTTTAAGTTATATAGCCCGATCTTCCATTCCTCCCACCGTGGCTTTAAGTCATCTGGCAGTGGATCGTCCCATCTTATGCCTCTGCGGCATAGTTCTTGGAGTATGCGTTTTCCGCTTAGGGTGAATGGGGCAACAAACCCGAGTGGGTCATAAAGAGAGGCGACGATGGAGAGGATTCCTCGACGGGTTGAAGGCTGGTCTTTCATGTTGACATTGAAGCTGAAGGTGTCGTTGTCTATAGACCACTGAAGGCCAAGTGCATGCTCAGTTGGGGTCGCTTCCAGCTTAAGTTCGAGAGGGTCAGTGATTGTTGCTCTTTCTGAGGGTTTCACACAGTCGAGGACGTCTTTGTGGTTAGAGTTGAATTTGTGGAGGCGTAGGCCTCCTCGTTTGCACAATTTTTGTGCCTCGATGATCAGTTTCTTGGCCTCTTCGACTGATGAAACGCTGGCTAACCCATCATCAACGTAAAAGTTCTTCTCAATGAAGGCTGAGGCTGATGGGTAGTCTTCTCTGTGTTGGTGTGCCATGTACCTTAGGCCTAAGTTGGCACATCCAGGAGACGAAGCAGCTCCGAATAGGTGAACTGTCATCTTGTTTTCCGGTGGTTCTTTTCCCAAATCTCCTTCCTCCCACCATAGGAACTTAAGGTACTTTCGGGATTCAGGCGTGGCGAATAGTTTTGCTGAGCAGTCGACGAACACGACCCTTAGCTTGTTGGGCCTTTTGGGATGGTAGGTGCTGTGATGAGGAAGGTACCAGGCAGTCTCTCCCTTTGCTGTTGTATGGTCCAGTTCTGCATCACCTTTCTCAATGATTTCCTTCATGAAAATCTTATAGCGTTCGTGATATTCTTTATCCGTCTTTAGCTTCTTCTTTAGAGACTGGAGGCGGACTGTAGCTAGTCTCTTGTTGTTTGGTAGGGATGGTGGGCTGCTACCCTTGAAAGGTAGAGGCATCTCGTAGTGCCCATCTTCTTTCTGTCTGATGTTCTCGCTGAGGAATTGTATGAAGTGAACATCTTCTTGAGACACGTACTTGTCCTCGTAGTTCCTTTCAGAGAAGTCCGACTCAAGTACTTTAAGTACATCTGTTGTAGACAGGGCTGGTATTTCTTTTACTGACACTCAGATGAGGGTTAGGTAGGTGGTTCCTGCTTAGTGCGCTTGCTTGGGCTAGACTGAAGGCCTCTTGGTTCACAGTTGCTCCAGGAGATACTTGACGTTGGAATGTTGGATGTAGCAGAGCACTATCTTCAGGTTTTTGGTGAGCAGTTTTTATTTCATGATCAGTGTTTTCTTCTTCTTCTTTGTTATCTTGATCACTTCCAGAACCGTATGCCCTCACTCGGGCTGCTGCTACGTTAACTTCATTTTCTGCTTGTAGCTGCTGTAGCTTCATCCTTTCCGTCTCCAGCCTACGTCGACTCTCCACCTTCATCTGCTCCATTTCCGTTAGCATGGCTGCCTCTTCCTCCTCTAGTTTGAGGAGATTTGTTTGCAGAGCCTGTATTCCCCAGATGGCCTTCACCTCTTCCTCTTTAGCTGCAAGTTCAGCTTCCATCCTTCTGCTTGACGCTTTATTCAGTGCTATCCTCACTCTCTCCTTTTCATGTCGTTCATTACAATCTTCTTCCTTTGTTTCTAATCGCTTACAAACAAGTTCCTGTGTGTCTGTCGTCAGCTGGATACAGGTGTCCATTTTATCTGCTATCTCTGGAGTTGTGGCATGATTGCATAGAATTGACTCATACACACTATATACTAGGTCACAACTTGTTTGAATGTCTCGTTTTAATTTTCCAAGTTCTTCTGTCGGACAGAAGGCTCTCAGTTTTCCTCTAATTTCCTTTGCCATCTTCCTCCAGGTGTGGTAAACCTTGTTAAATACCTTCTCATTTTTCATATTTTCCACCTCACGATTATCCTTTCCTTTCTCTGTTAGAGTTCCTCTGCGAGCACCTGTCCTGTTCTGTTCCATCTCCAAGAGGTTGCCAGCATCGTCTTCTTGGGCCGACATTGTGCTTGATCACACACACTCAAAATATCAAATAAATAGATGGTATTTAAGAGTTCCACTTGCTGGGATGGATATCAGACAGCATAATATTCATTAAATATACAGGAGTTGCCACACGTCCGTGGTATTGCTGGGATGGATATCAGACAGCATAAGGGTAATTAGATATACAGAAGTTGCCACACGTCCGTGGTATTGCTGGGATGGATACCAGACAGCATAAGGGTAATTAGATATACAGGAGTTGCCACACGTCCGTGGTTTTGCTGGGATGGATACCAGACAGCATAGGGTTAATTAGATATACAGGAGTTGCCACACGTCCGTGGTTTTGCTGGGATGGATACCAGACAGCATAGGGTTAATTAGATATACAGGAGTTGCCACACGTCCGTGGTTTTGCTGGGATGGATACCAGACAGCATACGGTTAACTCAGTAGGTTCATTCTTCCTTCTCTTCATACATGTATTTTCTTTAGTGTAGGGTCCTCAACATACATGTATTCTCTTCGGAGTAAGATCTTCAACATACATGTATTCTTTTCGGAGTAAGGTCTTCAACATACATGTATTTTCTTCGGAGTAAGATCTTCAACATACATGTATTTTCTTCGGAGTAAGATCTTCAACATACATGTATTTTCTTCGGAATAAGATCTTCAACATACATGTATTTTCTTCGGAGTAAGATCTTCAACATACATGTATTTTCTTCTGAGTAAGATCTTCAACATACATGTATTTTCTTCAGAGTAAGATCTTCAACATACATGTATTTTCTTCGGAGTAAGATCTTCAACATACATGTATTTTCTTCGGAGTAAGATCTTCAACATACATGTATTTTCTTCGGAGTAAGATCTTCAACATACATGTATTTTCTTTGGAGTAAGATCTTCAACATACATGTATTTTCTTCGGAGTGAGGTCTTCAACATACATGCATTTTCTTTGGAGTATGGTCTTCATTTTACATTTATCCACTTCAGAATAAAGTCTTCATAATACATCCATCCTCTTCAGAACATCTATCCTCTTCAGAGTAAGGTCTACTTCACATTTATCCACTTCAGAATGAGGTTTCATAATACATTTATCCTCTTCAGAGTATGGGGTTTACTCACTGTTTATCATCTTCAGAGTATGGGTTTTACTCACTGTTGATCATCTTCAGAGTATGGGTTTTACTCACTGTTTATCATCTTCAGAGTATGGGTTTTACTCACTGTTTATCATCTTCAGAGTATGGGTTTTACTCACTGTTGATCATCTTCAGAGTATGGGTAAGTCTTCACCACTGGTCGGTAAATTTTCACTCACCACTGGTCGGTAAGTTTTCACTGTAACTGCCCCCCGGCTTGGTGTTGAAATAAAGATGCGGTTATGTTTCGTACAGATGCTTTTATTTGTTTTCTCTTTTGCATTTCAGCTTAGCAGTACTGTAGCTTTTCTTTAGAGACTGGAGGCGGTTTGTCGTTTGTACAGGTAGTGACGGTTGCCTCATTTGGTCCGTTTGCACCCCGTTTGCACCTCGTTTGCACCTCGTTTGCACCGTGAAAACTTATTCCGCTTTACCAAGGGTAGTTAATTTAACTGGAGTAAGGTCCTTCTATCATACATATTCGCTGCCTGCTCCGTCGTTATCTCTGAGTTACTTCCGCCTTGGTCACACAGGAAGCTGTGACTTTTATACTAAAGGAAGACGAGCTCTGCCCCCATGTGGACACTAAATGAAAATGCACAAGTGGCTCCGAAATATTATTTTCTTAAATAGATAAATAGAGAGCTCAGTATTCTGAGCCAATACAGAGAAATTGATCATCTAGACCAACGCAAATCAAAGCTTACTGACAGTAAAGATGATAGGCATCTTTACCCTTGGCGGTCAGTTACACTATGCAATATATATCAAGTAATAAATATATATATTCGGTTTAATCTGATCCTTCGTAACAGCCGCCTCCTAATTAGTCCGCACCTAATTAGATAAGCAGAGACAGATTAACCGCACTGTCCACTACTCAATGTCCGTTGTGAGGGTAGGGCAGTTCACAAAGTCAGGGGGTCATGGTCGTCATCAAGAGAGTCGGGGAGCCTTGGCAACTCTATCAGCCTCGCCACGGGTCGGGTGTATGTCCGCCCTTGGACGAGCACTTCTGCCGCTCTGACCTTTCCGTCGGCACCAGTGATCACTTTGCTTACGCGGCCGGCCGGCCACATAGCTCGGGGTAGTGACTGGTCGATAATCATGACGACTGTACCTTCCGTCAAATTGTCTCTTTCTTTCACCCATTTCTGGCGGGTCTGTAGAGACGGTAGATAGTGGAGGAGGAAACTGTTCCAAAACTTGTCAGCCAATACTTGACTGTACCTCCACATCCTTCGGCCATTCACTTCTTCAGGCCTGTACACTGTCTGTGGGAGCGCGGGGTCCAGCCGCCTAATCAAGAGAGTGTTGGGGGTGACTGGGTCGACATCTGCCACATCACTTGAGACGTAACCGAGGGGCTTTGAGTTCAATACTCCCTCGATCTCCGTGAGGACTGTCGTGAGGACTTCCTCCGCCACGGTCTGGGCCCCAAGCACGGCGTACAGGGCTGTCTTTATTGAACGTACTTCTCGTTCCCAAGTTCCACCGAAGTGAGGTGCATTCGGGGGGTTAAACTGGAAATCAATCTGAGATGGAGCGAGGTGGGTCTTAAGTTCTGGGCCCATAGCTTGGAAGCTCTCTCTCAGCTCTCTTTCTCCGCCTTTGAAGTTTGTCCCGTGATCAGACAATAATATAGACGGTTTTCCTTTCCGCGATGTGAATCTCCGGAAGGCCATAAGGAATGAGTCCGTACTCATGGTTGGAAGGAGTTCTATGTGTATCGCTCGGGTGGTCATGCATTTGAATACAATACCCCACCGCTTCTCCGTCCCTCTTCCTTTCTTTACATACAGCGGGCCGAAACAGTCCATACCGGTGGAGTGAAAAGGCTTGTCGCCGAGTCGGAGGCGACAGGGGGGTAGGTCAGCCATCCGGGGTATACTGGGCTGTGCTCGCCATTTACGACAGTCTAGACAGGTCCGCTGGAAACGTCGTACTGCTTCTCTTCCTTGCAGTATCCAATAACGACGTCTGATCTCCGCGAAGACTCTCTCTGCCCCGGTGTGGTGCACGTCCTCGTCGTATTTCTTTATGATGAGCTCTGTGACCTTGTGTCGGCTGTTTAAGACTATCGGGTACTTGACGTCATCCGTTAAGTCTGGGGCTCTCCTCAGACGACCACCCACTCTGATGAGATTATGGGCGTCGCTCTCAGGGGCTAAGTGGAGCAGTCTGCTGTCTGACGGGACTGGCTTTGATCCCTGCAGACAGTCTAGCTCGTCGGGGAACGAGTCTCTTTGGGCTCCCTGTAGCAGAAGGAGTTCTGCTTCTTCGTAGTTAGCTGCAGTAATGTCAGTAGTGGACGGAACCTCTGGGTGGTGCCACAGGAATGTCTTTAACTGCGCACTCTCAAGGGTGAGGCAGTCGTCTATGTTGGGATCTGTGGGGACGAGTGTGTGTGTCAACCCACAGAACATAGATTTCTTCTTCTCTGCCTCCTCTTCACTCGCCTCCCGTGGGGTGGGTGTAGGCCACTCTTCTTCCGGGAGCTTGAGGAACTCGGGACCGTCACTATAGAGATTGTGACGGGTGAGGTCATCCAGGGACATTCCCCGTGTGATGACGTCAGCTGGGTTCTGTTTTGTGTCCACATACCTCCAGCATGCTGCTTCTGTTAACTCTTGGATCTCTGTGATTCTGACTCCCACAAAGACCTTGTATCTACACGAATCGGATTGGATCCATGTGAGTACGGTCATGGAGTCTGACCACAGGATTGTTCTTTGCACCGGGATGGTGAGTTCACGTTGGATTAACGTGGCGAGTTGCGCTTCTGCTAGGGCTGCGCAGAGCTCTAGACGCGGGATAGATTGTTGCTTGCGGGGGGCTATTCTTGAGCGAGCCAGGATGAAGGCAGTATGTATTTCTCCTCCCTCCTCTCGGGCCCGCAAGTAGGCCACCGAACCGTAGGCTACTTCGGAGGCGTCGCTGAAGACGTGCAGGTCCATCTGACACGTCTCCGGCCTCACTGTGGGTGGGAAGTAGCTGTGGCGTATGTTGACACCTGGGAGCGAGCTGAGTTCTGTCTCCCACTCTCTCCATGTGGAGGCAAGGTGTTCGGGTATGGGGTCGTCCCAGCCCTGGTCCTTGTCCCATAGCGCTCGCACAATCATCTTTGCCCTGGTGGTGTAAGGTAGAATACATCCCAACGGGTCATATTGTCTGGCGAGTGTTCTGTATACACTCCGTCTTGTGGTCGGTAGTGAAGTCGACCTTCCCTGCTCCTTGGTCAGGGGTGTGTGTTTATAATGGAGCGAGTCTGTTTTGAAGCGCCAGACTAGTCCTAATGTCATTTCTTGGGCTTCTCCTGGGATGGTCGCCATCCAGGTCTCGCTGCTTGCTGCCTTGTCCTCTGGGGAGAGGCTGCGCAGTACTTGAGGGTCGCTGCTGGCCCACTGCCGGAGATCAAAGCCGCCTTTGATCAGGGAGGCGCGGAGCTTGAGTAGGAGGGCCTCGGCTTCTTCTGGCGTCGAGACGCTTTGCAGACAGTTGTCCACGTAGAAACTATTTCCTACACTTTGTCGGACCTCTTCATCAGCTGCTGGGTCTTCTGCGACGTGTTTTTGCAGTGCGAACGTAGCACAGCATGGGCTGCATGTGGTTCCGAAAGGGAGGACTTCCCATTGATGGATGGATGGTTGCTCATCCCCGATCCTCTCTCTCCATAAGAACCGCAGCAGGGGCTTGTCCTCTTCCACTAGTCGCACCTGCAGGAACATCCCTTTGATGTCGCCGCTGATGGCCACCTTGTCCTGGCGGAAACGTAGCAACACGCCTAGTAGAGAGGGGCCGAGTGTTGGGCCGGGCAAGAGCTCTTTATTCAGATTTTGTGATCCGATCTGGTAGCTGCAGTTAAACACAATCCGATCCTTGCCGTTGTGGTGGACTTTGTGGTGCGGCACGTACCATGATTCGGTCGTCTGATCGGCCTCTTTAATGTCAATTTTCTTTATGTGTCCCGCTGTGATTAGCTTGTCAATCTCAGCGCGGTACACAGTAGCTTGAGCGGGGTCTCTGGCTAGGCGCCGCTCTGTGTTCGATAGATACCGCTCCGTCGCTTCTTTTGGGGCGTGGAAGGTAGGCATACCCTCTCGCCTCAGGAGTGGAGTTGCGTATCTCATCACTCCGTTGACTTTGACTCTCTTTGTCCCCTGCTCGAGGAGGGCTATAGCATAAATGTCTTCCTTGGAACGAATGTGTTTCTTTTCGTTCTTAAAGGGCATTGTCTCTAGTGTCCATAGCCTCTCGACGTGCTGTAGGAGGGTGGTGTCTTCTTCTGTCACTCTGGAGTGGAGGCAGCGAGTGGCTGCTGTTCGGTTGGGAGACCTAGAGAGGGGGCCTTGTAGTGTCCATCCTAGGCGGGTCTCGACTGCTGCTGGACAGCCTCTGGGCCCAATGTGGACCCGGTCCATCGGGACGATGAGGTGTGCATGGTCGGATCCTATCAGCAGGGTCGGGGTGGCACCGTCTATGAGCGGTATAGGTAGTTGACGCAGGTGCACATATTTATCCATCAGCTTGGCGATGGGGTAGGTGTACTGCGACAGGCCTATGTCTTGGCTGGTGAAAGCGTTAGTGATCCTATACCGTCTCTCTGGCTGCCCGCTTGCTGCGATAGTGAAGGAGACGTTCTCGCCCTTGATCGTCTTCAGGTCTCTTCTTATTGTCCGAATCGTCATCGTTTCTTCGCTCCCCCGTAGCCCCAGCTGGGCCGCAGCGGACACGAGGAGAAGGGTCTTCTCTGACCCGTCGTCAAGGACGGCGTAGGTGTCCATGACATTGTTCTCGTAACTCAATGTTACGCGGACCACCTTCAAGAGCACCCGGGCGCCCCCGCTGCTGGCGGGGTCAATGTACATAACACTTGCCTTTGTGCTGCTTGAGGGTGCAGGCTTTCTTCTGTTACTGTCATGTAAAATGTCCAAGTGGGCTCCATCACACCGACTACACCTCTTCTTTAAGCGGCACTCGGCTGCCATGTGACTGCGCGCACATCGGTAACAGCGGCGGTTGGACTTTATCCATTGACTCACCTCGTCGGCGGTCATCTTCTTGAACGTGTCACAGTGTGACAGCCAGTGTTCCTTTTCGCAGTACGGGCATACAATCTTCCACTTCTCTTTCATCGAGGGGGTACTGTGGTTCTTGTTGCTCGGTACTGATTCGGCTTGGTGCATGACGGTCACCAGCCTGCGGCCATCGTTTGCTCTCCTAGGTCCCTCTCTGGAGCTTGGCGCGCTCCGCACGAACGTATCCAATCGTAGGCTGTTGACTTCTCTCGCCAGGAAGTCGGCTAGGTCTAGGAGGGATGGCTCTGGACCGTTAGGATCACGGTGGTCTCTTTGCCGCCTGAAGCGCTCTTGTCGGGCGGGCGGAAGCTTCTCTAATATCCTCTCAACATTAGAGTTCGCGTACAGTTCGTGCATACCCTTTTCCCTTTGTGCCCCCAGCATCCCTACCAGGGATTGTACCTTGATAGACAGGTCATCTAATGAGCGATTGTCTGTGGCTGGGGGTAGACGGTCAATATTCCTTATCTCTTGTATTACGTAGTCCCATATGCGTCCATAACGTTGGTCGAGGGCTGCTCGAGCCGCGGTGTATGGGGTAGTAGAGGTGGAATATGCCAGCGCTATATTGTGCGCTCTGGGCACCTTCAGGTGCTTGAGTAGGATAGCATACTTGTACGGTTCATCTGGTACATCGGACATCATTGTCTCTAAGCACATTCGTAGCTCTGTGTACTGTGCTCTGTTCTCGTGTGTGAAGTACGGGAACGTCGGTGTGCCAAGGTACGATGCCATGGATGGCTGGCACATCGGTGAGCGTTGGAGGAGAGGCCTCCTAGGCGAGTCTCCTCTTACGTGTCGTGGTGGGCTGGTACCTGTCGGGTACCAAGGCCCGTGTACCCAGGTGCTGTTCCTCGGGGCTGGTCGTGCGTCAAGCTCACCCGTGAATTGAGTCGGGGGTCTGTAGCGCAGAGCCGCGGGGGTAAAGTCTGGGCTGTACTGGACCTCCTGGTCCTGTGGAGTACGATGCTGCTGTTGGGCTTGACTTTCCTCCTCTCCCTCTTCTTCTTCCTCTGCCAGGTCATCTAGATCCTGTAATCTTCTATTTAGTCTCTCAGCGGCGTAGGCCGGTTCTTCCCTGTTGCTGGGTCTCGCATGGACCGGTCGGGGAAGGGGTTTGGAGAGGGGTATAGGCTCTCTGTTGGCCGGGCTCAGGGTCGCTTGATCGGGTAGGGGAGGGTGCCCTAGACCCTTGTCTTGACGAGGCCCTGGAGTTCCGTGCGGAGGGAGGGGGGGTTACCCTGGTAATCAGTTGCTCCATTATCTGCGCTTGTAATCGGTCGCGCTCGGCTTCGCGCTTGATGTGAGCGAGGTTGCGCTCTGCTTCGCGCTGGGCTTGGGCTGCGTCGCGCTGTGCATTGGCGGCTCCGCGCTGTGCATCGGCGGCGGCGCGCTGGGCTTCGGCGCGGTCTCTTTCCATATTCTCTTCCGTCTGGAGGCGTCTAGTCTCTAGGCGTATGTGGTCGTCGTCACTCCGTTGCTGCGCCTGGAAGCGCTCTCGCTCGATCGCAGAGTGTTCGCGTTCACTAAGGGCTTGCGCTTGGAGTTGCGCGTGGAAGCGTTCTCTTTGGTCTGCAGATTGTTCGCGCTCACTTAGTTGTTGAGCCTGCAGGCGGTCTCTTTCCATGGTAGAGTGTTCGCGCTCACTTTGGTGTTGCGTGCGGAGGCGCTCTTGTTCCATGGAAGAATGTTCGCGCTCGCTAAGCGTCTGTGCTTGGAGTCGATCGCGTTCGGTTGAGGCTGCCAGGGTGGCGATAAAAGCCTGCGCCAGCATCTTATCCGCCTCGCTGGGGGAAGACACTGATGGAGGTGATCGGCTTCTGGTAGTACTCGTTGGAGATCCGTTCTCCTGTCGCGTACCGAGGAGGTCAATCTCCTGCGTGCGTGTCTCTTCTGGTGGTGGGTCGGGTTCCGTCCCGGGAGGGCTTTCTTTATCCTGGAGCTCTCCGGGGACTACCTCGTCGACGTTGGCGGGGGGTAAAGTCATGTCAGGTCCCTCCTGGTCCCCCCCGTGAGCTTGGTCAGTTACGTTAGAACCCACTAGGGTCTCTACTGGCGGGGTCGCCTGGTCGGTAGGGTTTGGCATACTTTTACTATCCGCTTTTTCCGTGTTTAACGTCTGTATAAAGCTAGGTAGTAGACTGGCAACGTAGTCCTCTAGGTAATGAGGTGGCTGCCGTCTGCGCTGCGGGCGATCTAGCTTAGGAGAACCGTTTGTGGAGTGTTCATCATTGGCCATGTCAATATTAATATTATATTAATATTACGCTAGTTACCCTCCGGCTCGAAGGACCAATTGTAACTGAGGGGTACAATTCCCTGACTGTATTGAATAAGTATGGTATCATTAAACCACTACTGACTTATGTACATTACTACTGGCCATACAGTACACAGGTATATGAGATGAACACCTCCACAATGACACGGTTCCACAACAAATCTTGGTTAGAATAATATTTATTAGCAGCACGAAGATTATCTTACATTACTTGAGAATTAGAGTTGCGCTTGTAAGGCGAAGAATGTGCATGAATAGGTCAAGAGCGTAAGTCCATTAGAATATTACGCAGGAGATAATGAATACCACCTGTATCATAGGAATTATATCTATGGTACACTAGTAGGGCAGCGGGAGATACTAGTAGGGTCCCTCCGGTTGTAGGCCAGCAGGGGAGAGGATTTGTCGGTAACGAAAGTCTGGGTCAACGAAGAATAAGGAGACTCCAGATACAGGAGACAGTGCAATAATCTCTTGATCCGCAGACGAACAACAGCTATTCTCCGGTATGCAGTGCAGCATGGAGGAAAGCTAGCCAGCCTCAGGCGTCCTAGAGGCGGGCTCGACGATGCTCCTCACAGGGTAAATCCCACACAGTTGTGGGTGTAGACGATTCTCCGCTCCATCAGATACAGGACCAAAGCAAATATAATCCAGCCGAAAAGGGCTCTGTAGTCGTCGGGTAGGTTATCCAGTGTACATATCCACACGGTCCTCGTCTAGGGCTCCTCGGATGACGGCACCAGGTTAAGCCGCCCAGCCTGGATAAGCACACTAGCTAGGTACGAGGAAGCGTTGGTAATGCTGGTCACTGTAGAACGGTAGCCGCACGATACACTATACATAAATAGACTATTACTGAATAATAGAATAGGTCGAACTCGACGGTACAGCGTTAAACTCTGATACTTCAGCTATCAATTCGCACGCGGTCTCAAGGCTCTATTTCGGGGCAAAACGGGCCCACTTCACAGCACGTTGTATCGTGGTGTGAGGCTTCAACTTATTGGGTAACATACTTCTGTATTCACCTGCGCCGTATTTATACGTTAGGTGAACAATCTAGTACCAGCCTTATTTCTGTCTCGTATTCTTGCGCAGAGCCGGTCATGTCCAGGCATGTCTTTGGCGGTGACTTTGAACTAGACCTTGGGGGTATGGCAGTGGCGCCTAGGGGATCGCTGTCCAATAGGAGAATGAAATATTATGGTCTGTACTAGGTAAAAGGGATATTCCGTGTATATGTACAAAGAATACACAAGGGATATCAGACGATATACAAATACTATGCAATATATATCAAGTAATAAATATATATATTCGGTTTAATCTGATCCTTCGTAACACCTACCAAACAACAAGAGACTAGCTACAGTCCGCCTCCAGTCTCTAAAGAAGAAACTAAAGACAGATAAAGAGTATCACGAACGCTATAAGGCTTTCATGAAAGACATCATCGAGAAAGGTGACGCAGAACATGACCATATCACTTCATATGGAGAGACTGCTTGGTACCTTCCTCATCACGGCATTTACCACCCTCAAAAGCCTGGCAGGCTAAGGGTCGTGTTTGACTGCTCAGATAAATTCTGTGCAGTTTCCCTAAATGACTGTCTATTGACCGGTCCCGACTTAATTAACTCCCTAATAGGAGTTCTATGCCACTTCAGAAAGGAAGACGTGGCCATAATCTGCGACGTGGAAAGAATGTTCCACCAGTTCTTCGTCCACCCTGACTCTCGAAAATACCTCAAGTTCCTGTGGTGGAAGGAAGGTGATTTGGAAACAGAACCACAGGAATACAGGATGGCAGTTCACCTCTTTGGAGCTGCTTCGTCTCCTGGATGTGCCAACTTCGGCCTAAGGTACATGGCACACCAACATAGAGAAGACTACCCAGCAGCCTCAGCCTTCATTGAGAAGAACTTCTACGTTGATGATGGGTTAGCCAGCGTTTCATCAGTCGAAGAGGCCAAGAAACTGATCATCGAGGCACAAAAGTTGTGCAAACGGGGAGGCCTACGCCTCCACAAATTCAACTCTAACCACAAAGACGTCCTCGACTGTGTGAAACCCTCAGAAAGAGCCACAATCACTGACCCTCTCGAACTTAAGCTGGAAGCTACCCCAACTGAGCATGCACTTGGCCTTCAGTGGTCTATAGACAACGACACCTTCAGCTTCAATGTCAACATGAAAGACCAGCCTTCAACCCGTCGAGGAATCCTCTCCATCGTCGCCTCTCTTTATGACCCACTCGGGTTTGTTGCCCCATTCACCCTAAGCGGAAAACGCATACTCCAAGAACTATGCCGTAGAGGCATAAGATGGGATGATCCACTGCCAGATGACTTAAAGCCACGGTGGGAGGAGTGGAAGATCGGGCTATATAACTTAAAGGAATTCACGATCCCTAGATGCTACCACCCACATGACTTCGGCAACATCATCAAGACAGAACTGCATCACTTTGCTGATGCCAGCAGCATGGGGTATGGCGCTTGTTCCTACCTCAGGTACAAAAATGACAAAGACACAGTACACTCCAGTCTTGTGATGGCCAAAGCAAGAGTAGCACCCACAAAAGTCTCAAGCATCCCACGACTCGAGCTCTCAGCGGCAGTGGTCGCAACAAAAATGAGTGTTGCTGAAAAGAGAACTGCAGATGAAGATCGATGAAGAATTCTTCTGGACAGATTCACAAGTAGTTCTGGGCTACATCACTAATGAGGCAAGAAGGTTCCATGTGTTTGTCGCGAACAGAGTCCAACTGATAAGAGAAAACACTGACCCACGTAAATGGCACTATATCGAGACAGCGGAGAACCCGGCAGATCATGCCTCCAGAGGCCTTCAAGCATCTCACATTCCTTCAACAAACTGGATGTCAGGTCCTACATTTCTCTGGGAGCAAGAAGTACATCCCAAACTGAACCCTTTCGCAGAGCTACTCGTCGGCGATCCTGAAGTTAAGGCTGTCCAAGCTTTCACAACCAAAGTTAACAATTGTACAGACATTCTAATTCGCCTAAATCAGATCTCTTCATGTTCAAATATCCTGAAAGTAGTCGCAAGAATCAAGAGGCTGGGATCGGGAAAAGTACACAACACCGAACTGGTGACAGTCGAAGAACGAGAAAGAGCTGCCGAAATAGTGATCAAGCTCGTCCAGCAGCAAGCCTTCTCTCAGGAAATTAAGAGATGCCAGGAAGGAGATGCTCTTCCAAGTTCAAGTGCTCTTCATTCCCTTGATCCAATTCTGCATCGAAAACTTCTCTGTGTGGGTGGAAGATTGAGACACTCATCCCTCAGTCAAGAAATGAAACATCCCATCATTTTGCCAAAAGACAGCCCTATCACCAAGCTAATTACGGCTCACCACCACGCCCAAGTTTGTCACCAAGGCCAAAGTCAAACTCAAATGGAACTGAGAGCAAATGGATTCTGGGTCATTGGTGGGAGCAAATTAGTAGCCAAGCTGATTCACAATTGTGTGCGATGCAGGAAACTCCGACGACCTGCTGAAGAACAGCAAATGGCTGAACTCCCTAAAGAGCGTGTGGAAGACTCACCGCCTTTCTCATACAGTGGCATGAACTGCTTTGGCCCTTTCCTGATTAAAAAGGCACGGAAGGAGTACAAAAGGTATGGCCTGATACTAACTTGTCTGGCTTCACGAGCTGTCCACATCGAGACGCTTGAAGACTTATCAACAGACTCATTCATTAACGCCTTGAGATGCTTCATCAGCCTCAGAGGAGCTGTTTGGCAACTTCATTGCGACCACGGTACTAACTTCGTGGGAGCTAGAAACCAGTTTAGAGAAGCACTCAAACAATGTGACGCCAAGTTACTGGAGATCTTTCTAACAGAGAAACAGTGTGAATTCGTCTTCAACGCTCCATCCACCAGCCATGCAGGTGGTGTCTGGGAACGTCAAATCAGGACCGTGAGAAATGTGCTGAACGCCACTATCGCTCTGTGTCCAGGCAGACTTGATGACGCCTCCCTTAGAACACTCTTCTATGAAGCTACAGCTATTGTAAACAGCCGACCACTGACAGTAGATGGTATCAACAACCCCATGGCCCTAGAACCCTTAACACCAAACCACCTCGTCATGATGAAGTCTAAAATCGCTCTTCCACCCCCTGGGAGATTTGTTAAAGAGGACATGTACGCAACCAAGAGATGGCGCAGAGTCCAGTACCTAATCGAACAATTCTGGAGCCGCTGGAAGAAGGAATACCTCCTGAACATTTCCACACATGTGGAAGTGGCACGTACCACGGCGTAACCTCAAGGTGAACGACATAGTCATCCTCAAGGACAGTAACCTTCCAAGAAGCCAGTGGCAACTAGGTCGAGTCGTCGAAGCCACTCAAGAGAGCGACGGTCTAGTGTAGGCGGCACGGTGGTGTAGTGGTTAACACTGTCGCCTCACAGCAAGAAGGTCCAGGGTTCGATTCCCACTTGGGGACCAGGTTTCCATGATGCCAGGTACCCAGGTGGGGTATCTCCCAGGCCTTTCTGTGTGGAGTTTGCATGTTCTCCCCGTGCTCGCAAGGGTTTCCCCCCCGATAAGATAAACCCAATGGAAAAACATGCACAACAACAGATCGCTAACGCTGTGGCGTCCTTGACGAAGACGGACAGGAGCACTTGGATTGGTCCCCTGGCGCAGCTCACGTTGACGCCTGTCTGCTCCCGGCTGCCCTTGGGGGGGAAGGACGACGGGATGGGTTAATCGCAGAGACGAATCACATCGGCGATTCTAAAGAGACAATGCATGCGTGTGTGTTCCGGTGTGTGTGCTAAAAAACTAACCGCTAATTTACATTGGTCTAGATCAGTGTTTCTCAAAGTGGGGGGCGCGCCCCCCAGGGCGGGCGCAGAAGCATGACAGGGGGGGCCTTGAGATTTAATTTTTTTTATTTTTATTTTTTTATTACAGAAAATTATCACTAAAGTGCTATCTGTTGCAGCTGCACTGTTCTCCATGAAAATACCATATTTGGATAAGTTTGACCATTTCTCAAAATCTGAAAATCATTATTTAATAAAACACAGAAAAGGATCACCAAGTTACTCTGGATAAAAAAAAACTTTACAGACAACATTGAGACAAAGCTTCCTGACACATCTCCATCCAAACTCTTGGAAGAACTCATTGAAATCTCATCTGATACCACCTGGAGAGCTAGTTTCAGAGTGTGATGCTGAGTACCAAGTATCTCATGATGCAGCAGTTAAGGTGTTGATACCATTCAGCACCACATATCTGTGTGAAGCTGGCTTTTCATCCATGACAGCTCTGAAAACAAAATATAGGGCCAAGTTGAGCCTTGAGGATGACATGCGTGTTGCCTTGTCAAAGACTGACAGCAATAAAGACTGTTTGCTTATTTCCTATGTTCGCTTTGTAAATTCCCAGTCACTGAGTGAAGATCTGCTGTTTTGCAAATATGTCAAAAACAGAGCGACAGCTGATGAGCTCTTCGAAATTATTGACAGTTACCTGACAGAACATGGACTGAAATGGGAGAACTGTGTGGGCTTTTGCTCTGACGGTGCGCAGGCCATGGCAGGGAAAAGGAGGGGGCTACAGGCGCTCATCAAGGGGGTCTTGTCAAACGCACAATGGACGCACTGTAAATTCACAGAGAGGCACCAGCGTCAAGACAGCTTAGCCCTGAGCTGAATGAGGTTTTGACAGAAGTTATAAACGTGGTAAATTTCATCAAAACCCGAGCCCTGAAAGCGCGCCTGTTCTCTGCGCTGTGTGAGGAGATGGGAGCTGACCATTCTGCAGTGCTGTTTCACAGCGAGGCAAGGTGGCTCTCGCGAGGGAAGGTGTTGTCAATTTGAAAGGTCACGATATTGGTGTTATTTCAATACATTTAAACATGGCCCATTTCATGACCATTTTGTTGGGGCGAGGGGGCCCAAGATATTTTGGTCCGCCAAAGGGGGGCCTGACAGAAAAAGTTTGAGAAGCACTGGTCTAGATGATCAACTTTTCTTTATTAGCTCAGAATATTAAGCTTTCTTTTTTTCTTTTTTTTATTGGTCTTTTTCCCCCTCCATTTTCCTCCGATTTTCTCCCATCCCAATGTTAGTCGTATGCCAATTCCTAGTCCCTTCCTGGTCGCTGCGCACTTACCCCTCACAGTCAGATCATCTGGGAGAGTGGAGGCTACCACATGCTTCCTCCGACACACGTCCAGCCAATCACCGCTTCTTTTCACCTGGCAGCGCGGATTCTCATCGAGAGGGCGTAGCGTGTGGGAGGATCACACTATCCCCCTCAAGTCCTATCCGCGCTTAGCAGGCACCCCGACCGAACTGTAGGAGTTGCTGTTTACAACGACCCGGACCCACCCCGCCAGCTTCTCCCACCCTCTAATACAGCCAATTGTATTAGTGCAGACGGCCAGCCAAGCTGGTGACAACCCCGGAGCTGTGAGCTGGATTCGCTGGATTCGAACAGGCGAATCCAGCTCACAGCTCCGGGGTTGGTGACGAACGCAATCTCCGCTCGGCCACCTAACCGCCCTAGAATATTAAGCTTTCTATTTAAGAAACCCTGGGTTAATATTTCAGTTGCCGCTTGTGCATTTTCCTTTAGTGTCCACATGGGGGCAGAGCTCGTCTTTTCTATAGTATAAAGGTCACAGCATCCTGTTTGTTCTAAAAGAGACCTGTAACTAATACAGGAAGTAACCCAGAGACAACGTCGGAGCAGACAGCGAACTATATAGAGTACAAGGACCTTACTTCAGTAAAACACCCCTTGGTAAAGCGGAATAAGGTACGTTGAACACTAAAATGTATTATTATTATTGAAGATGTCTATATTTTGCGTGTTGTAGACATGTAAAGTGGTGCACTGACTGATTCGGTTCTAATCAAGAGCACCTGCTGCCGAACAAGTAACGTTACTTATTATTATTAGTTTCCCTAAATGCCCTTTTATTATGGAAGACAAGTTCACCCTTGATATCATTAAATTCAAATGTTTGTTTGAACGCATTATGTGCTTTGTTGTGGTTCTGTGAACAATATAACTAATTGTGTATGTTTGTGTTTTGACTGTCCTAGTTTTCACGGGGCAAACGGTGCAACCGTCAAAACCTGTACAACCACAGTGCAACGACGACTGCAAAAGAAAAGCTACAGTGCTGCTATGCTAAAATGCAAAAGAAAAGAGAAAATAAATAAAAGCACCTGTACGAAACATCAAGTTTCAAGTTTCAAGTTCAAGTTTCTTTAATAGTTGTCATACAGAAGTACAGAATACTTTTGTACAAAATGCTTCTTACTGTTGCGCTCCAGAGACTGTGCATGACAAGATAAGTATGAAATAAAGACATAGTAAAAATTAGAAGTAAAAAAAGAGGTCACAGTGTTCAGTTTAGACATATGTACAATGTTCGTAGACGTAGTTACCATACAATATACAATACTGTGCAGTGTACTAATATACAATACTATATAGTGCAAGGCATAAATGGACGAGGTGCAGTTTAGGTACAATTCACAGTAGGTGTACGAGTTGTAGTGCAAATCCTTTATCAATAAATATAAAGTGTAAGTGTGTTTGTGTGATCTAAAGTGTGGAGAGTGGGTGCTGCAGTGTGTTGTTTGTTTGAGTGAGTGTGTGCGTGTGGGTGTGTGTGCTGTGTGCATTTGATGATTGTTGCATAGTGATTATTGTTCGTTTAGCGATTATTGTTCGTTTAGCAGCCTGATGGCCTGGGGATAGAAGCTCCTTCTGAGTCTTTCTGTGCTCGCCATAAGACTCCGGTATCGCTTGCCTGACGGCAGCAGTTCAAAGAGGCAGTTGTTCGGGTGGCTCGAGTCCTTAATAATTCTCTTAGCCTTCCCCTTGCACCGCTTGTTGTAAATGTTCTGGAGGGTGGGAAGCCCCCCTCTAACATAACCGCATCTTTATTTCATCACCATGCCGGGGGGGCAGTTACACAACTAATTAGTAAAAATGTGATTATTTTGTATTGACGGCACAGATTTGCATAGGCTACTTACATAGAAACATGTGATCACTCTAGGGATAGTGTTATTGTGATTTTTGACCCTCAAAACATGGGTCTAGACACCTCATTTGTTCAGTTATCTGCAATATTGGCTGAGATATATGAAACTGATTTCTTTGCGATTTTTTGATAATCGTGTCCTTAATTTGCATATAAATGATACATGGGACACTCTGACAACTTCTTTTTTTTTATCCACTTTTTCTCCCATTTTCTATTTTTCTCCCATCCCAATTTTGTATCATCCAATTCAACCCTCCCCTGTCACGAACGCTGTTTCTTGCCTCCCACAAGCCGGCTGCAATGTGGACTAAGTCATACATAGCACAAGTCCCCTCCGGTACTTGAGGTAACAGCAGTCGCATCTTTTCACCTGCGCAGCTCGATCTCTCAGTGGCGAGGAGTAACGTGTGGGAGGCTCACGCTGCCCCCGACACTTCCTGATTCTACTGCGCAGGCGCACCAACCGACCTGTAGGAGTCGCTGTCCACAACGCCCGATCCCCACCCATCAGTTTCCCACCCCCTAATACGGCCAATGTGTATTAGTATGAACGACCAGCTAAACTGAAAGCAATGTGGAGCGCTGGGCTCGAACAGGCAAGCCCAGCGTCTCCGTCATTCGTGGCGAGCGCCTTGCCCACTACGCCACGTAGCCGCCCCACTCTGACAACTTGTTAACATAGCCTATCATTTTTCTTCACCTTTTTTCCATTCTAGAAAGTGGGGGTGCATGATACCCCCCTCTATCTACTAGACTATTAGCTACGTTTTTGATGGCTTTCAATTGCTAATGGTATCATTTGTATGTATTGTGTACAGATTTTACGGTTTGGATGGAGAATGGACAAGCTTCATTAAAATCAGTTCAAGAAATCTACTTGTATACTGCGTCATGCCTGGAGGATGTCACAATATATATGGATAGATACATGTTAATACAACAACTCTGTACATACATCTGATTAGCACTATTGCTCAGTAGTATGAATGAATGAAAACTTTATTATTATAACAGATTGCAGAATGGGTACAATACAGTAGGCCTACGGCTCAATACACACAATTGCAGACCAGAGAAAGACTTTCATCTTGTTTACATCAGGGTCCCCCATTTTCAATTCATAGTGACATTTATGACATACACAACATACATGACATCATGACATAGGGACATACATACAGGTATATAGTACTGTTACATTTGTGACGTATACGATATGCAAATATACAGTACTGTTACCCAGAGATCCTAACAGAAAATATATACATATGATGGGGAGGAGACTGTACATTAGGAGGGGGTGGGTGGGTGGTCGAAAATATATACGGTGGGGAGGAGACTGTACATTAGGAGTCGGTGGGTGGGTGGGGGGGTTTGGACATTTACGGTGGCCAGTTTCTAATTGCAGCCTCCCGTAGGTGCTCTTTGAGGGCGGTTTTAAAGGTGGGTAGTGATTCACATTTTTTTACGGCTGTGGGTAGGGCGTTCCACATTGTTGTGGCATAAATGTGAAACGTGTTAAGTCCCTTGTTTGAGCCGAATCTGGGTTTAACATGATTTGTGGAACTCCCTCTGGTGTTGTGGGCGTGGAATTCACTGACCTTTGGGAAGTATTTCGACATGTACATGGGTACCTGAGTGGTGTGTATCTTGTAGACCAGGCCCATTTAATAAAATGTTCAATCAATCAACATAGTACATACAGTAACATAGGCTACCACTAGGTGGCAGTGAGATCCTGTCACACCACCCGTGAAGTTTTGGGTCATTGCATATCGCGCTGTCTGTCCCTGTTGTGTTGCCGTACCCACTCTATCTGCTGAGGGGAGGTGGTTCAGTTTGAAATATAGCTCCTTATTTCACTAGTTTCTGCTAAATGTAACTCGTTTAAGTTTTAACTTGTAATACATAATGCATAACGTTCATTTTATTACATGGTTTTATGACATTTGTGCTCATTTGACCACTAGTTCTAGTTTTATAGGTACGTTAAATGTCGCAATGATTGCTACGGCCATTCCATGCATTCCATTCACTCTGTTCTCGGAGTTAATATATAACTATTATATTACTATAACTTATTATGGTGAAAAAACGAATGCATTGTTTAATTTTGTACATGTAGGTATGCAAGATGTGCAGTGACCAGAATACTCCAGCGGTGTTGTTTTATGTGTCTTCTGCAGGTATGTGGCTCCATGCATATTGTATGTTTATCAATGTAAATTTATTTACCTGCTAACTCTATGCACTGTGGCATTTCCTGTTCAGCAGGTGGCGCTAGTTTACCATTTCTGTTTTAAGTAATGTCTTGATTTTATTTTGGTTTAGTGTAAGAGTTTAATTGTATAAAGCTCCCAGCCATACAAATGTCTAGACTGTAGCTTATGTACTGTGTTGTAGTACGCAAACGTTTTCACGGTGCGTCATCAAACCGGACGTCGACCATTTTGGAGATACTGAATGTTTACAACGCAACCGGAGTCGCAACTGACCCTGGTCATTGTTGCTCAAAAGGGTCAATTGTTGTTGTGTTTTTGGCTGTACTAATCGGTCGGACCGGGAAAAGCATTTACAGTACTTCAGATTGCCAAAAGCTATTACAAATCAGGGAGAAGAGTGCAAAGCATTGTCTGAGGAAAGGAGGCAAACACCCCCTCTCCTGAACGAACTACCAAAGTACCAATCAGCATTTTGATCCAAACATTTGTACTAGTAGACTATTTGAAAAAAAAATCGAATGTAAAGATCAGTTGATCTAGTAACGTTATTGAATCACCTACCTTGGCTTTCACAATACACAATTCACAATACACATGTCCCCTCCGACCCACCCACTCCCTTCATGCTGGACCTACAAAAGGCCTTCGACACTGTCAATCACACCATTCTGATTGACAAGCTAAAAGCACTTGGTTTTGATAGTTTATCAGTGAGCTGGATACAATCCTACCTGGAGGGGAGGGAACAGATGGTGGAAGTAAACGGTACCCTATCCCCCCCCCTCACAGTGAGCTGTGGTGTTCCACAAGGAAGCATACTAGGACCGCTACTATTCCTAATTTATGCAAATGACATGTCGTCAGCTTGTGACTGCAACTTGTTCCTGTTTGCGGACGACTCAGCCCTGCTGGTCTCTGACAAGAACAAGTTACAGGTTGAAAAAGCCCTCAGCTCGGAACTAGGCAAAATCTGCATATGGCTCGCCGACAACAAACTATCATTACACATGGGCAAAACAGAGTCCATTCTCTTCGGTTCAAATAACAAACTCAGCAAGACCGACGGCTTCTCGGTTACAGTGGGTGACAATATTATCACAAGGAAAGATGAAATTACCTACCTGGGTTCCATCCTAGAGGCTAATCTTTCCTGTGACAAAATGGCATCCAATGTAATAAAAAAAGTCAACCAACGAACGCGATTCTTGTACCAGATCTCCTCTCTGGTAAACAAGAATACCCTGAAGACTCTAGCAGGAGCACTCATTCAAGGGTACTACGACTATGCTTGCACCTCATGGTACCAAAGCACCTCAAAGGCACTAAAAAACAAATTACAAACATCTCAAAACAAGCTAGTCAGACTACTACTTGACCTGACTCCTAGAACCCACCTCACCCCTGCCCACTTTGACAACCTAGGATGGCTTAGAGTAGACGACAGAGTACAGCAACTTGCAATGGGCCTGGTCTACAAGATACACTACGCGACCAAGGTACCCATGTACATGTCAAAATACTTCCCAAAGGTCAGTGAATACCACGATCACAACACCAGAGGGAGCTCCACAAATCATGTAAAACCCAGATTCGGCTCAAACAAGGGACTAAACACGTTTCGCAATTATGCCACATCAATGTGGAACGCCCTACCTAAAGCTGTAAAGGAATGTGAATCACTACCCACTTTCAAAAACACTCTCAAAAAACACCTACGTGAGACTGCAATTCGAAACTGGCCCCTACAAATGTCCTAACCTAGTTGTACAGTAAATGACCAAGTAAGGCTTTGTCAATATTCCAATGCACAGTGTAAAATGTGTGTGTGTCCCCTACCCAACCCAACCCCCCCCCCCCCCCCCCCCCACCTCCAATGTACAGCCCTCACCCAACCCCACCCCACCCAACCAACCTCCTCCAATGTACAGTTTCTACGCCAAATGTATATACACTCCTTTTCTGGACACTTTTGTATCACAAACAGTACTGTATTTGCAAATCTGATATGTCATAAATGTATAGATGTAGCAGTACTGTCTATCTGTATGTCATGTATGTCATATATGTTATGATGAATTGAAAATGGGGGACTCTGATGTAAACAAGATGAAAGTCTTTCTCTGGTCTGCATCCCCTTAACAATTGTATGTATTGAGCTGTACTGTACTGTACCCATTCTGCAATCTGTTAATAAACTTTTCAATCAATCAATCAATCAATCCTAATGTACAGTTTCCTCCCCCTCGTATATTTTCTGTTAAGATCTCTGTTTAACAGTACTGTATATTTGCATATCTTGTATGTCCCAAATGTAACTACTGTATACCTGTATGTCAATGTCATGTATGTCAGAAATGTCATGATATATATCTATGTTGCGTATGTCGTTTATGTCATTTTAATCATGGGCAGACATAGTGAACTACCTCGTTTTTTCACCATCTATGTTTTTCCTGTGCTCCAGGACAGTTCAGTCAGTATGTTCTTCCTGTGCTCCAGGACAGTTCAGTCAGTATGTTCTTCCTGTGCCCCAGGCCAGTTCAGTCAGTATGTTCTTCCTGTGCCCCAGGACAGTTCAGTCAGTATGTATTGTCAGTACATACTGAGGAAGAACATACTGACAGACTGAACTGTCCTGGGGCACAGGAAGAACATACTGACTGAACTGTCCTGGGGCACAGGAAGAACATACTGACTGAACTGTCCTGGGGCACAGGAAGAACATACTGACTGAACTGTCCTGGGGCACAGGAAGAACATGTGTGAATTCTTAAAATGGGTGGCTTTCCAATGGTGACAGCAATTACAACTATTCATGTTATTATTCTGCCTCCCTCCAGACCCCCCACAGCTCTCTGTCTGTGAAGAGGAGGTTCCCCCTGAACAGCAGGAGAGGAGCCCCAGTCTGGGTCAGGAGCAGCCAGAGCTCCTACAGATTAAAGAGGAACAGGAGGAACTCTGGACCAGTCAGGAGGGAGAGCAGCTTCAAGGTCTGGAGGAGGCTGATGTCATCAAGTTCACATTCAACCTTGTCCCTGTGAAGAGTGAACATGATGAAGAGAAACCTCAGTCCTCATGGTTTAACCAAACCCAGGACCCAGAGTCCCTACAGATTAAAGAGGAACAGGAGGAACTCTGGACCAGTCAGGAGGGAGAGCAGCTTCAAGGTCTGGAGGAGGCTGATATCAAGTTCACTTTCAACCCTGTCCCTGTGAAGAGTGAACATGATGAAGAGAAACCTCAGTCCTCATGGTTTAACCAAACCCAGGACCCAGAGTCCCTACAGATTAAAGAGGAACAGGAGGAACTCTGGACCAGTCAGGAGGGAGAGCAGCTTCAAGGTCTGGAGGAGGCTGGTATCATCAAGTTCACTTTCAACCCTGTCCCTGTGAAGAGTGAACATGATGAAGAGAAACCTCAGTCCTCATGGTTTAACCAAACCCAGGACCCAGAGCTCCTACAGATTAAAGAGGAACAGGAGGAACTCTGGACCAGTCGGGAGGGAGAGCAGCTTCAAGGTCTGGAGGAGGCTGATATCAAGTTCACTTTCAACCCTGTCCCTGTGAAGAGTGAAGATGATGAAGCGAAACCTCAGTCCTCATGGTTTAACCAAACCCAGACTGAGGAAAACAGAGAGACAGAGCCTCTAGCCAGCACCTCAACAGAACAGATGAAAACAGAACCTGATGGAGAGAACTGTGGATTATCAGAAGCAGTCAGTAACTTAGATCCAGCTGGTGATTTAGAACCAACTACAGATGGCCAGCTCCGCTCTTCAGACTGTTCTGGAACTGATACTGATGACAGTGATGATTGGCTGGAGACTAGTGAACCTCATCCTGGTTTAAACTCACTGACATCAAAGAAGACACAGAAAAACAAAGGACAGCGTTTGTCTAACAGCAACCAGTTCAAGAGCTCTGTGGTTTCATCCCATGAGGTGAAATTATCAAACCAAATACCATGTGAGACCTGGAGCTGTAAAGTGTGTGCGAAATGTTTTCCTAATAGGAAAGCTTTAATGTGCCATTTTACAGCCCATTCTAGTGACTGTGGTTTGTGTGGAAAACATTTAGAACCCACAGAGAGCTTGAAACTTCACCTTCAAACTCACAGGACATGTACTGTTTGTGGCAAGAAATTTACTACTATTACACTCTTGGAAGCACATATGAGAAGCCATACTGGGGAAAAGCCCTATAGTTGCACACTGTGTCCCAAAAGATTTAGTGTAAAATCTCACCTAAACGCACATATAAGATGCCATACTGGGGAAAAGCCCTATAGTTGCACACTGTGTCCTAAAAGATATAATACACGGGGAGACCTGAATAGACATGAGAAGCCATACTGGGGAAAAGCTCTATAGTTGCACACTGTGTCCTAAAAGATTTTGTGAAAAAGATTACCTAAAAGCACATATGAGAAGCCAATGCCATACTGGGGAAAAGCCCTATAGTTGCACACTGTGTCCTAAAAGATTTAGTGGAAAAGATTCCCTAAAAGTACATATAAGATGCCATACTGGGGGAAAGCCCTATAGTTGCACACTGTGTCTTCAAAGATTTAGTCTAAAACGTCACCTAAAAGTACATATGAGAAGCCATACTGGGGAAAAGCCCTATAGTTGCACACTGTGTCCTAAAAGATTTGGTGCAAACTGTGACTTAAAAGTACATATCGGAAGCCATACTGGGGAAAAAACATTTAGTTGTGAAGTTTGTGGGAAAGGATTTACTCGGAAGTCATATATGAAGACACACATGATGATTCACACCAGAGAAGAAACACATATCAGAAGCCATACTGGGGAAAAAACATTTAGTTGTGAAGTTTGTGGGAAAGGATTTACTCGGAAGGCATATATAAAGACACACATGAGGATTCACACCAGAGAAGAAACAAACTCACGTCCGTCCGTCCGTCCCTCCCTCATCTAGTTCACATTCAACCCCGTCCCTGTTAACTCATTGACCGCCACGCTCTTTTCCCATCTTTACTCAATGGCGCCAGCGCTGTTGACCATTTTAGCGATGTTTGCGGACCCATCGTGTGTTCTGTATTATAGCTATGGAGACAATAGTATGGCTCACTTGACAGGCATTGTTTATAGTCCAAGACTGACTAACCAGTTAATTTCTACATACTTTAGTTTGTGTGCTATTCCATGCAATTTTTTTTTTTTTTTTTTTTAAGTGCAATAAAATAGTTCTGGATTACTGTTCAACAGTTCAAAGTCGTCTTTACCTTCTCTGTTTGGTATCCACAGTTTAAAACTTGACAGTCTTCCCTCCTGTCTTATACCCACTTTGACCCTTCGAACCTCCCACTCAGAGCGCAGTTCCCTCTCAGGGTGCAGTTCTAGGCCTGGGCCCTACACAGTTTTAAAGGGGACCTGCATTGCTATTCCTAGCACTATTTGGGCAACTTTACACAATGCCTGTGAGTCTATTGAACACATCTGTACGTTTTTCTTTTTTTTTTTTTTTTAAATGCATTGTTTTATATTTCTTATCAAGTACTCAAAAGCACCATTTTCCAGCCTCAGGATTTCAGGCTATTTTTGGATGGGCTCCGCCCATACTAGCAGAATGCTTTGAGTGACAGCCACCCACCAAATAGTTCTGGCCATACTACTCTACTAACGCCAAAGTGAACCTAATACACAAACAAATATGGCTCAAGCATACGTTTTCGATACAATACAATCCACAAAGGGATGACACCGAAGCAGGTACCCATGCCATACGATTTTGGGAAAACAAATGCCCGGAAGAATAAGATTGCTCTCCCAATCCGTCTAACACACACATGGCACTTGTACTAACGACGTTAGTTAGGAACATAATCATTAATTCGCAATACACACAAGTAGGTCTACATATATACAACGAAGCACAGAGTTAAGAACGTTAGCTAAGCTAGCTTGCTCTCTCAGTCCATCTAACAAACACACACACACAGTGCTTGCACTAACGTTAGACTGTCTTGGCGCACACACACGGAAGAGTACCGTAATACACAAATGGATGAATGAACGAGGTCCTACTGCTAATTAACTAATTACGACGTACTGTATGTACTTACTGATTCGATGCTTTCTTTCGGTCTCAAAGACTTACAGGCTAAGTTCCCTTCTTCTTTAGCAACTGCCAGGAAATCACGTAAGCATAAAGTCCCTCGTCTTTGCAAAAATCCAAAAACGAACTTGGTCCATTGCTGGCAAAGCACGACATCCTCAGGAAAAATTTGCAAAGACATATTAGCAGCTTTGCAGCCAGGAACACATGGCGTGCGTGTTTTGCTCATATTATTTACGTTAGGCTAAGTCACTGCACTTTGGTCTGCTCTAGGTAGATTGTGGGCGGGCATTGGCTCCAACCACAGAGCCAATCGGATCACTATCCGCTTCCCCAGCGTCACGTGACGTCACCATGCGAGTCAGATCAGAACGACCTGATTAAATGGAGCAGGAAATGAATGACCTGAATGACGGCAATCCGCCAATATGGTATTTAGAGACAAAGACACATTGATACTAACTCCTATTACTATAATACAATGCTAGACACTGAAAAAAGACATTTATAATGCATGTCACCTTTAAAGCCTGACAGTCTCTTGTTTGATACCCACACAGTTTAATACCTGACAGTTTTGAACCTGTAATAAAAAGTTATAGACAGTAAAATAATACAGTGCAATAATAGAATAGTAGAATAGAATAGATAGTAAAATTATGCAATAGAATGGACAGAGTAAAATAATGCTACAGTACAATCAACGTAATGAATAAAGGAAGATCCAGTCAGTTTGTTGTAGGCATCAGTGTGCCGTGTATGATTGATTGAAAACTTTATTAAAGGTCCCATGCATTATAAATGTCATTTTTCAGTCTCTAGCATTGTATTATAGTAATAGGAGTTCGTATCAATGTGTTTTTGGGCCTAAATACCATATTGGCGAATTGCTCAGTTACAGCCCAACCCCTCTGTGCCTCTAGTAAATCGGGTCATTTTGATTTGAAGTCCCTGAGCACGTCACTGGGCGCTGTGGATAGCGCACAGTGATGCGATTGGCTCTGTGGTTGGAGCTAATGCCCGCCCCCATTCTTGCTACCTACAACCTAGACCTACAACCTAGAAACAGGAATGCCGTCACTCGCCTATCTTCCACGATGAGCAAACCCCGCAGAACATGTTCTGTTCCTGGCTGTAAAGCTACTAATACGTCTTTGCACGGTTTTCCCGTTGATGCCGAACTTCGCCAACAATGGAACAAGTTCGTTTTTGGGGACCCTCCAAGTTCTGTCGCAACGTCTAATACTCAGGTTTGTACTGCACATTTTTCCACCGAGGACGTTACCAATCAAGGTATTTTTGATGCTGGCGTGGTATCCATGTTGGTGCTAAACAAAGGAGTTGTACCGACAATACGCGACCCGACACAAGTAGTAAGTAGACAATACGCGACCCGACACAAGTAGTAAGTAGATATGTCGTAATTAGCCAGCTAACTTACTGACTGTTGCTAGCTACGTTCACGGTTTGTATGTGGGAGGGAACCTTGGGGGGTGGGTGAGATATGTTATCATAAATACAATCTAACGTTATTGTATATAACTGCTGCTCTTTATAAAGTAACGTTATAGAAAACTATTGAAGCAAGCTAGTCATAACTGCTAAATAAAAAAACACAACTAGTGAGAGGTAAACAAGGTAACGTTATATTTGTGGCTTGGATTATATTGTAATTGTTTTACTATTTGGTCATTCTTAGGCCACAAGTTCCAGCGCCAATGTACGCCTGCCTCCTGCTTCAAGGGACATCAGTTGCCAGACAGACAACCCAAAGATACGTTCTGTTGGTACACAGCTGTCTATGAAAACACTACGGTCACATGTCAAGAGTCAGGGTAGGTTTGTAACTCAGTGTGATGTAATGTAATAATGTGACCCAGGATTGTGTAGATTGGCCCTTCCTTTCACCGATTTCACCCAAAGCTGTAAAGGGATGTGGATCACTACCCACTTTCAAAACCTCTCTCAAGGGACACCTACGCGAGACTGCAATTCAACACTGGCCCCTGTAAATATCCTAACCCAACCCCCTCCAATGTACAGTCATTTACCTAGTATGGTTTTGTCAATAGTCCAATGTACAATTTTGTTTGTTTGTATAGTGTCTCCCCCCCCCCTCAATGTACAGTTTTACTTGTTTATACAGTGTGCCCCCCCCCCCCCACCTCCAATGTAAATTACCCAGTATGGTTGTCAATATACAGTTTCTACGTCAAATGTATATACTCCCTTTTCTTGACTCCTTCTGTATCACAAACAGTACTGTATTTGCAAATCAAATCTGGTATGTCATAAATGTATAGATGTAGCAGTACTGACTATCTGTATGTCATGTATGTCATATATGTCCTGATGAATTGAAAATGGGGGACCCTGATGTAAACAAGACGAAAGATTATTCATCTGTGTGTGTGTGTGCGTGTGTGAGTGTGTGAGTGTGTGAGTGAGTGAGTGGGTGGGTGAGTGAGTGAGTGAGTGAGCAAAGTTATCAATCAATCCCTTGTTTGACTAAACTATGTTTTGTAAATAGGTGTTCAGGCGAAAGTCGTGTCTGTATCTGTCGCGGTGGGGACCCCAACTACTGGCTACTGGTCTAATCAACAGGGACCCTCCACGTCAACACCTGTGAAGGCGTTTAGACCCAGTAAAAGACCACGACTGGAGTCTGATGACGATGAAGTGACCTACAGCTCGATAGACGTTCCAGAGCCTCAGGATTCCACTTTCAACATTGACTCTTTGATGAGCGAGCCCTCAATTGTAGCGTAAGTTGTTACAAAGATCTCCATGGCCCGTAAAAATAGAAAAGCTGTATAGTTGTGCCGTGTTATTTATTTGTGTTTTTCTCGAGCAGGGAACCGTCAAAACCAATCTATGAGGTCCAGAAATACATCGTTTACGAAGACAGTCTACTGGAATTATTCCAACAGTGTCCGGTGTGCGATGCTCGATGTCATATCAACAAAACTACGCGAGGGACCTTCTTGGCTGTCTCCCAAGTTTGCCCCAGTTGTAAATATAGCCGAAAGTGGGCCAGTCAGCCTCTCATAGGGAGCACACCAGCTGGAAATATTCAGCTGTCTGCAGCAGTTTTTTTCACTGGCTCATCTTTCACCCAAATGGAGAAGGTATTTGATTTGATTGATTTGATTGACAAGTCAGATATTGTAACTGAGGGGTACAATTCCCTGACTGTATTGTTAGATATGATACTTACTACCACTACCTCTTGTACTTTAGACTCTGGCCACCCAGTACTAGGCATAAATAATTATGGTAAACACTCCCACGTAGATGAAACGATCCAACACAAATGTACCAAGTCGAAAGTCTGCGTTTAATAATAATTAATACATAGCAAAAGGTATGTAGAGCAATCACTTAATTACATTTATGATTTGAAATAGGATGCACTTTTATGGCAAATGAGTATTCGTTGGTATATCAATAGAGAACGTCCAATCTCTGGTGGCGCAGGCGGTAAATATACAACCTGGAATATTTAAGGAATAATAGCAATGATACTTTAATGATTATAGAACTGGATACACTAGGGGGGAATTCCGGTCGCTTGTAAGACAACTGGAGAAGGGGGGGGGGGGGGTAGAGTCTGGCTGTATCCGTCTGGCCGAGGGTATCCTGGGAGAACCCACGGTTGTGCGGCTCGGTGCCTCAGCGATCCTCGATCCACAGATGAAAGCAGTTGGACTCTCTGTGGGCCGGCTTCCTCCGGTCCACGATGGAGAGACGTGAAGCGACCTCGTCGTGTAGAGCGTCTCCTCACCTGTCGTCCTCTCCGGGGGGGGGTTTTCCAACACACGGCAGTGTTGGTCTTTATCCATAGAATAATCACTGTATACAAAGCATAATCCGTGCCTGGGAAGGCGGGCTGTCGTCGGTAGAATAATCCGGTATGCAGGTCCACTCGCTCGTCGGCTCTGGGGCTCCTCGGGTGCAGCCTCACATGGGGTCGGCCACCCTGGATAAGCAGCCAGTTCTCTGCCCGAAACGATGGGGTACTGACTACGATAGTATTCTCACCGCACGAAGCACTACATATGAATAGACTATTATTAGCTTAATAGACTACGTCCAACTCGACGATATAGTGCCAAATATGACTATTCAAATATTAATATACACGATGTCTCAATACCGATGGTAGGCCGAACTTGGCCTTACTCCCACACGTGGCGTCGCGGGGAGGCTTTACGTCTGTCACTCTATTGGAGGGTAAGAAACTGGACTAAAAAGGAAGTCCTACTTTAGTAGCGCAGTATATATACGCACTATGAACAAATAGTACCGTTAGTGGTGCGGTAGCCAGATTCCTACGCGAAACTAGGACTTGTTCGTACATGTTGAGCGGTACGTTTGAACTGGGTCTGGGGGGTATGGCAGCCTGGCACCAAGGTCTCGACCAATAGTAGAATGGAGACTATTATGGGATGTTCAGTAGGCTAGAATGGATATTCAATGCATATTGTACAAGGAATATACAAGGGATATCAGGGAATATTAGAGAATATACAAATACAATTAAATATATATATATAAATAAATATATATATTCGGTTTAATCTGGCCCTTCACAACAGCCACCCCCTGATTGGTCCCAGACCTAATCAGTTAAGCAGAGACAGATTAATCGCGGTCTAGTTACACATAAGGGTTTGCTGTAGGGGTCAGTCAACTTCACAAAGTCATAGGGTTATAGGGTCATGGTCATCATCGATTGTGTCTGGGAGTCGGGGCAGTTCTATGAGCCTCGCCACGGGACGGGTGTAAGTGCGACCCTGGACAAGCACTTCAGCTGCTCGGACCTTGCCGTCGGCACCGGTGATCACTTTGCTTACGCGGCCGGCCGGCCACATAGCTCTGGGCAGTGACTGATCAATAATCATGACGACTGTTCCTTCTGTCAAATTGTCTCTCTCCTTTACCCACCTCTGGCGGGTCTGTAGAGACGGTAGGTAGTGCAGTAGGAAACTGCTCCAAAACTTGTCGGCTAATACTTGGCTGTACCTCCACATTCGTCGGCCGTTCGCTTCTTCAGGCCGGTACATTGTCTGGGGTAACGCGGGATCTAGCCGCCCCATCAGGAGTGTGTTGGGGGTAACTGGGATAACAGTGCTCAATCCACAGAACACAGGCTTCTTATTCTCAGCCTCCTCCTGACTGGCTTCCCTCGGGATAGGCGTGGGCCACTCTCCTTCCGGGAGCTTTAGGAATGCTGGGCCGTCACTGTAGACATTGCGACGGGTGAGGTCATCTAGGGGCATTCCCCGGGTGATGACGTCAGCTGGGTTCTGTTTTGTATCAACGTAGCGCCACTCTGTTTCTCCGGTTAACTCTTCGGTTAAGTCTTGAATCTCGGTGACTCTGACTCCCACGAAGACTTTGTACTTGCATGAGTCCGATTTGATCCAGGCGAGTACTGTCGTGGAATCTGACCACAGGATTGTTCTAGACACCGGTATGGTGAGCTCACGTTGGATGAGCGTGGCTAGGTGCGCTCCGGCTAGGGCTGCGCAGAGCTCTAGACGTGGGATAGATTGTTGCTTGCGTGGGGCTATTCTCGAGCGGGCGAGGACAAATGCTGTGTAGATCTCTCCCCCCTCTTCTTGGGCCCGCAAGTAGGCTACTGATCCGTATGCGACCTCTGAGGCGTCACTGAAGACGTGTAAGTCCATTTTACATGTCTCTGGCCTCACCGTGGGTGGGAAGTAGCTTCGGCGCATATTAACGCCTGGGAGTGAGTGGAGCTCCATCTCCCACTCTCTCCAGGTGGATGCAAGGTGTGCGGGAATGGGGTCGTCCCAGCCCTGGTCCTTGTCCCACAATGCTCGTACAATCATTTTTGCCCTGGTGGTGTACGGTAGAATACATCCTAGCGGGTCATATTGTCGGGCGAGTGTTGTGTACACACTCCGTCTGGTGGTCGGCGCCGCCGCCGGCCTTCCCTGCTCCGTAGTCAGGGGCTTGTGTCTGTAGTGAAGCGAATCTGTTTTGAATCGCCACACCAATCCCAGGGTCATCTCCTGGGCTTCTCCCGGGATTGTAGCCATCCAGGTCTCGCTGCTGGCTGCCTTGTCCTCGGAGGAGAGGCTGCGCAGTACTTGCGGATCGCTGCTGGCCCACTGCCTGAGATCAAAGCCGCCTTTGATCAATGAGGCGCGGAGTTTAATCAGGAGAGCCTCGGCTTCTTCCTGGGTTGAAAGGCTTTGTAGACAGTTGTCTACGTAGAAGCTGTTCTTTACGCTGTGTCGGACCTCTTCGTCCGCTGCTGGGTCCTCTGCTACATGTTTCTGTAGTGCAAATGTAGCACAGCAGGGGCTGCACGTCGTTCCGAAGGGGAGGACTTCCCATTGGTAGATGGCTGGGTGCTCATCTCCTGGCTTCTCTCTCCATAGGAACCGTAACAGGGGCTTGTCCTCCTCTACTAATCTCACCTGCAGGAACATTCCTTTAATGTCCCCGCTGATGGCCACCTTTTCCTGGCGGAAGCGGAGTAGAACGCCGAGTAGGGAGGGGCCGAGTGTGGGACCGGGCAGTAACTCTTTATTCAGATTTTGGGATCCGATCTGGTAGCTGCAGTTAAATACTATGCGGTCTTTACCGTTGTGATGGACCTTGTGGTGAGGCACGTACCACGATTCAGTGGTCTGGTCAGCCTCTTTAATGTCCATCTTTGTGACGTGTCCCGCTGTGATGAGCTTCTCAATCTCAGCGCGGTATACACTCTCTTGGGCGGGGTTCTTGGCTAAGCGCCGCTCCGTGTTCAGCAGGTACCGTTCTGTGGCGTCTGTCTTGGCGTGGAAAGTAGGCATTCCTTCTCGCCGCAGGAGTGGCGTGGCGTATCTCAACACGCCGTTGACCGGGACTCTCTTGGTCCCTGTCTCGAGGAGGTGAATGGCGTAAATGTCATCTTTAGAGCGAATGTCTTTCTTTCCGTTCTTAAAGGGCATTTGTTCCAAGGTCCATAACCGCTCTACGTGTTGCAGGAGTGCGGTTTCTCCCTCTGTGACTCGGGAGTGGAGACATCTAGTGGCTGTACTTCGGTTGAGAGATTTGGCGAGCGGGCCTTGGAGAGTCCATCCCAAACGGGTCTCGACTGCTGCAGGACAGCCTCGGGGTCCGGTATGAACCCGGTCTATCGGGACAATGAGGTCTGCATGGTCGGAGCCTATCAACAGGGTCGGCATAGCATTGTCTATGAGCGGGATCGGTAACTTGTGCATATTTCTCCATCAGCTTGGCGACGGGGTATGTGTACCGCGACAGTCCTATTTCTTGGCTGGTGAAAGCGTCTGTAATCTGGTACCGTCGCTCAGGCTGGCCGCTTGCTGCGATAGAGAATGAGACATTCTCGCCCTTTATCGTCTTCAAATCTCGTCTTATTGTCCGAATTGTCATTTGGGTTTCGCTTCCCCGCAGCCCTAGCTGGGCCGCAGCGGAGGCGAGCAGAAGGGTCTTCTCTGACCCGTCATCGAGGACGGCGTAAGTGTCCAGGACTTTATTCTGGTAGCTTAGTGTCACACGCACTACTTTTAGGAGTACTCGGGCTCCACTGCTGCTGGCGGGATCGATGTACATGACGCTCGCTTTGCTGCTGGATGGTGCGGGTGAAGGGCGCCGTCTGTTACTGTCGTGAAGTATGTCCAGATGGGCTCCATCGCACTTGGTGCACCTTTTCTTTAAGCGGCGTTCGGCTGCCATGTGTGAGCGCGCACAGCGAAAACAGCGCTTGTTGGACTTTATCCATTGACTTGCTTCCTCCGCGTTCAGCTTGGGGAAGGAGTCACATTGCGCTAGCCAGTGTTCTTTCTCACAGTAGGGGCACACTATCTTCCACTGGTCCGTTCTGGAGGGGGTACTGTGGCTCCTGCTGCTCGGTACTGACTCCGATTGGTGCATCACAGTCACCGATCTTCTTCCATCATTTAGTCGTCTGGTTCCTTCTCTGGAGCCAGGGGTGCTCCGTCCGAATGTATCTAGCCGTAGGCTGCTGACTTCTCTCGCCAGGAAGTCTGCTAGATCGAGGAGGTTCGGGGCCATTCGGGTCTCGGTGGTCTCTCTGCCGCCTAAAACGCTCCTGTCGAGCGGGCGGCAGCTTCTCCAAGATCCTTTCCACATTTGAGTTGGCGTAAAGTTCATGCCTCCCCTTCTCTCTCTGCGCTCCCAACATCCCTACCAGGGACTGCACTCTGATGGACAGGTCGTCCAGTGCTCGATTGTCTATTGCTGGGGGTAAGCGGTCGATGTGTCGGATCTCCTGGATCACGTAATCCCATATGCGCCCATACCTCTGGTCCAATGCTACCAGCGCTGCTGTGTATGGGGTGGTGGAAGTCGCGTAGGCGAGCGCTATATTATGTGCGCGGGGTACCTTTAAGTGCTTCAGTAGGATGGCGTATTTATGGCGTTCATCCAATACATCCACCAACATGGTCTCCAGACACATGCGGAGTTCTGTATACTGGGCCCGGTTCTCTTGGGTGAAGTCGGGTACCATAGGCGTGCCAATGTATGACGCTGACTGTGGATACATCGGCGAGCGTTGGGGGAGAGGCCTCCTAGGCGAGTCTCCTCCCGCTCCTTGGTATGGGCTGGTACCGGCAGTGTACCATGGCCCGCTTGTCCAGGTGCTGTTCCTCGGTGCGGGTCGTGCGTCGTGCTCACCCGTGTATAGAGTCGGGGGTCTGTAGCGCAGCTCCGCGGGAGTATAGCCTGGGCTGTACCGGACCTCCTGGTCCGGTAGAGTACTGTGCTGTCGTCGGGCGTGGTTCTCCTCCTCTTCCTCTTCGTCTTCAGTTAGGTCATCCAGTGCTTGTAGTCTCTGGTTTAGCCTCTCCACAGGATATGCTGCTCCTTCCCGGTTGCTAGGTCTTGCTTGGACCGGTGGGGGGAGGTGGTCTGTGGGGGGTATAGACCTCGTCTGTTGGTCAAGTTCAGGGTTGTTTACTCGGCTAGGGGATGCCGCCCTGGAGGTGTGTCTAGACGAGTTCCTGGAGCCTCTGGCGGAGGGAGAGGGTGTTGTCCGTCTGATCAGCTGTTCTATTAGTGTACCAAGTCGAAAGTCTGCGTTTAATAATAATTAATACATAGCAAAAGGTATGTAGAGCAATCACTTAATTACATTTATGATTTGAAATAGGATGCACTTTTATGGCAAATGAGTATTCGTTGGTATATCAATAGAGAACGTCCAATCTCTGGTGGCGCAGGCGGTAAATATACAACCTGGAATATTTAAGGAATAATAGCAATGATACTTTAATGATTATAGAACTGGATACACTAGGGGGGAATTCCGGTCGCTTGTAAGACAACTGGAGAAGGGGGGGGGGTAGAGTCTGGCTGTATCCGTCTGGCCGAGGGTATCCTGGGAGAACCCACGGTTGTGCGGCTCGGTGCCTCAGCGATCCTCGATCCACAGATGAAAGCAGTTGGACTCTCTGTGGGCCGGCTTCCTCCGGTCCACGATGGAGAGACGTGAAGCGACCTCGTCGTGTAGAGCGTCTCCTCACCTGTCGTCCTCTCCGGGGGGGGGGTTTCCAACACACGGCAGTGTTGGTCTTTATCCATAGAATAATCACTGTATACAAAGCATAATCCGTGCCTGGGAAGGCGGGCTGTCGTCGGTAGAATAATCCGGTATGCAGGTCCACTCGCTCGTCGGCTCTGGGGCTCCTCGGGTGCAGCCTCACATGGGGTCGGCCACCCTGGATAAGCAGCCAGTTCTCTGCCCGAAACGATGGGGTACTGACTACGATAGTATTCTCACCGCACAAAGCACTACATATGAATAGACTATTATTAGCTTAATAGACTACGTCCAACTCGACGATATAGTGCCAAATATGACTATTCAAATATTAATATACACGATGTCTCAATACCGATGGTAGGCCGAACTTGGCCTTACTCCCACACGTGGCGTCGCGGGGAGGCTTTACGTCTGTCACTCTATTGGAGGGTAAGAAACTGGACTAAAAAGGAAGTCCTACTTTAGTAGCGCAGTATATATACGCACTATGAACAAATAGTACCGTTAGTGGTGCGGTAGCCAGATTCCTACGCGAAACTAGGACTTGTTCGTACATGTTGAGCGGTACGTTTGAACTGGGTCTGGGGGGTATGGCAGCCTGGCACCAAGGTCTCGACCAATAGTAGAATGGAGACTATTATGGGATGTTCAGTAGGCTAGAATGGATATTCAATGCATATTGTACAAGGAATATACAAGGGATATCAGGGAATATTAGAGAATATACAAATACAATTAAATATATATATATAAATAAATATATATATTCGGTTTAATCTGGCCCTTCACAACAGATATACATTATGTTTTTGTTTGTGATTCACACGTGCATATTAACAAAGCGTTATTCATTTATTCTTTTAGGTTCTCAATGCATTACACGTCTCCACAATAAAGTACAGAGCGTTTCGGGAACACGCCAAGAAGTTCTTGGAACCGGCAGTTCTGAGCATGTGGTATAAGGACCAAGAGCTTACCCTCGCCAGATTAAGCCAGGAAGAGATGGTGATAATCGGTGGTGACATGAGAGCCGATTCTCCAGGTTAGAAAAAGCTCCCCAATGTCAAATTTCTACTTTATGAATACATTTTTAATATTGCACTACATTGATTGAAATTGTTATTATTATTTTCAACAGGCCACAGTGCTAAGTACGGTAGTTACTCTGTGATGGAACTCGCCACCAATCATGTCATAGACGTCCAACTAATTCAGGTAATTAACAAGTCTGAAGACACCGCACCCTTCATTGTGCTCAAACGAACACAAAGCTCTCGGTCTTGAATCTTGAATCGCTGTAGGTGTGAAGTGGTCTGGCTGTGTGTGTGAGCGGGGGTTAAGAAATGGAAATTGTGGGATGGTGGAATAGTTATTTTAACGCTGGTGACTATTTTGAAAAGGCTATTTCATTGCTCTTCCCTTCCTTGCTTGTACCTCAACGAGTACGCAATGAGGTGGGGGGCAGCTACCATATGGAATTAGAAGGCTTGAGGAGAAGCCTCGCTCTTCTGAAGGACCGATCTGTGACCTTGGACTGTATTGTCACAGATCGTCACCCGCAGATTCAAAAGTACCTGAGAGATCTGGGCATCAAACACTTCTACGATGTGTGGCACGTGGCCAAAGGTATGTCGAAAGGCATCCCACATTCAATCCCACCCCTCCTACCCAACCCCCCCCCCCCCCCCCCCCCCCCCCACCCAACCACCTCCAATGTACAGTCCCCCCCACCCCCACCTACCCAATCCAATGTACAGTTTCTACGCCTAATGTATATACTCTTTTCTTTCTGGACTCTTTTTGTATCACAAACAGTACTGTAATTGCAAATCTGGTATGTCATAAATGTATAGATGTAGCAGTACTGTCTATCTGTATGTCATGTATGTCATACGACTGTTATGTAATGTTATGTTATGTAATTCAAGGTCTGTCTAAGAAGCTAGACAAGGTTGCACAAGCGAAAGACTGCAAGGTGATAAAAAAATGGCGCCCACACATATCTAACCACCTCTACTGGACCGCTGCCACATCGAAGACGCCCGCTGAGAGGGTGGCTAGGTGGAAGTCATGTCTCAATCACATGATGAATGTACATGAACACGACGAAGAACCACTCTATCCGCGTTGTCTTCATGCTGACCGTGTATCGAGAGATAGTAGCAAGTGGGTTAAACCTGGTATGTCTGTCTGTCTTTCATCATGAATATATACTCAACATATTTATTTATGTCCTCATTCTAGATTGGTGTGATTTACAAATGTATACTTGCTTGAATAATTCTAATCTACTGTAATATACTCTAATGAAATATCTGAATGCAATTTCTTTTTTACTTTAGACTCAAAATCGGCCCACCAGCTCGAGAAGGTTCTGCTAAACACAAGGATCATCAAAGATGTCGCCAAACTAAGTCCACACCATCAAACGTCTTCACTGGAGTCCTATCACAGTGTGATTTTACGTTTTGCCCCAAAAAACGTTGTTTTTTCATACATTGGAATGCTTTGCAGGTATTTTATATTGTGTACAAATGACTAATTATGGACTCCTGATTTGTCAAATAACTCATTATGTTGCATTAGATAACCTCAGAGTAACTACAAATATATTGCTTGTGCTTATTGAAATTTTCCTTTCAGACTATACCTAGCTGCAATGCATTTCAATGAAAACTCAAATCGCCAGCAAGCGACAGACGCTTCGGGAGCCCCGGCTTACAAGATGAGCTTTCCAAAGGCCAAAAAGGGTGGGCACACTATAAAACCAAGGAAAATCGCTCCGACAGTCAGTAAGTCAAAAAATTACAACATTTATTATTGCACACACATGACCTATATAAATAGAAAAATATTTCCACTTACAGTGGAACAGCATTAATAACAATAAATTGAATAAATAATAACCTTTTTAACATGACAAAACAAATAACAATTTCTCATTTACAGACTATGTCAACCAGCTTATGGAGCTCCTGTTTGACTCCGTCATTCGTGACCCCCAACCATATATCCAGGTGGTTGAGGCGATTCCCATCCCAGAACATCTGTGCGCACAGTTCGACAGGCCTTCCATGGAAGAAGCGGTTTCCGCCTATGTGTCACGCTTCAATCTTGTACCGGTCTGAAGCCAGTATAGACACCATCAGCATCCGGAAATTCGGTGCGGATTCGAACCACTACACAGGAAGGGATTACTACCCTCACTCTGCGTCCTAAGTATCCCCAACACCACGCCACAAAGCACCTGTACGCGATATATCTGAAACGGCTAAAGAAAAAGAAGTATTATATTTATGCACAAATAAAATAAAAAAAAAGCTGGGAAATAACCATTTGTCATGTCATGTCATTGGACAGTAGCAAGCATTGATTATATGTGATGTGCAATAAGGATTAGATTGTGTTTGCAAGAAAGATTAGTATAGTCAGAGATGCAAGATGGAGAAACACCTGTAAAAAAATATATAAATCTGTAATAAATATTATTTACTTATTGATTCCGCTTTCTGGTATCCGGCCAAAATCTGCCTTGTAGATATTAGTTGCCATTTGGATGGTATAGGGGTTGAAGCACACTGGATCCAATCCCGGATGATCAACCATGCACAGTAGTCCAGTTGGTTCCTGGTTAATTCGACGTCTGACCTATATATATAGAAAATTAAATCGTTAGCCATATGCATGGTTTTCAGTGCTACCAAGATGCAAGGTTGTGTTACTACTTTACCTGTGGAACTTCCATGCAGCATACATTCTCAGCCTCTGTTGGCATCCGTTCACAATTTCCGCACGTGCACCTAGTAGATTGATTTGAGGGTGAATGAAATTATCAATCAATGATCAAAATTGCTACAATACAGTACTGCTCAATACCAACACAACTGCTATGATGGAGACCAGAGAAAGACTTTCGTCTTGTTTACATCAGGGTCCCCCAATTTCAATTCATCGTAACATATATGACATATAGATAGACAGTACTGCTACATCTATATATTTATGACATACCATATTTGTAAATACAGTACTGTTTGTGATGCAAAGAGAGCCCAGAAAAAAAAGGATATACATTTGCCGTAGAAACTGTACATAGGAGTGGGGGGGGGGACACTGTATAAAGCTGTTGGTGTGTGAGTACAATCTAACGTTAGTGTGTGTTTTCGACGGGCCGCGACAGAAGTAAGTACACTGTATACAGTATAACTGCTGCTCTTTATAAACTAACATTTTGGCAAACTATTGAAGCAAGGTAACGTTACTTATAGTAAGCTATCGAAGCAAAAGCTGGCTGATCGATCAAGTAAGTAAGTACCGTTATTTCGGCAACCGTTAGACTAACGGTGGAATCAACTAACCAATCGTAAACTATTTGTAAGCCTCGATCGCTGTTGTTTGGGGGGGGTGTGAGTACAATCTAACGTTAGTGTGTGTTTTCGACGGGCCGCGACAGAAGTACACAACCATTAGACTAACAGTAACAGTGCAATCAACTTACCAATCGGAAACGATGTAATGTAAGCCTCGCTGTTGCAAATCGACTTCTTCTTCTTCTTCTGAATCATACTGTGGGTCGCTCTCTGGATCCCAAACATAATGTACAGCCATGATTGTTGATTGTTATTAATGCTGTTAGTTAGTAAAATCGGTATATGTTTTGCGTGTCGAAATAAAAACACCTGAGAGGTGGGTGGCTGTCACTCAAAGCATTCTGCTAGTATGGGTGGAGCCAAGCCAATAATAGCCTGATTTCATGAGGCTGAAAAATGCTGGTTTTGAGTACAAGATTAGAAATATAAAACAATGATTATTTTTGGAATAAAAATTACAGATGTGTTACATAGACTCACAGGAATTGTGTAAAGTTGCCCAAATAGTGCTAGGAATAGCAGTGCATAGCCCCTTTAACAGATTGCAGAATGGGTACAATACAGTACAGCTCAATACACACAATTGTTAAGGGGATGCAGACCAGAGAAAGACTTTCATCTTGTTTACATCAGGGTCCCCCATTTTCAATTCATCATAACATATATGACATACACGACATACAGATACAGTACTGCTACATCTATACATTTATGACATAAAATTTTTACAAATACAGTACTGTCTGTAAGAGTCTAAAAAAGAGAGTATATACATTTGACGTAGAAACTACATTCGAGGAGGTGGGTGGGTGGGGGGGGGGACTGTACATTGGAGGTGGTTGGGGGAAACTGTACAAGCAAAACTGTACATTGGAATATCGACTAAACCTTACTTGGTCCCAAGAAGAGGGTCTTGTGTATTATTGGGTTAGGACATTTACTGTACATTGGAGGGGGTTGGGTTTAGACATTTACAGGGGCCAGTTTTGAATTGCAGTCTCTCGTAGGTGCTCTTTGAGCGTGGTTTTGAAAGTGGGTAGTGATTCACATTCCTTTACAGCTGTGGGTAGGGCGTTCCACATTGATGTGGCATAATTGCGAAACATGTTTAGTCCCTTGTTTGAGCCGAATCTGGGTTTGACATGATTTGTGGAGCTCCCTCTGGTGTTGTGATCGTGGTATTCACTGACCTTTGGGAAGTATTTTGACATGTACATGGGTACTTTAGTCGTGTAGTGTATCTTGTAGACCAGGCCCATTGCAAGTTGCTGTACTCTGTCGTCTACTCTAAGCCATCCTAGGTTGTCAAAGTGGGCAGGGGTGAGGTGGGTTCTAGGAGTAAGGTCAAGCAGTAGTCTGACCAGTTTGTATCCCTGCCCTGCATGGAATGTTCCTCCTGAGCAATGTCAGAAGGATCCGCCCCTTGCTGACAAGCCACCCAACTCCTCGTCCAATCAACAGTCACGTCTCGCCTCCCTCGACTACTGCAATGGGGTTAAGTGTCTTGCTCAAGGACACTTCGACACGCTGCCCGGGAGAAGGGGAATCGAACTGGGAACCTCCAGATTACCAGATGACTGCTCTACCTCCCGAGCCACTGATTAGTATTAGTGCTAATCAGATGTATGTACAGAGTTGTAGTATTAAGTATTAACATACACAGTACAGTACAGTGACACAGGTATAAAGACACTATGGTAGTAACTAGTAAGTCATACTGGCCAGCAGCGTAACTATTAAGAGTAGGTAAGGGACATGTACAAAATGTATAGATATATAGAGGCTAGTATCTACAGATATACAAAGGATTATGCAGGTATGTACAGACAGATGTGGATATATGTACATGCAGCTATGGTTAACAGTTGGTTAATATAGTTATTTTCGCTTAAAAGCCGCATTTTACAATAAACCTGTGGGGCTGCTTAAAAAATATATATTATAATCACAAATTTAATCGCAATATCTGTCAGAAAAATCGCAATTAGATTATTTCTCAAAATCGTGCAGCCCTACTTCAGAGTAGCTTCCCAAAAAAAAAAAAAAATTTCGTTTAAGTGCTTCCCAAAGTCTAAAATCCCCCCCCCCCCCCCCCCAAAAAAGCAATTGGACATTAAAATGGTAAATGGTGCATTTACATAGCGCTTTTATCCAAAGTGCTTTACAATTTGTTCCTCACATTTTACCCATTCACTCACACATTCACACCGACAGCGGAAGCAACCATGCAAGGTGTCCTGCACATCGGGACCAATAGTGTCTTGCTCAAGGACACTTCGACACACACATACTGCCCGGGAGGAGCGGGAATCTAACCAGGAACCTCCAATTTCCAGACGACTCTCCTGAGCCATTGTTGCCCCCACTTTAACAAACACACACTTTGTAAGCCAACAGATAAGAAATCAAGAAAATGGCTTGAGTAGATGTGAATATAGGATTTCATTGGATGGTCTGATACTTACAAGTGGGGCGAGGTGGTTTAGGGACAGTGGATATTTATTTTATATCAAGAATTGTGAGACAGAAATTAGCTGTTTTAAATCAATGCAAAAAGTCAGATTTCCCACAAGAATGTCAGGTGATTGTTTATTGTAATTAGTTTCAGTTGATTGTATCACACTTCCCATTGCCATGCAAGACCAATATGATAAACATGGATTCGATCATGATGTGATTTTCCATACCTAAACAGATAGACAAAAAAGGCTTCTGAATATTGTGATACATGTTCATTTCTGTCCATATCGCCCTACTTTGACCTACAGTAGGACAAACCAAGTATCTACTTTGACCTACAGTAGGACACACCAAGTATCTACTTTGACCTACAGTAGGGCACACCAAGTATCTACTTTGACCTACAGTAGGGCACACCAAGTATCTACTTTGACCTACAGTAGGACACACCAAGTATCTACTTTGACCTACAGTAGGACACACCAAGTATCTACTTTGACCTACAGTAGGGCACACCAAGTATCTACTTTGACCTACAGTAGGGCACACCAAGTATCTACTTTGACCTACAGTAGGACACACCAAGTATCTACTTTGACCTACAGTAGGACACACCAAGTATCTACTTTGACCTACAGTAGGACACGCCAAGTATCTACTTTGACCTACAGTAGGACAAACCAAGTATCTACTTTGACCTACAGTAGGACACACCAAGTATCTACTTTGACCTACAGTAGGGCACACCAAGTATCTACTTTGACCTACAGTAGGACACACCAAGTATCTACTTTGACCTACAGTAGGACACACCAAGTATCTACTTTGACCTACAGTAGGACACGCCAAGTATCTACTTTGACCTACAGTAGGACACGCCAAGTATCTACTTTGACCTACAGTAGGACACACCAAGTATCCAGTGTCAGAGGCCTTCGGGACTGCAGGCTGCTGGCTTCAGAACAGTTTCAGACATGCTTCAGAACAGTTTCAGACATGCTTCAGAACAGTTTCAGACATGCTTCAGAACAGGTTCAGACATGCTTCAGAACAGTTTCAGACATGCTTCAGAACAGTTTCAGACATGCTTCAGAACAGTTTCAGACATGCTTCAGAACAGGTTCAGACATGCTTCAGAACAGTTTCAGACATGCTTCAGAACAGTTTCAGACATGCTTCAGAACAGGTTCAGACATGCTTCAGAACAGTTTCAGACATGCTTCAGAACAGGTTCAGACATGCTTCAGAACAGGTTCAGACATGCTTCAGAACAGTTTCAGACATGCTTCAGAACAGTTTCAGACATGCTTCAGAACAGTTTCAGACATGCTTCAGAACAGGTTCAGACATGCTTCAGAACAGTTTCAGACATGCTTCAGAACAGTTTCAGACATGCTTCAGAACAGTTTCAGACATGCTTCAGAACAGGTTCAGGAATTTTCATGGGGACCCCTGGAACCCCTCCACGGACGGCACTCTGAGAATCACTGGACTGAACTAAAGAACTTTTAATATTAATCCAAAACTTGACCGATAGCCAGAGCAAGGAGTCCAGAATGGATGAAACTTGACCGATAGCCAGAGCCAGGAGTTGTACAATAGTACTACGAATCAGTATAGGTCATACAAGAGTAGCACTACGAATCAGTATAGGTCATACAAGAGTACTACAACAAATCAGTATAGGTAGTAGAATAGTAGTACTACAAATCAGTATATGTAGTAGAAGAGTAGTACTACGAATCAGTATATGTAGTAGAATAGTAGTACTACGAATCAGTATAGGTAGTAGAATAGTACTACGAATCAGTATAAGTCGTACAATAGTACTACGAATCAGTATAGGTAGAAGAGTAGTACTACGAATCAGTATAGGTCATACAAGAGTAGTACTACGATTCTACGAATCAGTATAGGTCATACAAGAGTAGTACTACGAATCAGTATAGGTAGAATAGTAGTACTACGAATCAGTATAGGTCATACAAGAGTAGTACTACGAATCAGTATAGGTAGAATAGTAGTACTACAAATCAGTATAGGTAGAATAGTACTATGAATCAGTATAAGTCATAGAATAGTACTACGAATCAGTACAGGTAGAAGAGTAGTACTACAAATCAGTATAGGTAGAATAGTACTACGAATCAGTATAGGTCGTAGAATAGTACTACGAATCAGTACAGGTAGAAGAGTAGTACTACAAATCAGTATAGGTAGTACAAGAGTAGTACTAGGAATCAGTACAGGTAGTACAAGAGTAGTACCGATGGTTCCCTTGTGGTTGGTACACAAAAAGTACTTATGTATAATAAGTGTAATAATATAATTATATTAAATACAAATGTATTCATGAAATATATATTATAAAAGCATAGAATTATAGAATATACAAAGCACTTTTATTTATTCTGTACTTGACCTTCATCTTGATACTGCCCCCTCTTAAACAGTAGTAGGGCTACGTACCAGGCGACCTCGCTACCTCCTGAGCCCTACTGCATCTATTTCTTTACCAACGGATTTCCAGTTCCGCTTTCGCGTTCTGCGATCTGATTGGCCACTGACGTTTCTGGTCATGTGACATGTGCGCCCAATCGCGTGACGCCTGTGTCTTTGCCCATTTCCGCCTCGAACGGCATGCAAACTACCTAACGCCTAGTTTATCACTGGTTAAGCTTAGGCGACTATTTCGAAGTTGGTTAAGGTTAGAGTTTGGAATCAGGGCTGGTGTTCTATCGCCCTGCTCTAAGACAAACTCTAAACTTAACCAACTTCGAAAGAGTGCCTAAGCTTAACCGGTGAAAGAAACAGGCGTCACACGATTGGCCGCACATGTCACACGCCCAGAAACATCAGTGGCCAATCAGATCGCAGAACGTGCACGCGGAACTGGAAATCAGTTGGTAAAAGTATTGACGCTTCCCGGTTAGATTCCGGCTCCTCCTGGCAGCATGTCGAAGTGTCCTTGAGCAATGATGAGCAGGTTGGCAACTTGTATGTTTGCCTACGCCGTCAGTGTGTGAGTCAATAGGTGAGTGAATGTGTGAATGTGAGGCACAAGTTGTAAAGCGTTTTGGATAAAAGCTGTTATATAAATGCAGTCCATTTAAAAAAAGGGAGGATTTGTACACCAACAGAACTTGCTAATTAAATACACATTTAATCTAATTTAAATTGAGTGCCTTGGTTTTCATCTCATTCCTTCAACAAACCGCTAACCCTTGAAATACAAGGCTGTGTTTTTGTCCTTCAAAATGTCCAGCTTCACACTTATTTCCTTGACGAGAAGAAAGACACAACAATAATTTGCATACAAGTCTTTTAGTTTCTAAACATTACAAATAAACAACACAATACAGTTATCTATATAAAGAGGAACATAAACACAGTAACATTGATACGTCAGATAAAGTACTATTTATTTTAGTCTCAGACAAAACATATGTATCACCGTTAAAATATCCATACTAGTCTTGCAGAGCAAGACCTCTCCCTGGCTCATTATCATGGTGCACTAAGGGGGGAAACAACATTCTGGGTCACAATTGTTTAAGCCCAAACTACTTGTGTTACGTCAGCGTTGGGGAGAAATATTTCATTGTGAAAGGGTTTTCACCATGAGAGAGTAGATTGGTAGCTCCAAGAATTGTTGTTTTTGATCCTAGTGATGGGGATTTTGAAAACAGTATATATATATATATATATATATATATATATATATATATATATATATATATATATATAACTTCATCCATCTGATTAACAGAGCCTTAGTTGAATATCTCATTAACAGAGCCTTAGTTGAACATCTCATTAACAGAGCCTTAGTTGAACATCTCATTAACAGAGCCTTAGTTGAACATCTCATTAACAGAGCCTTAGTTGAACATCTCATTAACAGAGCCTTAGTTGAACAACACATCTCATTAACAGAGCCTTAGTTGAACAACACATCTCATTAACAGAGCCTTAGTTGAACAACACATCTCATTAACAGAGCCTTAGTTGAACATCTCATTAACAGAGCCTTAGGTCAGTGGTTCCCAAAGTGTCGAGCACGGAGGTACTGAAAAAAAAAAGTTGTGCCTACCAAAACTGATAGACGCCAATATCAACAAAAATGAATAGACGGTCATGTGTTATTCCTTATACAGAGTACATTGAGAAGCATAAATACGTTTTGCCACAAAAGGTGTTATTGTCCATTGTTAAAAGCATTGTAAGTTTGTGTTTCAGGCTAGCTAGCTATTGTCCAATCGAATGAGTGAATGAATGGGAATCGAAGAGAGTGAGACGTAACGTTATGCTAGCCTGCATGAGAGGAATCGAACAAAAATAGAGACGTTTCTGGTAACAGCTACAACTTTGAGTGGCAATCTCAAAACAACTACCCCGCTTTGAGAAGATTTGCAAGGGAAAGCAAGCATACACAAGCCACTGAATGTAGGCTAGAATGGGTGATTTATTTGCAACCACAGTAGTTAATAGTAGGCCTAATGTGGTGAATATATTATTTAAGTTACTATTCTTTTTTATTTAATGAAATCTACTACTCAGGGAAGTACTGCAATTATTATTTGAATGTAAATAAATATACTAGCCTACCCAGGGAAGTACTGCAGACTAATTATTATTTGAATGAAAATAAATCTCCTACTCAGGGAAGTAGCCTACTGTAGGCCTACAACTACATTTTTAATTAGGCCTAATTATTTCACAGTGGAACAGGATCAGTTGGCAAGCTTTTGTTCATTTTCAAAATAAACTAATTGTGTATTTGTGTCTTGTTAGTAGTAGAGGAAATGGCCTAAAATGTATTCTATCCTACAGTACATCTAGGTGGGGACCAGATTAGGTGGGGCCTAACTACCCAAGTGGGGCCTGATTGAAAAAGTTTGGGAACCACTGCCTTAGTTGAACAACATATCTCATTAACAAAGCCTTAGTTGAACATATCTCATTAACAAAACCTTAGTTGAACATACTGTATCAGACAAATATCGACGCTGCACTGATATTGGAATTGTTGGAAATGAGGCTCACCCTCAATAGATTTGAATAAATGAATGAATATCTCCATTTCAGGTTCCACTACGTCAAAATTACTTTATTAATCCTCAGGAGATCTTTTTTGAAAATTGAAAACAGTTGGGCAATGTCTCTCCATTAGCTCACAAGACTCCTCCTCACAGTTTAAAAAAAATCACCACCAGATTGAATACACAATTTGGACGCAGCAGATCCTGAAACCCAGATGTGGGAAAGTGGAAATATCCCTGCAGTGTTGCTATTTCCAATCGGTGACACTTAGGAATATCTTATCTCATCTCACACGTTCCTCCACTGAATCAGATGTGTGCCGTTTCACATTGTTGCCCTCCAGTCTTCATCCACCTGATCCAGAATACACCAGGTACTTTCAATACTTCACCAGAATACACCAGGCACTTTCAATACTTCACCAGCCAAATAGAAAGAAATGTTCCAAAGATTATTGTTGTTTACTTGCCAAGGCGACCGGTAGAGCAGACAAATGCAGACACGTCTGAATCTAAATGTAACCAGCATTTGGCTGGTGGGTGGATGGTATATATTTCCTATCCTGTGCATCCTGTGTTGAGGTTATTCAAGGACACCATTTTCTGCTGTGTCTGTGAGAGTTGGATGAGGATACTGGCCCTTTGCTCCGTCCTCACAGCTCCATAGAGGCTCTCTGGTGGGGCCCTATGGCTGACCCACACTGCTCTTGGCTGACACACCGCTGCTCTTGGCTGGCACGCCGCTGCTCTTGGCTGGCACGTCGCTGCTCTTGGCTGGCACGCCGCTGCTCTTGGCTGGCACGTCGCTGCTCTTGGCTGGCATGCCACTGGTCTTGGGCCGCTTGGGCTCTGGAGGCTGGCAGACTGGATCAGAGGGAGGAGACGGTCGCTCTGGAGAAAGACAAGACATCAGACGATGGAATAGTCAGAGCATGACAGGAAAAGGTAAAACATGCTCTTGTGGATCATCGATTAGAAATGAGACAGACCATAATATACACAGTAGGGACTGTTAACATTAGTAGAAGATACTTCTTACAATACGATTTGTCTCCCAGTTGTAACAGGGAACTGCAACAACCAGTCTTCTCAGACCGGCCTTACAATTTATATCAACATTTATATGTTGATAATATACATAAATGGTCAAATTATGATTTTATATTGCCATGACCTTTCCAAAAGTGTATGGGTGTTTCATAATTTTCCAAAACATTCCAACTTTTATGTGAACCAACACAAAAACTGAATACTTTAGCATCCCAAACAGTAATGGGACTTGTCGTAATAGAAACAATAATTATGATAATAATAACTTTATTTATATAGCACCTTTCATACATGGATTGCAGCTCAAAGTGCTTCACAGCAAATAGCATAAAATTAACATAGGCATAACATTTGCATACATCTCATTCTCCCCTAGTCTCGGCACCACGAGGAAACCAGCTAATTCTACGCTCCCACCCCAAAACTCCACAGAGGAATGACACGGCACGCGCCCCAGGACCTGCAGCCACGCAGCAAGCAGACAGACACAACAGCGGTCAACCGAGAAGACATGCAGCAGCACCACGGATGGTCCCAGACGACACCGGGACCCCCAGAAACACCCACGCAAGGAATCCCCAAAACGCCAGCGAATCAAGGGAGCCCAACGATGAAAACCAACTCAAATCCATCAAAGCACACGCAAGAGACCAGCACCCAACTCCAGGAAAGGTCCGGGAAAGGCCCAGCCGAAGCCAACCAAACCCCCCCCCCACAGAGCTGAACACCAGTCTCCTCCATGCACCCCGGCCAGTCCCCTCCACTGACCTCCATGCACCCCGGCCAGTCCCCTCCACTGAACTCCATGCACCCCACATGAAGAACCCACCACATGGTGGGGGATTTATAATATATATCTATTGATGGAGCACTTTTCAAAGCACAGTAACAAAATGCTTCACAAGTACCGGTACAATGGTTGTGAAATAAATCCAGAAGGAACTAAATAAAAAGGAAATAAATGTAAAATACAAAAGAAAAAACTAAATGAAGGCAGCCAGCCTGACCTCTTCCCTGTAAAGGCATGGAATCTTATGTCATAGTTCCAAAGCAGTGTGAACCAGCCATGGGTCTCAGGAAGAATCACATGAAGCTAAAGCCCCTCAAATTAAAAACACACGTTTAATAAAACACTATAGGCCAGTGGTTTAGCACTCTAAAAGCAGGATAGGATACACAGTGGTTTAGCCTCTAAAAGCAGGATACAGTGGTTTAGCCTCTAAAAGCAGGATACACAGTGGTTTAGCCTCTAAAAGCAGGATACACAGTGGTTTAGCCTCTAAAAGCAGGATACACAGTGGTTTAGCCTCTAAAAGCAGGATACAGTGGTTTAGCCTCTAAAAGCAGTATACACAGTGGTGTAGCCTCTAAAAGCAGGATACAGTGGTTTAGCCTCTAAAAGCAGGATACACAGTGAATTAGCCTCTCAAAGCAGGATACACAGTGGTTTAGCCTCTAAAAGCAGGATACACAGTGGTTTAGCCTCTAAAAGCAGGATACAGTGGATTAGCCTCTCAAAGCAGGATACACAGTGGTTTAGCCTCTAAAAGCAGGATACACAGTGGTTTAGCCTCTAAAAGCAGGATACACAGTGGTGTAGCCTTTAAAAGCGGGATACACAGTGGTTTAGCCTCTAAAAGCAGGATACACAGTGGTTTAGCCTTTAAAAGCAGGATACACAGTGGATTAGCCTCTCAAAGCAGGATACATAGTGGTTCAGCCTCTAAAGGCAGGATACACAGTGGATTAGGACTCTAAAAGCAGGATAAATTTTGTACTACTAGCTTACTCACAGATCATCTTCTACGCAGATGACACATCTCTGGAGAACCAAATGATCCTACAGCTATTAACTCATTTTCTGCCTGTCTCTTAACTCCTTCAGAGCCACGCCTCTTTGACCATATTAGGGCTAGCGTGCCAATAAGGAAGTCAATGGGAGGACGGGGAAATTTGCGAACGTTTAAACTATATCTTAAATTATGGCTATGGGTCTAAAACACCCCTCGCTTTTCAATGACTTGCTTGCAGTCAACATGTACGAAACAGATTGTTTTTTCATTGGTACATTTTCGTTTTATACCGTTTTGAATAAGAGTATAGTTTGAGATGTCTAGTAATTCCAGAGAAATTCCGCGATAATCGCCCTTTACTGGAATACACAACACACGTAATCTTTCGGCTGATTTATGAATTGTTTTCAAATAAACGCTAGATTATCGATAGTATATGTGTACTTATGCACGCTAGAGAAGCGGGCTGAAAAATCGATTATCCATGCCGTGGTAATCGCTAACGTTACACACACACACACGCTGCGATGGCGGAGAAAAAAACATCTGATTAACCCAAGACTGGTAAAATAGAGTCCTTACCTCACATCAGATGTTCTGCAAAAAGATGAATCCAATTCCTGATCGCCATTCCAAATATTGATAGTGTTTATTGATCCAACATTATAGCACCAAAACACATAATCCATGCTGCTCTGAGTGTCCTCAGTCCATCTGTTATAACGATACTGCATGCCCGAGATGGGAAACCCCGGGACAGGAATTTGTTTCTGATTCAGTCCCACCCAATCCAATCCAATGATGTGCAATACCATCCGGGAGACGATAGGCGGCGGTATTTGCCCTTTTCGAGCGCAGACCCATTCCCAATGATAACGTCAGGCTGGATGGATGAAACATGAATGGATATTGCTAATAAAAGAAATAACGATTAAAACTAGAGTTTTCTCGGGTCTTGGCACTCAACGCATGGCGAGTTAACACGACTAATCTCGTGGTTGGCACTGAATGGGTTAACAATAAACAAATGGATGACAAACAACTTCCTAAAATTATGAAAAATGAAGGACAAAACTGAAATCCTACAATAAACAGAAAGATGGCCCTATAACAGACAGATGAATGCTGCTGAGCCATATGGGGCAACTTACACGTTGGATCAAAACCCAAGTTACAAGTCTTGGTGTCATACTCAGACCTATGCTTTAAATAACAAACAAGGTGACAAAAACATTCTTCCACCTTAGAAACAAAGTATGACTATTTATAAAACTGATCCATGCCTTTATCCCCTGCCAAATGTGAGGAATTTCTGTCATTTTTCTGTGAGAAAGTGAATAATATCAGAATAAATATCCCACCCCCCACTCAGGACCTAGCCACCACGCTGGGATGCACATCAAATCTCCCCAATTTCGACCCCATCCCAATGTCCTCCATCTCCGAGCTGGCCTCCTCACTGAAGCCTGCGTCATCCCCCTTGGACCCTGTCCCCGCCCCCCTCCTCAAGGAGGTGTTCCACACAGTCAGTCCACACATCCTCTCGATCATCAACAGCTCACTGGCTACTGCTACGGTTCCATCCCCCTTTAAACATGCAGTAGTCCAGCCCCTCCTCAAAAAACCCAGCCTAGACCCCACCCTCCTCAGCAACTATAGACCAATATCCAAACTACCATTCCTGTCCAAACTACTGGAAAAAGCTGTCCTCAGTCAACTGCTCCCCTACCTCCACCAAAACAACATTCTGGAGAAATTCCAGTCCTGCTTCCGGGCTGGTCATAGGCGCCCTCGTAAAGGACTGAACGACCTACTCCTCATCACCGACTCTGGGAAATGTGCTGCACTGGTCCTCCTCGACCTAAGTGCAGCCTTCGACACGATCGACCACACCATCCTCATCAACCGCCTCCAGCAGGGGGTGGGCATCACAAACACCGCCCTGGCTTGGTTCAAGTCCTACCTGGAAAACAGAACCTTCTCAGTGAGCCTAACTAACTGCTCCTCCCAGGCAGAAAGCAAACCTCACCCACGGAGTCCCACAGGGTTCGATCCTGGCTACCATTCTCTTCAACCTCTACATGCTCCCCCTCAGTCAGATCATCACTCGACACAACATCTCATTCCACTGCTATGCCGATGATACACAGATCTACATACCACTCACCACAGATGACCCCTCTGGCTTAACCAGACTAAAAGACGGTCTGGGAGATATCAAGGAGTGGATGTCACAAAACTTCATGCAGTTAAATGAGAGCAAAACTGAAATAATCCTGTTTGGCACACCCACCTCTGTCACCCAGATCACCAACAACATGGGCACTGTCTACCCTGATAAAGGGCAAAAACTTGGGGGTCCTTTTAGACTCTGGCTGAAACTCGACAGACTGGTGCGAGCAGTGGCTCAGTCCTGCTTCTTCCAGCTGCGCACCATTTCAAAAATTAAAACATTCCTCTCCCCCAGCTACCTTCAAAGGGTCATCCTCACTCTCATATTCTCAAGACTATTGAGAACGCCCTGTATTCTGGTGTGGCAGACAAATACATTAACCGCCAGGCTCATGACGGGCACCAAGATGAGGGACCACATCTCCCCAGTCCTTGCATCCCTACACTGGCTCCTGGTAAAACAACAAATTAATTTCAAGATCCTCATGTTCACATACAAAGCCATAAACGTAGAGCCATATGAAATCCGCGTTCACGGAATCGCGGACGGAATCGCGGAATTAACCAATAAAAATGGAATCAACTGCAAAACGTGGAATATTGCAGAATTTGGCCTAATCTGGACTGAAATTTCGTTTTTGGGTGGAACATTTGGTGCACACACGACCGGGGAGGCGGGGACTCTACAGCGTGTTACACACAACACAGCCGCGGTGCTCAAGCGTCTGGCTGCTTCAGTGTTAACATCGTCAAGAAGCTAAACAATTCCACAATAAGCCCTCAATTCAGAGCAGAACAGTATCCTAATGACTTTTATGCTTCCGGTGATAAGGTGTTTTGCTAATTTTGTCAACGTTCCGTGGACTGGACCCGCAAAAACACTTGCGACACTATTGTGATTAAATAGCTATAACGTTAGGACGTTTAGCTTCTAGCTAAATCTAGTGCACCCATCCATTTGTTTAATGCAAACGATTGTCATTATACACTGCCCTTTATAAACTAAATACACTTAAATAGCTATGTAACGTTATAGGACTATCTATGGAAATGATAGCTTCTAGAAGTTCTAGCTAAATCTGGTGCACCCATCCATTTGTTTAATGCAAACGATTGTCATACACTGCCCTTTATAATCTAAATAAACGTAAATAGCTATGAAACGTTACAGTACATAGGACTATAGATGGAAATGATAGCTTCTTGCTAAATCTAGTGCACCCATCCATTTGTTTAATGCAAACGATTGCCATTATACACTGTCCTTTATAAACGAAATAAACTAAAGGTGCCTAAATTATGCATTACTATATTTCATCACAATATAATAGCTATACCTAGGTTACTGACATTGTCATTGTGATAATGTCAGTAGTAGCTAGCTGTATCTATTGTTTACACTTGAAATATGTATTTTTATTTTGTCACAATATTAATTGAAAAATATTGTGTAAAATTGAACTGTATTTCTGAGTTGCAGCACTTAAAAACATTAAATGGACTGTTATATCTTATTCAATTGTGGACATTTATTCATTCCCACTTATTAGACACTATTTCTGATGGTAAAATGAGCATAAAAGGCAAAATACAGAATTCTGAAATATTAAAATGGAAAAAATTGAATTTGGGAAAAAATTTAATGGAATTTGGAAAATAATAAAACGGATTTCATATGGCTCTACATAAACGGTCTCGCCCCAGCCTACATAAAATAACTCCTGGTCCAATCAACCAGCTCCAGATCAAACCAAACCGGGCATTCGCAGTCACAGCACAGACACTCTGGAACAAGCTCCCACTCAACTTAAAAGCACTCTACGGACCTTTAAGGCCATGCTCAAAACCCACCTCTTTGCCATAAACAATCCATGAGCTAGTTTTGTATTGTAGTATGACTGGTGTATTATGTCTGTGCGTTCTCCATCTGCTTGGTTGGCCTGCATCACTGCATGTATTTTTTCTGTTTTCGTATTGTCCCTGTCTTTTTTGTTTCCCTTTCTTTCCCGGGATCCGCCCCGGGCCGATGTAACTATTGGTTGAGGGGCGCAATGTAAATAAATGTATCATATCATATCTCAAGCCGACTTGACTGTAATGCACTCCTCACCGGCCTCCTGAAGAAAACCACAGAAAGACAAACTCATTCAAAACTCTGCAGCTACAGTAGGCTACAAACTAGAACCAAGAGGAGAGACCACATCAGTCCAGTGTTAGCTACTCTGCAGCTAGGCTACAAACTAGAACCAAGAGGAGAGACCACATCAGTCCAGTGTTAGATACTATGCAGCTAGACTATTAACTAGAACCAAGAGGAGAGACCACATCAGTCCAGTGTTAGCTACTCTGCAGCTAGGCTACAAACTAGAACCAAGAGGAGAGACCACATCAGTCCAGTGTTAGCTACTCTGCAACTAGGCTACAAACTAGAACCAAGAGGAGATACCACATCAGTCCAATGTTAGCTACTCTGCAGCTAGACTATTAACTAGAACCAAGAGGAAAGACCACATCAGTCCAGTGTTAGCTACTCTGCAGCTAGGCTACAAACTAGAACCAAGAGGAGATACCACATCAGTCCAGTGTTAGCTACTCTGCAGCTAGGCTACAAACTAGAACCAAGAGGAGAGACCACATCAGTCCAGTGTTAGCTACTCTGCAGCTAACAATGCCCTAACTCTGGACTGCTTCAAAAAACTGCTCAAACTAAAACCTACTAACCTCTTTAACAAAACCTTTGACCCCTAGCTTCCTATATTTAACCTCTTAAGCCTGAGCCTTATTTTCTGAAAATTCACCTAAAACACATACCTAAGTAAATGGAAGATTGCTCTACTTCTACAAGGTCCATTTGCATGTTCTTGGTATCTAGGGACATCTATGGATCTCAGGGAATGTATTCCAAGTGTCAGACATATTGTGTCGGTTACTAGGCTTGAGTAAATTGTAATGAACCAAATGAGAATATACATTTTCTTTTTCCATCTTTGACTGTGAATAACACCATGCTAAAAATGACCAGAGATGAAATCTTGAGATCTTCTTGAGATCAAGTGTACAAAAAATCTAAGCAAATTAATAAAGGGAAGATGATTAAACAGGAGATTTTGTAGAGACAGTACTGATTTCTGCCATCAGGACACATGCAATTTAAAATATGATTATAGAATATAGAATATCAGGCCTATAAATGACCTTATTATGGCCAAGTGGCACAACTATGGATCGGGCCAAATCTCCCCTTTCTAATGGCAGAGTTCAATCTGGACTTAGTATCACCAGGCGTGATTCACAAACCGTGAATGGAATCTACTGTAAGTAGTTACTTTTTTATAATGTACATTTCTCCACCATTTTTCATCCGATTGCAACGCTGTTTCTTTGCTAGACGTTCACAGAAAGGTAGAGAAACTAACTGTGTTCTGTTTTATGGCAATAACGTTCAGGTTTGGGGGAGATAATGCCGAAAAATAAGAGAAATAAAAAGGTCAATCCAGAAGTCAGATGATTGACAGGGGCTGGCATGAGCTAGGAAGTGTAGTTTATTTTTATTTTATTCGAAAGCCCATCGAAAGTCCTGGGTCTCCTCTCCTCATAGGACTACAAACAAAATGGTGGCATAATTTTCTCGCGTCAATATTAGTCTTTTTCCGACTAGATTTCTACAACTCATATTTCACTAATAACACTTAATAATAATGGATCAAATTTCTATAGCGCCTTTCATAGAACCCAAGGTCGCTTCACAATCAGGACAAAAAAAAAAGGGGGATGAGGGCAGGTAAGGGATAATGGACCTAATCTAATTTAAACTAACTGATGGGGAAAGCCTTGGTGAAGAGGTGTTTTAAGAGCAGTTTTGAAAGTGTCCAAGTTTCAAGTTCAAGTTTCTTTAATAGTTGTCATCTGAAGTACAGAATACTTTTATACAAAATGCTTCTTACTGTTACGCTCCAGAGACTGTGCAAGACAAGATAAGTATGAAATAAAATAACATAGTATAGCATGTAAATTAGAAGTAAAAAAAAATGAGGTCACAGTGTTCAGTATAGACATATTATGTACAATGTTCGATGCAGAATAGACGTAACTGAGTTACCATATAATATACAATACTGTGCAGTGTACTAATACAATACTATATAGTGCAAGGCAGAAATGGGATGAGGTGCAATTTAGGTACAATTTACAGTGGGTGTACGAGTTGTAGTGCAAATCCTTTATCAATAAATATAAAGTGTGTTTGTGTGGTTTAAGTGAGTGTGTGCGTGTGCGTGTGTGTGCCGTGTGCATTTGATGGTTGTTGCATAGTGTTTATTGTTCGTTTAGCAGCCTGATGGCCTGGGGATAGAAGCTTCTTCTGAGTCTTTCTGTGCTCGCCTTAAGACTCCGGTATCGCTTGCCTGACCGCAGCAGTTCAAAGAGGCAGTTGTTCGGGTGGCTCGAGTCCTTAATAATTCTCTTAGCCTTCCCCCTGCACCGCTTGTTGTAAATGTTCTGGAGGGTGGGAAGCCCCCCTCCAATTGTGCGTTGGAGGGGGGTTGGGGCGTTGCGGATGTCGGGGGGGAGAGAGTTCCAGAGGGTAGGGGACGCCACGCTGAAGGCTCTGTCCCCGAAAGTCTGTAACCTGGTGCGAGGGATGGAGAGGAGACCTAGATCAGAGGATCGTAGGTTCCGGGATGGAGTGTGCTGGTGGAGGAGATCAGACAGGACACCGGGAGGTGATAAATGAGTGGATCAGGGTCTCAGCCACAGAATCTGAGAGTGAGGGTCGGAGACGGGAGATGTTTTTGAGGTGGTAGAAGGCAGACTTGGTGACGGATTTGATGTGGGAGTGAAATGAAAGTAAACCATTGGTAAACAAACGTATTGTTGAAAATATACACAATGATTGTTGTTTTGACAGGATTATAGTCTATAGTCTATACTGTTGGATACATTTGAGAAAAAAAAAAAAAAACATTATGTCATATAGTCTAGAGAGATCAATTTATGCCGTGATGTAATTTTGGGACCGGTGCCGGAACAGGACCAAGTTACATTGCCAATTCTCTTGTCATTACGATTATCTAATACTGGTTAATTGAAGGTTCCCAACCATATAGCCACAAGGAAATTGTGGATGCAGCCTTTGTGAATTATGCACCAAAGCTATGTGGAACACCCTACCTATAGACATTAGGGAGGCTAGATCAGAAAATATTTTCAGAAGTAAGCTAAAACTATATCTCGTCACCTTACGCCCAAGGCACATAGCACACGAATGAACACGGACGGACGGACGGCTGCCTCTTCACTTCCGCTCCCATGTTAACGGACGCTACTGTGCACACTGGCCGCAAGCGGGAGCGCGCATCGCGGGCGGCAAGCTATCTTTTCCGCTCTGGTTGGATTCGAGGCGGCGCGCGCCACGCGACTGATTGATTGATTGGACATTTTATTAACAGATTGCAGAATGGGTACAATACAGTACAGCTCTTTTTCTCTCTCTCTTTATTCTCCCTGCCTTTCTTTCTCTCTCTTTCTCTCTCTCCAGCCTCTTTCTCCCCCTCTCTTTCTTTCTTTCTCGTTTTCTCTCTAGAGAGAGAGAGGGAGAGAGAGAGCGAGAGAGAGAGAGAGAGAGAGAGAGAGCGAGAGAGGGATAGAGAGAGAGGGATAGAGAGAGAGCGAGAGAGAAGGAGAGAGAGAGAGAGCGAGAGAGGGAGAGAGAGAGAGAGCGAGAGAGAGAGAGAAGGAGAGAGAGAGAGAGAGCGAGAGAGGGAGAGAGAGATAGAGAGAGAGCGAGAGAGAGCAAGAGAGGGAGAGAGAGAGAGAAGGAGAGAGAGAGAGCGAGAGAGGGAGAGAGAGAGAGCTCGTGCTGCTGCTGGTTCTATGGAGGGCTCCGCGCTGCAGCGCGCTCTGACAAGTCGGACTCTGTGTGTCTGGCCAGGCGCGCGATCCCGCTAGGAACCCGTGCGCCTTTAGCCTTTTACATTTTAATACACTCCACACCACTTTGATTACATCCACACTATAATTATTGTACTGTAAATGAGAGCTATTTTAATGCACTGCTTTTATTCCGTCTGCATTCAGCTCGATCTCGCTTAAATAGTGTGCAGTAGGTGTGGAATGGTTCACAAAATCCATGGTTCGGTCCATATCATGGTTTTGGGGTCACGGTTTTTGGTTCGGTATTATGTTTTGTAATTTTTTTTATTTAACACTCAAAAAAGACCATACATCAGCATAAGATATATATAGCCTAAAAATATTCCAACTTTTCAGTTATTCTCAAAAACTGAAAGAATGAGGCAGTTTTACATCAGGCACATCATTTTGACAGGGACCGGTTAGAGCTAGGAGAGATGTTGGTACAGAGCAAGAGGGAAGGCATTGCTGATTTAAACATGCTTCTCATTTATTTGGTAAAAAAAGGTTTACAGCGGTTTGCCTTAAATAATGTTTGGCACACAAAGACCGAACTGACTGAAAAATATAGGCTACATTTGTCAAAGTATTAACTTAGTGCAAACAAACAAAATAATTAAACCTTTCTATTTTTGTGGGCACATTATAGACAATGGCCATCAACATAAAGTATGCATATGCTCAACCAGCACTAGACTTTCCTTTCTTTAAAATAAACACAAAAAAACAATGTCAACAATGTTTAAATTCCGATTGTCAGTTCTTAACACTTTGAATGCCACGGACGAGATATCTCGTTATTTCATGCCAACCGTTGAGTGCCAGGAACGAGATATGCCATTTTTTTTATCATTATTTTTCTTTAATTTGCGATTTACATTCATATTTCATCAATGTAGCCTCACGTTACCACTGCAAACTCTCTGAGATCCATTGGGAAAATACCGCCGCCTATCGTCTCCCGGATGGTACTGCACCCCTTTGGAATGGATTGAATGAAACGCATGGGAAAAAAAGAGTCCGGAATCCACATTTTACTTGTCAGGCACTATTTTACCAGTATTGGAATAATCAGAGCTATTTTCACCTATATATCAGCGTGTGCCATATGTGTGTATGCGTGTGTGTGCCATCAGGAAATAAGAGAATCGATTTTTCAGCCCGCTTCTATAGCGTGCATAAGTACATATATACTATCGATAATCTAGCGTTTATTTGAAAACGATTCCTAAATAGGCCGAAAAATGACAACGTGTTTTGTGTATTACAGTAAAGGGCGTTTATCATAGAATCTTCTGAAATCTTCTGGAAGTTTCAAGAAACGAGCGTTTTTCAAAATGGTATAAAACGGAAATGAACAGATTAAAAAACAATCCGTTTCGACAATGTTGACTGCAAACAAGTCATTGATAAGCGACGGCCACATTAGACACAGCCATAATTTAAGATGTAGTTTATGCGTTCGCAAATATGAGAGCTCTATCATTGAAGTGGGTGGCGGCATTCAAGGGGGTAAATAGGAAACGGATGACGGCACGGAAAGTGTTAATGGAATTTTTCGCTTGAAATTAAAGTGCAGTATTTGAAATACAATGAAAGGAATATGGCTGGATGTCTTATCAAAAAGGAAAAGTGTCACTGTTTTATTTAAAATAAATAAATCATGTGTACTAAATATATATATATATGTACTTTTTAATTGCATGAAACATTATGAAGTATTCTCTTATGCCGCTTTTCCACTGCATGGTACCTACTCGACTCACTTTTTCTTTTTGAGCATCTTAGTTGCCGTATTTGAAGTGACACACGAGTCAATAGTCAAGTTGGAGAAGCCTGATGCATGAAGCGATATATAAACGAACAGCCAATAAATGTGAAGTTATCTTTGAACCTCTGTTGTCAAGCCTCGTCAATATACCCCCCCCCCCCCCCCCCTTCCCCACTAATGGAACTGGTGTCGTGGAGTGACTTCGCTGAGAGCGTTTCCACGGTTAGCGGCTAACGTTAGCCGCCTCTCTGTCTCGGTGTGTGTGTGCGTGCGTGTATGTGCATATTTTTTGGCGCATCCCCTGAACCAAACAATACACACATGCCCCGAACCATGGAGGTCGTACCGAACGGTGTACGGTTCGAATGCGTACCGTTCCACCCCTAGTGTGCAGTAATACTATATACGATGATGGTTTGAGGGTTCGACCACTGTTCTGGTATATTGACGATAATATTGTTCTGGTATATTGAATATACTGTTCTGGTATATTGACGATACTGTTCTGGTATATTGACGATACTGTTCTGGTATATTGACGATACTGTTCTGGTATATTGAATATACTGTTCTGGTATATTGACGCAGTGTTTCCCCTACCATTGCCTTGACTATTTTTTTTTTATTAAAGTTTGCTTTAATCACAGTAATGTTGGCTAGCTAAATTATACATGAATCGGTTTTCATATAAATCAATCTTCACTAAGACTTTAAAACGGTGGTGCGGCATGGTCTACGGAGACGCAGAAAAAAAGCGACCAAATCCATTCCGAGACAACTCCGAGACTGACTAGCGTCACACGTAACAAGTCCCAGTCTCTCTCCTTCAAGTACACTATAAAAATGAACTGGATAGTTGATATAAGTTGATATATGAACTGGATAGTTCATATAAGCCCTTCTCCCTTTCTGTGTGTGTGCGTGCGTGTGTGTGTGTGTGTGTGTGTGCGTGTGTGTGTGTGTGTGTGTGTGTGTGTGTGCAACTCTGGTCTTTGGCAAGTTTGATAGTATATTTACTATGTATTGAGGATGGCCAGATAATGTTGATATTTAAACTTAAAAGAATTATACAGAGAGAAGCTTCAGCAAACTACAAAACGCTGCTGACCGACAAAAGAGAATCCCTCACTGAGGAGAACACAAAGGCCTAACCATCATGTATCAGAATGGTGATGTCAGCCAGAGATGGGGAGAAGCATGAACCTTTACAGGACATCTTTGAAATAAATTACATTTTACAATTTATTTCTGATTTCTTTTAAACAAATTATTATTTTGCATTATTTAACAATTTAATTATTATGAACTGCATTGAACTGAATTGGAAAAAAGAAACCTCATAACCTAACTGGCACTGAACATTGAACTACACTGGCACTGTTTGCAGATGTACTGTTATTAAAGTTAGTTAAAAAAAAAAATTTTATCGTTTTTTTTTTTAAATCCAAAGGAAAAAATATAAAATCAGAGAAATCCGAAAACGGGAAAATTAAAAACAGAGAAATCCAAAAACAGGAAAATTCATATCCGAAAACAGGAAAAGATAAAAACGGATTTCATAGGGCCCTAGTTAACACATCTGGCGCCAATAACGTCGTACAACGTGTTTCAAGGTCATGCTAATTCTGCCATTCCACGGCGTACAACGTTATTGAGATCATATTTCATTTTTTCGCCATGGTATTCAGAATTCCCTCACCCAGCCTCGGCTGATACAGTGGGAGCCTGCACAACTCTGCAACGCTTCAATACTGCCGCCAGGTGGATGATCGGCGAGTTACAACCATGCATCTGGCAAATGCGTCCGGCACTCACATATTGTTGTGGGACTCTAGACACACATCCGTGTATATCGATCGCTGCCATAACTCAATAATCAATATGATTTGGGCGTTTATTATTAGTATACAAACCGGAAATGGATCTAGTAGGTCGCCGTCAAATAAGTGGGATCTTTTTCCTCCAGTCTCATCAGCGAACGGTAAGAGGACGCTGACGTCATTTTCAGCGTGTTTGTTTATTATTATTAATGCAAACTGCTCTGATCAATATATCACCCATACTACATAAAGCATTTACTGACGATCACAGAATTATAAACGACCCCCCCCCCCCCCGTTCATCCGCGCGTTTAGGATCATGTACAGTTGAACATTTTAATATAGCGTGTATCGGCAACAAACGGCAGTTAATAATCTATATATCGCTGCTGTCGGGACAAAACCTCATAACTCCATTTTTTTATTTATATGAATCAACTCTGTAGATCATCCTCCATATGTGTGTGTGGGTTTTACAAAGTTTAAACAATGGGAAAGCATTAAACCGATCATCTGTCTAAACCTCCTAACTCTATTCACCCTCAAATCTGTGTTCGTTTTTCTCATCTGCTGAAAAGTTGGGTTTTTGGAGTTATGAGGTTTTGTCCTGACGGCAGCGATATGCGTTTATGCCTATAACTCACGTTCTAGGAATTACTGCAGAAAACGATAAAAACATATTTATATTCTAGACGGTATTTTCGTATGAATCTATGAATGAAAAAGTATAACGTTCCTACATCCTGAACGATAGATAATCGATGTTGAATGGGCCATAGTAATGTCAATTTAGCAATACAATTTAAAAAGTTATAGCCCTGCAAAGAAGGTAAACATCTCCATAGGCTTAGAGTGGTGGCAGAGAGTGGTATGAGACGGGCAAACTCCGTGGCAGTTAACACTTTGGATGCCACGGACGACAAATATCGTTTTATTTTTTTATTAGCGATCTGAATTCATATTTCATCAACCGAGTCTACCGTTGGGAAACCAGCCCCATCAGGAGCTCAGATGTGAAAAAAGCGGCCCCTATAGTCTCCCAGATGGTAATGCACCCTTTTGGAATGGACTCAATGAAAATGGATGAGAAAAAAAAAATCTGGAATCCACATTTTACTTCTCACGCATGTTAGGGGTGGGACGATACATCGATCCAGATCGATATATCGATCTATTATCAATAATCAAATAGGATCGATGCCACGTAAAAAGATCGATTCATATTGCGATACTCTTATTTTGAAAATCCGGCGACGTCATCGCCCCGCGCCCAGTGTTGTGAAACTCAAACTCCGTTTAACATCAACAGCTGCCAGTAGCGTCTAGAGCGTCACTACTAGAGCAAGACTAGTGTGCCTATTCTGTGACCCAAAACATGTCCCTGCTGTTTTATTCCACAACGGGTCCAATGCATCTAACCTGCTTTGCAATCCTCGTCACTCCATTATGCCCACGTCGCGTTAAAGATCGAATATAACGTTACTTTAGCGTGAGCTAACAAGCTAACCCAGAGCCATAGGCAGAGAGAAGTGGGGACTGGGAGGGTGCATTCTCGGGGATAGCTCCACTAACAGGATCTGGCCGGTACTGCACCTTGGGACTCCCAATATGCTTTTCCAGCCAAAATACAGCTCTGTGACAGTGAATAGGATATTAATATCGAGAAAAAAAAGAAATGAACCAAAAACAGTGAACAGGAGGTCTATTTGTATTAAAAACAATAGATTGTTTTTCATTTAAATGTCTGGAAGAGCTCAAAAATAAAAATTTCATGATATTTCCATTGCCTTTTTTGTTTGTTGATTTAAATGTTACTGATTGTATTAAATGGGCACATAATATCGTCTCATATCGATCGCAGGCACCTGAATCGAATCGTATCGTATCGTGGCAGACTGTGTGATATCGGATAATATCGTATCGTTGTCCAAAGAATCGATATCGTATCGTGATTAAACTGGTGATTCCCACCCCTAACGCATGTACCCCGAGCCGATCGGATTCATTGTGGAGCATCAGAACAGCGTGGAATATGTGTTTACAGTATGTAGCATTGGATCAATAAAAGGATGGACTTTTGGAATGGCGATCAGGAATTGGAATCATCTTTTTGGATACCATCTGATCTCAGGTAAGGAATCTATTTTACTGATTTATTTTATTGATATACTGCACGCTAACAGAGCTAACACTAAAGCTAATATAATGACTTCCTTTCTGGGGGGTTTCAAAATAAAAGAGCGACGTCTATAGCAGCGGAATACGTTTATTTTGTACATTATCTAACGTTAACACGAACCTAAACTAACGTTACAACTAACCTAAAGTTAGTTTAGGTTCGTGTTAACGTTAGATAATGTACAAAATAAACGTATTCCGCTGCTATAGACGTCGCTCTTTTATTTTGAAACCCCCCAGAAAGGAAGTCATTGCTCTCGTTATCTGCTTGAGTGTCCGGTAGCTTTAGTGTTAGCTCCGGTTAGCTCCGTTAGCGTGCAGTATATCAATACCAGCCATTGGATTACTGTTTTCTAAATTGGGGAGGCTTTTAATCGTCAAGGTAAGAGGATTTTAAGTCATGGTATCCATCAAATTCAATCGGTTCAGATCCTTTGAATGAATGAGAATGTAAACAAACACGGCTTCAAGTAGAAATCACTGACTGCGCTCAGAGAGGAGTCGTTAGGCAAAAAATAGTTCAGAGTATATTTGCTTAGAAAACATAATTGTCTAATTCAATTATTTTTTATTTCTCCACGTGGTAAATACACAGGTCACAACATGTTTACAGGAACGTTTTGGAGTTGTATTTGGAGTGTATTTCGTGACTGTAGGGAACGTCAGGCTCTAACTCCGCCCCACTTCCAGTGATGAAGCTAAGCTACGCTAACAGAGCGACTGTTCCCTAAGCTAAAAGCACGCACAAAGACAAAAACGGTATGTATCTTCTTGTCTAACTCCAGGGAAGATGTTAAATAAGCTAATTTCCCAAAATGTTGGGAGTTTTTCTTTAAGGTGAGTTAATAAATTCCCTCTGAAAATCTGCTCCGCTCTGATAAACTGACTCTTTGGTCAGAGCGTCCAGCGTCACTACTGTATGTATAATTGTAAATAAGTTCATTTGTGTTGTAAATAAATATTGTTAATATTTATTTACCTAATTTATGTGCAATCGTTTCATTTCAGCTCAGTGTAGAGAAATGCACCGATACCAACAACCGCCTTACTGTGCGCGTCTATGACGACACTGTTGACAGTACACAACGTATCCGTGACACGCACGCCCCGCGAAAACACTAGTAGTTTTGGGGGCCTACCACCCCCCTGAAAAAAAAATCCTAGGGGAAACACTGATTGACGATACTGTTCTGGTATATTGATGATACTGAAAGAATGAGACAGTTTGACATCAGGCACATCATTTTGACAGTGACCGGTTAGAGCTAGGAGAGATTTTGGTATAGCAGGAGGGGAGGCATTGCTGATTTAAACATGCCGTTCCCCACCCAGTCCATGGCTGACGGATGCAGTGAGAGAACAAAGACAGGTCCTGAGTGCGGCTGAGAGGAAGTATAGAAAATCACGCCTCACTGCTGACATCGACACATATCACAACCTCTTGTTAACATTCTCCAAAACCATTACTAATGACAAAGCTTCTTTCTTTCACCATAGGATCGAGGCCTCTGCCAAGAACCTTTGCAAAATCCATACTACCATGTCCTGTCCTCCCTCCTCACTCCGCCCCCCCCCCCCCATCTTTCTCTGCCGAAGACTTTGCGATCTTCTTTGAGGAAAAAGTGGAGAACATCCGCAGCTCCTTCTCCCAAACCCCACCCATTCCAAATACTGAATCGAGAACCTCATCCTTCACTCTGTCATCTTTCTCTCCCATTACAGAAGGCGAGACCCTGACACTGGTAACGTCGAACCGTCCGACTACATGCCAGCTGGACCAGTTACCCTCCCCACTCCTCCAGACCATAGCACCAGACATCCTCCCATTCCTAACTGCAACCATCAACTCCTCCCTCAACTCGGGGGTGGTCCCCTCCTCTGTAAAACAAGCCAGAGTCACACCGTTCATACAAAAACCAACCCATCCCAGTTAGGACAGCCGAAACCCGTCCAATCTTTCGCCGTTGACTAAAGACGCACTTCTTCAACCATTATCTGAAATAAAAAAAATTAAAATAAAAATAATAATCTAACCCTAACTACGGTAACCTTACTGTCATGCACTTGTCCTAATAAACTAACCTACACTGTAGCACTGAACACTTTGATGAACATTGTTACTCAGCTGAGTTGTGCCCTTCCTGATGACTTGTCGTACAGAACTTGTAAGTCTTTTTGGATAAAAGCGTCAGCTAAATGACTAAATGTAAATGTAAATACGGTTCTGGTATATTGACAATACTGTTCTGGTATATTGATGTTTCAAGTTTGTTTATTATTTGTCACAACAAAATACAGAATACTTTATGATGAAATGCTTGTTTCTGTATATTGTTGTTCTGGTATATTGACGATACTGTTCTGGTATATTGATGTTCTGGTGTATTGATGATACTGTTCTGGTATATTGATGATACTGTTCTTGTATATTGATGTTCTGGTATATTGATGTTCTGGTATATTGATGATATTGTTCTGGTATATTGATGATACTGTTCTGGTATATTGATGATACTGTTCTGGTATATTGATGATACTGTTCTGGTATATTGATGTTCTGGTATATTGACGATACTGTTCTGGTATATTACGGATACTGACCACGTTTGGCTTTCTCTGATAAGGAGGAGCTGGCAGATTTGATCACCACAGGAGTCAGGGAGATCCGTCTGGCAATGAAACAGGCAGATCAGTGACACAATGTACCCAAGGTGTAGAAACGTTTTTCTTCTTTTGCCCCAGATTTGTTGAACATTTACAGGGTCATTAAAACAGACTTCTTGTTTTCAAACATATATTATTAAGAGACAGTTAGGTGACTCACAATGAGCGCCCCGCGACGGTCTTGTTTGGGCCTGCAGTGGTCTTGGGCCTCTTGGTCACAGGTGGCTGGCAGACTAGACCAGAGGAGGAAGACTCTGGAGGCAAACAAACAAACAAACAGGTAGATGTTGGAATAGTCAGAGGGTGACAGGAGAAGGTAAAACATTCTCTTGTGGATCACGTATTAGATAGATATTTTTATTTGTCCACTTTCATGGACATTTGTCTTTGGCTTCACCATGGTTGCAATCACCAAGACAACACAGTACAAACACCACACAGTCAACAAGACAACACAGTACAAACACCACACAGTCAACAAGACAACACAGTACAAACCAGGGTTTCAGTTAGAAAAAATTGTTGCCGGCCTCAGTGTCCGGTAGATTTCAATCTACCGGTCAAATGAGAGACATTCCGGTCAGAGTTTATTGAGCTTAAAAACAATTGATAGGCAAAAGAATGACAACAAAACAAAAGAATGACATCATCAAGGCATGTAGATTTATAATATTTTTACTTAAAACTAGGCTACTTTTGCGTATAAAGTCATTATATTCCAAATAAAATAAGTCCCGAGACTCGTGCTGCTGCCGACTTTAAATCAAATAGGTGTCTGTGGGCAGTCGCCCGACATTAATAAACAACAGTCTGTTATAATCACATTTTTATGAGCTAACGAATTCCGTTATATTGGACATTTGTATTAATTATATCAAGCGAAGAACTGAGAAATTTGGCAGAGAGAGACGGCAACATTATCGTGGGTCTGCGTGACGACTCTCTCTCTCCACCTCCCAATGACTTATTTGCGAGAGTATGGCGCTGCAGAGCAGCAGATTCAGCTGTTATTGGCTCTTTTCTGGGAACCGCACAACAGCGCCCCCCACCCAACATTGAATTGAAAATGGCTGAATTGGAGTACTGCTGGAGTACTGCATTGTGCTGCTGTTGCTCCGGCTCTGCAGCTTCACAAAAGTTCGCACACCCAGCACTAAGCTCTCGCTGACGTCGTTGTCATTATTAGAAGCAACGATGAAACAAATCATGTAATGATTGTTTCGTTCATCGCATAGGCTATTTAATTTGAGCCTATTTTAATACAATTCAAATAATCAAATTGTGCTTAGACTCAGGGAATTATTTTCACCGGACATTAAGACCGGAGAGATTAAATATGTCGGACTTCAACAGATTTTGCCGGTCAAATACCGGTAATTACCGGCTAACGGAAACGCTGGTACAAACACCACACGGGAGCAAAAAACATCGACCCAAAACAGCCCAATACATAGACAAAAAGAGAAACAACAACAAAAACAGGGACAGAGCTTCAGGTACCTACTGTAACCAGTACCATGGTTAAAACTAAGAATTCATCAGAGCAAGGGCGGCTGGGTGGCATAGCGGAGATTGTGCTAGTCACCAATGCAAGAGACTCCGGTCTCGACTCCCCGAGTCAGCATTGCCTGCGGCTTGGGCCAGTCGTCATACTATCTCAATTGGCAGAGGTAGCTGGTGGAAAGTCGATGGGTGGGGATTGAACGTTGTGGACAGCGACTCCTACAGGTCGGTAGGGTGACGCATGTACAGCAGAGACAGGAAGTATCGGGGGCAGCGTGAGCCTCCCACGCGTTACTCCTCGCCACTGAGAGTCCGCGCTGTCTGGTGAAAAGATGCGACAGGCTGCCTCCTCGTGTACCGGAGGGGACACGTGATGCAAGGCTTCTATCCTCACTACAGCCGACCAGTGGGAGGCATAGTCTAGCAACGTTCAAGACAGGGGAGGGGAGAATTGGCAATGTGAAATTGGGATGGAAGAAAAAATAGAAAAGGAGAAAAAGTGGATAAAAAAAAAAGAATTCATCAGAGCAATGGCATGTGGGATGAAGGACTTCTTAACCCTTTCTCTGCCATGCTTATATGATTATCCATCAATGTTTGATCACTGCCAGCTCTATTTGTCTATGGAGATGTTCACCTACTTTGCAGGGCTATAACTTTTTAAATTGTATTGCTAAATTGACATTACTATGGCCCATTCAACATCGATTAGCTATTGTTCAGGGTGTAAGAACGTTTTACTTTTTCATTCACACATTCATACTAAAATACCGTCCAGAGTATAAATATGTTTTTATCGTTTTCTGCAGTAATAACGTGAGTTATAGCCATTTATGCATATATTAGATCATCAAATGCAGTTTGATAGCGATTGACGCCAGATTAAAAATTTCAATTGTACAAGGTCCTAAATGTCATGACTCATCATCTGCTGGTAACCGGAGGGGTGGGGGGTTGTTTATAATTCAATGACCGACGTTAAATGATTTATGTAGTATGGGTGATATATTGATCAGAGCAGTTTGTATCGAAAATGGTAAAGAAAAACGCTGAAACTCACCCAGTCTCCTCGTAGCGTTGGGCGATGAGAGTGGAGCAAAAAGTTAGCTATTATGGGATGTTGATCTAGATGAACCATTTCCGGGTTGTATAATAATATATACGTCCAAAATAACGTTGTTTATTGAGTTATGGCAACCGATCGATTATCCAGTGTGTCAAGATGGAGTCCCGGGAGCGATCGCGAGTGACGGACGGAATAGGGGGGACACCAAGCACTTCCGGCCCCACATACCCACTTCCGGTTTGGCGACCGGCCACCAGGTGGCGATATTGAACCGTTGGAGAGTTGAGTGGAGATCCCCAGCACCCGTCAAGGATCCGTCGGTGAAATATGATTACCATGACAGATTTTTGAAATATTGATCTCAAAGACGCTGTAAAACGTCATTGGCAGATTACGCATGGCGAGGAATGACGTCTTAACACGTCATTGGCGATTAAAGGGTTAATAGGGATGCACGATAATTATCGGGCCAATCAACAATTATGACGTCATCCCGATAAACCCGATAAAAGTATTGATAGCTCCGATAATAATATTTTTTTACTTTTTTCTTTTCATGTCAACGTTCACACGCACAATATATGCTTACCGTACTTTTCGGACTATAAGCCGCGGCTTTTTTATCCATTTTTCTACCCTGCGGCTTATATAACGGTGCGGCTTATATGTGACTCGACGTGACCAAACCAGAAAATGTAAAAATAGAAATATTGCTTTTTTGACTGCATTGAAATGTTATTTATCTGTTCCCTTATTTGCTAAACTTAATACAACTTATAAATGAGTTAATTCTTGTTATTTGTCCGACAGTATTGTGTCCCAATGCTAATTACATATGGTAATTAAACATTAAAACACCTGCGGCTTATAGTCCAGTGCGGCTTATATATGTACACATCATTCAATTTAGCTGCTGCGGCTTATAGTGCGAAAAGTACGGTACTTAAGATTTGACTTGATTCAACAACAAAGCAGTCGGGGCAATGGCAAGCCGAAAACTGTAGAAAATGTGGTTATTTGAAGTTTGGATTTTTTTTTTCACAGCTGAGGTAGGTAGATTACATTTTTAGAGACTAAAGTACTGAAAAAATTTACCGTTGGGTACCGGTATCGATTCACAGGTACCGGTACCGTATCGGTTCAAATGTGAACGGTACCCATCCCTACTGACAAAGCACAATACCTGTTGGTTTTTAGTTCACTCATTGTTCAGGAAAACACATTGTTAACACTTTGAGAGCCAGTCGTGTTTTCCTTTTTACCCCCTTGAATGCCCAAGGCCACTTCAATGTTAACGTTAATATCGCCTAATCTATGTTTTAAATTATGGCTATGTGTCTAATCTGCCCGTCGCATTATCAATGACCTATTTCCAGTCAACATTGTCGAAGCAGATTGTTTTTTTATCGGTTCATTTCCATTTCATAGCATTTAGAAAACCCCTCGTTTTCACGGAGAGAAAAGAGGTTTCCATGATAATCACCTTTTACTGGAATATTCTAGAACGTTGTCATTGTTCGGCCTATTTATGAATCATTTTCAAATAAACGCTAGATTATCGATAGTATATGTGTACGCATGCACGCTCGGGGCGCGCGCTGAAAATCGCTTCTCCTATTTCCTGACGGCGCGCATAGTCAAACAGCCATATCACATAATCACATAAAAGCTTATATATCCGTGAAAACTAGTCTGATTATCCTTAGACTTGTAACATAGATTCCTTACCCGAGATCAGATGGTATCCAAATGGATTATTCCAATTCCAGATCGGCATTCGGAAAAAAATCGATATTTTTATTGATTCACCGTGTATACAGTAAAACACATATTTCCCACGGCTCCGAGAGTCCAGCATGAAGCTGGTAGATGCCGGCTGCGTGAGTGAGAAGTCAAATGTGGAGTGCGGGTTTTTTTTTCTCATTCATTTTCATTGAGTTCAATCCAAAAGGGTGAATTACCACCTGGGAGACGATAGGGGGCGCTTTTTTCACATCCGAGTGCCTGAGGTAGCTGAATTTCCAACGGTAGACTTGGTTGATGAAATATGATTTAAGATCGCTAAAAAAATATATATATAGAAAATACGAGAATTCTCGTGAGTGGGCATTCAACCCGCAGGGGGTAAACCCGAGAAATCTCGGGCGTGGCATGCAAAGTGTTAATGATATTGACGGATTTGTGAATTTTGTGATTGACTCAAATTATATTTATTTGGAAAAATAAATATAGTCACTTTATTTGAAGAGTCAAAACTGTTCTCTTGGCTTTGTTTTGTTCATAGTAGTAACACTCATGTCATGATAAATCTGGTTAGGTCAAAACTACAGGAATATACATAAAAAAAAGAAAATGATAATACAATAAATATATATATCGGTTATCGGTATCGACCTTGAGGAGCAGAACTTTATCGGTATCGATATCAAAAAATCAATATCGTGCACCCCTACTTCTTAACTTTTTGGGGCTAGTGCCTTCCAGATGAAAGCATGTCAAACTCACCACAAAGGATCCAACAATATTCGCTGAGCCTTGTCCCTGTTCCGAAATACATACAAATCAGACAATTGACTTTGTGGTTTCCCTATAACTTTACTGGCCATGTTAACAAATCTTGCCAATTAGTTCTTATTCTTGGCCCCAAGGTTTCCATACCAGGTTGATATATCAAACGTTATATATCGCATAGCTTACGCCCTGCGCTCTTAGTGGAACATATCCATATCCAGTCTAATACTGAATAAATTTCTTCACATGTACACACCCATCCACCTGGCCACACCCCCATCCGCTCCTCTACATACTGTAAGCGGGGATGAGGCCATACTAACGGCTCCTTCGTTATTTTCACCACCGACAAGTGTCTGTATACACCACTTGAGTTTAGTGCCGAAATAGTTGGAAAGGAGCTACGTTGAAGAGAAGGAGCTGCGTTGACATTATATCTTTGTTTTCTCTCTCAGTATTTGAGGAAATACAGCGATAATGTCTTCGCCACCGGAGTGTCTAGAAGATGATCATTCTGACTTCCACCGGCGCTTCGTATTAGGGGCTTGCGTCGCTGAGCAATCCCTGCCGGCATTACCTCCGGCTCTGCAGTTGGACACTTTGCTTGGGAGGCGCTCGGCCGTGTGAGGGCCGACGGCCTCTTTGGGGCGGGTGATGTTTTTGCGACGCGGGCGCCAGGTGTGTCGGTTGTGGGGGGAACAACTACACAGCTTACGAAGGCCGGCTCCAGGCTGGTATCCTTTTTCGCTGCCACTTAGCGGCGTGGAGGGGGTTCTGGTTTGATGCCCACGTTAACATTAGCTCCTCCTCAAGTAAGAGCTTTGTTTTCCTGGGACCGTGATTCCGAATCTGCGGTTCAATTCCCCGGGTCTCTGGACAAACGGATACCCACTGTCGCCGTGCTGGCCCCGATTTTCAAGATGAAAAGCACCCGGTGCGAGGGAGGTGAGCTTGGTGTTTCATTATGAGAATATCTCCATGCTCAAGTCGGCTATAGTCCGCGTAGGACTTGTTGCCGGCACCGCTGTGTCTGGTAAACACGTGTGTTGCCTTTTTCCCCCTTCTTTTCTTCGGATGAGAAGAGGAAAAGACAGCGCCTGTCTGAAGTGTTGGCCTGTATTGTAGCCGCTTAGCTTGCTTCTGCGTGAGCTAGTGGCTAGCGATAACCGGGTTGAGCTAACTGTTAGCCAGTTAGCTGTTAGCTACGATGTTAGCTAACTGCTTTCGCTCGGCTGGGAACGTTAGCTTGATGCTATCAGTTAGCCTAGAGTTAGCCGTTAGCTTGTGCTACGACCATTGGCGTAGCCATGAGAATAGCAGGCCCTGGCACTAGACTACGACATCATCTTTGACAGAAGATGTAGTCGGGTCTGCACCATGACCGGCTGCAGAAGGGGGGCGTCTCGCAGCTTCTTTTTGCCCCGCCAGCGAGAGGCCTTCATCAACGTGGAGACCAACCTGTGTTGCGGCCTTTCGCCCTGCGTTCCTTGGTGCAGGTAAGATGTCCATTGGACATTACCCCACTCTTCCTTCCTTCCCCTCCCGAATGTTTTGTTAATAACAATGTCTTTGTCTACAAAACATATTGTTACTTCACTACATTTGGAGATACGACATGTGCCGTGTGTGAATTGTCTTGGTCGCTTTGTATAGCTTGGGTAGCGTTGGCCAAGGCTTGTGCCTTTCTCTCTACCTAGGAACAGCGTTTGTTTTTTACGTGAGTAAAAATGAACTGGTTTCTTTTGTATGACGAGAAGTTGTGTGTGTTCATGTAACGTTAGACAACATGGCTGAGCCCACAACTGGCTGGGTTACCCTACAATACTGTGCATAGTGGCATGTGATCGAGGGATGAGTCCGGGTAATGATGACAATAACAAGTGGCAAGTTTTTTCACACATAAGCAGGGCTTATGTACTTCCGCCATTGGAGAGCTCAATGACAACAACAATGGTAGCTCCCCCGCCCCGCGGCCGACGTTTAGCTTTTAGCTCCGCAGGACGACTAAACGACTGGAGGCATAATGATTTTACTGCAACGGATGTTATAATAAAAGCCTTTCCATACATCTGTCTGATTGAAAACTTTATTAACAGACCGCAGAATGGGCACAACTGAGTCAGCACGGGCTGAGATATGAACGACTAATGCTTGCTATATCTAGGTCGGCCTCGGACGTTGCTATGTAAATACGCTGATGTTATTATTGAACGTGTAACTATATAAGGTTAATGCCACAAAACGAATGCCTTTGTTATCATAAGTAGTAACTTTGATGCAGTAGTGTGTGTGGGGCGGCGCTGTTCAAAAGTTTCAACGTGTGGACCAGATTGACGCGACACAATCCTCTTGGGCAAAACATCACGATATCCACGATACGTTTAAAAAGTGTATCGTTAATGAACTGTACCCGATATTTATATAATATCGTCATATCGCCCAGCCCTACCTCAGCGGGTACATTTGTCGAGCTTCCGCTCTGCTCAGCTCCTGTGTTCCACTAAGAGCGCAGAGCGTAAGCTATATGATATATAACATACGGTTATCCTATAACCATAGTTATATGAGTATAGCGAGCGCTCTGCGCTGACTCACTGAGGACCCCGTGGTCTTCACCTTCGGTGGTGTAAGACTTGGGAAGGAGCTGTTAGTATGGCCACAACCCCGCTTATGTAGAGGAGCGGATGGGGGTGTGGCCAGGCGGATGGGTGTGTACATGTGAATACATTTATTCAGTATTAGACTGGATATGGATATGTTCCACTAAGAGTGCAGAGCGCTCGCTATACTCATATAACTATGGTTATAGGATAACCGTATGTTATCACACTTTCAACAAGGCTTTTGTATACCAGCTCTAGAATATCACTGCATAGCTTTCTTGAAGATGTACTGTGTTAGCTATAAAGTATAAAGCTCATGGTGTTATCCAGGAAAGTACCTAAATATTTAAAATGTTCCACCACTTCTACAGACTGACCGTTTAATGTAACTGGTTGGCTTGGATGGAGCTACTGTTGCAGCTGAGTGTCAGCTCTTTGGTTTTACCAGTGTTTATGACCAGTGTGCTGTCTGTACACCAGTTGATCAGCTCACCAATATGTCTCAAATATGACTTCACTCTTGATGTCACCCTCCCGCAGTAGCCCGATCAATGCCATATCAACAGCATATTTGTATAACTGGAATGTAGAATCTCTGAGTTGCATCTCATTGGTATAAATAGAAAACAATATCGGTGATAAAACCCAACCTTGAGGAGCACCAGTGTTTAGAACGGTCTGCTCTGACAAGGTGCCATTAACAGTCTTTCTGAGGCAGTGAGGTGTTTAGAATGGTCTGCTCTGACAAGGTGCCATTAACAGAGTCTTTCTGAGGTGTTTAGAACGGTCTGCTCTGACAAGGTGCCACCCTTAGGAGTCAACGGGGCGTATTGCTCCCGTGGGCGGAGAACAAAAGAATTAGAATGTCTTCTAAATGCTCTAAACGTACATATTTTCAGAAATCGATAAAAATAGAAAAAAGACAATTTCGAGTGCTTTGAGATGTACTATATATGTCTCATTACTTGCTAAACATAATACGACTTGTAAATAAGTTTAATTCTTGCTAGATGGTATGCTTGTAATTATTTCCGTTTGCGAGAGAACTACAGCGCGTCACGAAACGCACATACACGCACGCGCGCACACACACAAGAGAAGCGTGTGCGCTGTGAATAGGTGTTAGACCCCCGCGCAGAGGTGAGAGGTATCAGAGACTCGCTACCCCCCATCCAAATTCTAAACAGATCGGCATCGGCTTTTCATAATATGTATGAATTATCTCTTGCAATAATATCCACGGGACACTGAGCTGCTTCGCAGAATAATGTGGTGTGCGTGTATGTGTGTGTGTGTGTGTGCGCTGAGACGCAGCGTCGAGACGAAACATTGTGTCGAGTCTGCTTCTATGTATGCTTCTTCAGCGCGAGAGGGGGTGTTTCTCACTGTCTGTCGTTGATAATATAATCTGAAGAGGTCCTGCATTATTATTATTATTATTATTATCATTCTCGAGAATACACAGGACCCGACGGAACGTTAATTTATGTATTAAAAGTAGTCTAACATGCTTTTCATCAACATAACTGGCAGAGACAGAGTGCGTGTGTGTACGAGTTATGAGTTATCTCGCAGTTCATTCAAGCGCGCATCACGGTGATGACAGCTCTCTAGATTAGAAAGGTGCGCTCACAGGGGCGTAGCTGGAGATTCTGGGCCCCATGAAAGAATCAATTTTGTATTCAAATTTGTATTTTTATCTATTAAAAAAATGTGGGGCCCCCAATCTATAAAAAATGTTGGGGCATTTGCTGGGCCCTTGGAATCATCCTAACCCCCCCCCCCCAGCTACTCCCCTGCACACACACACACACACACACACTCTCTCTCTCTCTCTCTCAAACAGAGAAATCAAAAGAAATCAGTACATTACCTTGTATTACTATTGTAATCCAAAAGTGATATATAGGGTTGTTCATTGTACAATACAATTGATACAGTTGATGTTTCTTGTTGATTATTATTCTCTGTGTATATGAGAATTTTTTCAATACCCAACTATGTAGTGGCCGCTTGTCGCTAGGCTAGGCCTCCTGCTGGGTCCATTCACTGGAATAACAAAGGAATGACTGGGCCTTTGCTCCAGGTGTGAAATGGTTCTAGTGACACTGATCACATTGAATTCTGGGAGTGTAGTTCTCTCATCAGATAGCTGAATGAACTTGGATCAAGTTCAAGTCCTATCCTGAAAAATAGTTAGGATTTTACCAGAATGTTTGATAGGACATTGATTGAAAACTATCGTCTCAAATTTGACAATTGATGGCTTATTTTGAAGGTATGAATCTGTAATTTTACATTATGTAACAAAAAAAGAGAATATTCTGAGAAGGTGGAGCTAGAAACTTTAGACCTCAGGGGGTTAAGAGGTCAATGTTTTTAAATATATTTATTTATTTTATAGTCAAGAGTAAAGACCATAACCCTATCAAAAACAGTAGTCAAAGTGTATATTTTCATTTTTACCGATGTTTTAATAAAATGTATCGGAAAATGCTAATTATCGTACAAACCGCAAGGAAATTACTAAATCCAGATTCAACCCTGCCATTGGAAAGAGGAGCATTTTCCCTATCCATAGATGTATGATTTGGCCATAATAAGGTCAAGGTCAAGTTTTCCCTTGGAAAAATAACTCAATGTTCTGAGGTATATTGGGGCGACAGTGGCTTAGGAGGTAATTCGACGTCTGGTAATTGGAAGGTTCCTGGTTCAATTCCAGCTCCTTCCGCCTGCTCCCCATGAGCAGGTTGGCACATTGCATGGCTGCCTCCGTTGTTGGTGTGTGAATGTGTGAGTGACTGTGTGAGTGACTGTGTGAGTGAATGTGTGAGTGAATGGGTGATTTGGATAAAATAGCTATATAAATGCAGACCATTTACCATTCCATTTATATTACAGATACTGACCGTTTTTGTCTTTCTCTGATGAGGAGGAGGAGGAGGAGGTGGTGGTGAAGAGGGTACTGGCAGCTGGAGGTCTGATCACCACAGTAGTCAGGGAGATCCGTCTGGCAATGAAACAGGCAGTTAGGACACTGAGGCTACACGATAAGACAGTTAGGACACTGTGAGGCTACACAATAAGACAGTTAGGACACTGTACTTTCTTTGCACCAAAATTCCATTTTAGCACAACCTGGATATTCTTGCCCTGAAACCTCCTGCCAGTAATTTCCGCACCTAGTGCATCTATGTATGGTATATTTTAGGGCTGACCTTTGAATAATTTTTTGGCATTCGAAGCTTCAGGGCCGAGATTCGATTTTAATTCGAAGCTTCGAGATAAAAAAAAAAATATATATATATATATATATATATATATATATATATATATTCATATAATTTTTTTACATTAAATTTTTTTATGTTGTGGGACTTGTACAGCACTTTGTTCAACTTTGTCAGTGCTGTAAAGTTTAAACCTTTTTAAATCTTAGACAAACTAAACACTTTGCTTTCATGAAAAGCCGTCATTTGAGGCTTTATAAAAGCAAATCTATCAGTGCCGAGTCTGACCTCATCTTAAATAACAAACAGCATTGCTTGTTGTAGTTAACAAAGAGAGGCAGAGTTGATTTTGCAAAAAATTTAAAATAATTTTTTTCTCTTTTCTTTATATATTCGAATTTTATTTCCCCATTCGAATCCCATGCCCATCGAACGGAGCTTCGAAGTATTTAAGACAGACATTATTTTTATATCCATATATCCAGCTGTCCATTGTGTTGCATCAGAAACAAACCTATCCTTGGCCCAGCGTGATGCTCAGTGCCCCAGGAAACTTGGGATCGATTTGCCATTATTTATAGCCAGTCGACCTTTACATTCTCCTTACCCAAACCTACCAGTGTTTCCCCTATGATTTTTTTCAGAGGGGGTGCTAGGCCCCCTGAAACTACTAGTGTTGTTGCGGGGCGCGCGTGTCACGGATACGTGGTGTCAACAACAGTCTCGTCATAGACACACTATGATTTAGCATCGGTGCATTTCTCTACACAGAGTTGAAATTAAACGAAATAAATTAGGTAAATAAATAACAATATTAACAATCAGTAACATTGAGATCAACTAAAAAAAGGCAACAGAAATATCATGACATTTTTTAGCTCTTCCAGACATTTAAATGAAAAACAATCTATTGTTTTTAATACAAATAGACCTCCTGTTCACTGTAAAGTGCCACGTTTTGATATATTGAGCTTTAAGTTAAATTATTTGGAAATAATAATAATAATAATAATAAATTATATTTATATAGCGCTTCTCAATGACCCGAAGTCACAACCTAAACCTAAACAACCTAAAGCCCCTCCCTCTCCCAAACCGTTCCTACAACAATTATTTTTATGTTGCATGATCATGTATACATTTATTATTGTGAAGCAATTATCTCATATTTTTAATATATCACTGGAGAAAGGAATCGTCCCACAGGAACTTAAAATAGCTAAGATCATCCCTATTTATAAAGATGATGACCCAGCCATCTTCAACCATTACAGACCTATATCCATCCTACCTGCCTGTCAAAAATACTTGAAAAGCTCGTCTAAAAGATTAATGAACATCTTAATAAGCACAATATTATTTACACTTACCAGTACGGGTTCAGAAAGAAACATTCAACATATATGGCAATCACACATCTACTTAATGAAATATACAAAGCCAAAGACAGAAAGTAAAACACTATAGGTATTTTTTTTAGACTTATCAAAGGCATTTGATACAGTCAATCACCATTATTCTCCTGCAGAAGCTCTCACATCTTGGAATAAAAAACAATGCACTGCTATGGTTCACCAGTTACCTTAAAGATAGACATCAGTCTGTATCCTATAATGCAGTGTTTCTCAAAGTGTGGGGCGCCCCCCAGGGGGGGCGCAGAGGCATGACAGGGGGGGCCTTGAGATTATAAAAAAATAAAAATAATCTGCTATCTGTTGCAGCTGCACTGTTCTCCATGAAAATACCATATTTGGATAAGTTTGACCATTTCTCAAAATCTGAAAATCATTATTTAATAAAACACAGAAAAGGATTACCAAGTTACTCTGGATGAAAAATTTTTTTACAGACAACATTGAGACAAAGCTTCCTGACAGTACATCTCCATCCAAACTCTAGGAAGAACTCATTGAAATCTCATCTGATACCACCTGGAGAGCTAGTTTCAGAGTGTGGTGCTGAGTACCAAGTATCTCATGATGCAGCAGTTAAGGTGTTGCCAAGTGGCCAAGTTGAGCCTTGAGGATGACATGCGTGTTGCCTTGTCAAAGACTGACAGCAATAAAGACTGTTTGCTTATTTCCTATGTTCGCTTTGTAAATTCCCAGTCACTGAGTGAAGATCTGCTGTTTTGCAAATATGTCAAAAACAGAGCGACAGCTGATGAGCTCTTCAAAGTTATTGACAGTTACCTGACAGAACATGGACTGAAATGGGAGAACTGTGTGGGCTTTTGCTCTGACGGTGCGCAGGCCACGGCAGGGAAAAGGAGGGGGCTACAGGCAGGGCCGCCTGGGAGAAATGCGAGGCCCTGTGCGAGATTTAACGCGAGCCCCCCCCCCCCCCCCCCCCCCAAAAGGGTTAAAAAAAAATTATATATATATATATATATATATATATATATTTTTTTTTTTTCATACAGTCAACATATTCTTAAATAATAGCGCTGCCCGAGGCGGGGCATGATACAGTCAACATATAGCAAAAGAGAGAGCGAGAGCGAGAGAGAGCTCCCGTTCTACAGTCAATATACAGTGTACAGAGAGAGAGAGAGAGAGAGACACATTGGAAAGAAATTGAAATGCTATTTGGCCCTAAACAGAGAGTACACAGTGGCAGAATACCTGAGCACTGTGACTGAAGATCCTTGACTATACAGACTCAGCGAGCACAGCCTAGCCATCGAGAAAGGCCGCCATAGGCAGACTGTGTGTGTTAGAAAGAGAGAGAGAGAGAGAGCATGTGTGTTAGAGAGAGAGCATGTATGAGAGAGAGAGAGAGAGAGAGAGAGAGAGAGAGAGAGAGCATGTGTATGTGTGTTAGAGAGAGAGCATGTATGAGAGATCCAAAAGGACAAAGATCAACACTTAAATCCAAAGAGAAGAGGGTCTATACCAGAGAAACCAAAGCAGCAAGGAGCCAATGGCCGACATCAGCTAAATAGGCTAGCCAGGTACTGTGACACCAGGCCACACACAGCTTTGGCCAACGGCCCAACGCTACCCAAGCTACACAAACGACCAAGACATTCACACACAGCACATGTCGTATCTCCAAATGTTGTGAAGTAGCATATGTTTTGCCTGGAAAAAAACATCGTTATTAACAAAACATTCGGGAGGGGAAGGAAGAGTGGGGTAATGTCATGACATTTTCATTAATCTTACCTGCACCAAGGAACGCAGGGCGAAAGGCCGTAACACAGGTCTCCACGTTGACGAAAGGCCTCTCGCTGTCGGGACAAAAATAAAGCTGCTGCCAGAGCCTTGTCATGGTGCAGGCCCGACTACATCTTCTGTCAAAGATGATGTCGTAGTCAGAGTGCCAGAACCCCCTGCTATTCTCACGGCTAATGTCAATGGTCGTAGCACAAGCTAACAGCTAACTCAAGGCTAACTGATAGCATCAAACGAACGTTCCCAGCCGAGCGCAGCCGGCAGTTAACGTCGAAGCTAAACAGCTAACTGGCTAACAGTTAGCTCAACCAGGCTATCGCTAACCATTAGCTAATGCAGAAGCAAGCTATGCGGCTACATACAGCCAGGTGCTGACACCAGGCACACACCGTTAGCTACTAGTAGTACTATTAGCTAGTCGGCCAGTTTAGCTCCAGAGAGTGAGAGAGAGAGAGAGAGAGAGCGATGTCCACGGCGGGAATAGAATAGAGTTAATAGAATAGGTTAAAAACTCACCAAACGTCCAAGAGGATGGAGACAACCGCGTGGAGTTGACGAAGTTCATCTGCCAAACGACCATCCTCTTCATCCTTGGCTGCAGGTTAGCTAACGCTAGATAGCCTTTAGCTAAGCTAGCTACTAGCCGACATCATCATGGGCCATGGCCTATATCCCGACTGCATCATGACAAGGCTCCGGCCATTTGTCCCGCCTTTCGTCAACGTTCCTTGGTGACTGACCGACTGATAATGACCGACCTTGGCTGGCATAACTAAGCATAATAGTCAAAAGCTGCACGCGCGAAATATTCAAACGCACCTGACTCTTCTTCTTCTTCGTTTAAGTTTCCGGCGGCGTACTATGATGCAAGTAACCACTCCCTTCGTTGAAACCAATGCCTGCTGCGGAGCACCAGAGCTCCAATAGTGACCCAGGTGCAGACCCAGGAACAAGTCAGACACATTCTACAAACGTGTCTAATGTGAAATATATAAGCATATAAGCAAAACTAGATTTTAGGTATGTGATGAAAAAGGGCCTCGCGGGAAGGGGGGCCTCGCAAAAAAAAAAAAAAAAAAAAAAAAAAAATATTTTGCGAGGCCCCCCTTCCCGCGAGGCCCTGTGCGACCGCACTGCTCGCACACCCCCTGAGGCGGCCCTGGCTACAGGCGCTCATCAAGGGGGTCTCGCCAAACGCGCAATGGACACACTGTAAATTCACAGAGAGGCGCCAGCGTCAAGAAAGCTTAGCCCTGAGCTGAATGAGGTTTTGACAGAAGTTATAAACGTGGTACATTTAATCAAAACCCAACCCCTGAAAGCGCGCCTGTTCTCTGCGCTGTGTGAGGAGATGGGAGCTGACCATTCTGCAGTGCTGTTTCACAGCGAGGCAAGGTGGCTCTCGCGAGGGAAGGTGTTGTCAATTTGAAAGGTCACGATATTGGTGTTATTTCAATCAATTTAAACATGGCCCATTTCATGACTATTTTGTTGTGGCGAGAGGGGGGGGGGGCAAAATGTTTTGGTCCGCCAAAGGGGGGCCTGACAGAAAAAGTTTGAGAAGCACTGCTATAATGGGATAAATTCTCCTTTTTCTTCCTTTACTTTGCGGTCTGCCCCAAGGTTCAATTCTTGGGCCTTTGCTATTTTTGTTATATATCAATGACCTCCCTAACGTCTCAGACAGGCTGTCTGAAAATTTTATTTGCAGATGACACAAGTGTATTCTATTCACATAAAAATCCTGATACCATCATTGGGGTCATAAATGACGAACTTAACAAACGATCAATTTGGTTTAAATGCAACAAATTATCACTAAACATAAAAAAAAACGAATTTAATTTGTTATATTACTCTATGGTTTACCCATATATCAATTACTGCAATTTAGTTTGGGGTAGTACTCATCAGACCAAACTTGAGCCCATATACAGTCTGCAGAAACAAGCTCTAAAAAAAAATCAGCTGTGTACAACGAAGTCATTCTTCTCAGCCTCTATTCCATAAGTTAGGTATACTCAGTGTTTATCAAGTGAATCATCTTCAGACTGATTTATTTGTGCATAGTTCTTTAAACAGAGCCCTTCCCCCTTTTTTTCATGACACGTTTGCCCACAATCACCAAATTCATAATTACCCCACACGTAGTTCCTGTTTGCTTAGACCACCCCTTTCCCACACTTCCCAATCTCAGTTTTGTTTACTCTACCGAGGGTCAAAGTTGTGGAACTCTTTGCCTCCACATATTTTGGAATTTTCTTTTCTGAAGTTCAAAAGAGCACTGAAATCTCATCTCCTAGAACTAGATCACCAATATTTCCCATATGGGCTCCCTTTACTGGATGGGTTCCCTAAACTGTGGTCTGGTGGCTTGTTGTATTTTGTTATTGTATTTTCGTTTTATTATATATTCTTCCTGTCATTAGTTGTTTTCTCTATACCCGAAATCGTATTGGCATGGGTGCCTGCTTCGGTGTCTATGTAGACCTGCTTGTGTGTTTGTTGGGGGGGGGGGGGGGGTTTAATATTTGATCATATATAATATCAGTGTAATTTTGCTTCCTGGTGAATGCCACTGTAAGCCCCTAGAGGGTTTTTAGGCAATTCTCCTACACATCCCTTGTGGATTGTATTGTATTATATATGTAATTGTTTTTATATGTTTTTTTTATATGGGGCGACAGTGGCTCGGGGGGTAGAGCAGTCGTCTGGCAATCCGGAGGTTCCCGGTTCGATTCTCCCGGGCAGCGTGTCGACGAACCCCTAATTGCTCCCGATGAGCAGGTTGGTACCTTGCATGGTTGCCTCTGCCGTCGGTGTGTGAATGTGTGAGTGAATGGGTAAAAAAAATTGAGTAACAAATTGTAAAGCGCTTTGGATAAAAGCGCTATCTAAAAAAGCAGCCATTTACCATTTATATGTGTAAACAAACAAACAAATAACGATCAAATCCCGATAGGTGGCAGTCTCGCCTACCTTTTGAGTATATTTTTGAGGATGGCGGCGCTTGATCAAGCAGCGGCTTTTTGTCTCACCAGGAACGGCAAATCAACTATTATTTGCATACTCATGTTCAGTCTATTCGCCCAGTATATTCGCGCTGACCCTTTGTACACAAGACAAGAGCTAATGGACATTGGTTCACATGTCGGATTACTGGATATTTCCAACTTTTTCGATGGACCGAACAACATCGTCAGACCTCCGGGCACACCAGGTCTGTTTACATCGTCTCCCCGGACAAGGAGGCCTCGTAGGCGGCAGAGGGATCGAAAGCAGAAGCGGGGCCGCAGAGCTGGCGCGCGACTGAAGCTAGCTCTGGCTGCTCATAGCACCGATCTTCCCTAGGGATTGGTATCGTTAGGATTTTATCGATACTGCTTAATGGTTAGATACTTTATCGATACTCTTATCAGTTCTTTTAGAAGACAGCAATACGACTACAACAATTTCATAACGGCTTCCTGTCCTTGCGTTTCCGGTGCAATGCACAGATATTTTTAAATCATTGGTAAACAATCGAAGTGCTGAAAATATACACTTTAACTGCCGTTTTTATAGGATTATGGTTATACTCTTGGCTACATTAGAAAAAGAAACACAACATTGTACTTATTTGGAATAGCAGTGTCGGAGATCAAATGCCAGTTTGGCAACATGAAGCGAGGGCGTCAGATACCTAACTTAACTCATTGAACGCCAGAGGTCACTGTGGGCGTATGGCCGTTTGTGCCAGCGCTGTAATGAAATGGGGGTACATGCCGGTGTTTGTAGTGCTAAAACTATATTAAATATTATAGCTATGGATCTAATGATATAGCCGATTGTGATTGAGTTTCTTATGGTCAAGATGCAAATGGTGGTCAATACATTCCCGTTTTATACCTTGGTGAATATGAGTATAGTTTCTGTGTAATCCCAGGAAACTCCGCCAAACAGCGTTTTACTACATTTCACTATAAATCGTGCCATTCCTCGCCTGGATCAATAATCAATCTGAAATCAATGCTAGATTATCGGTATTATGTTTCATCATGGATGCATGAAGGGGGGGGGGGCATCCGTGCTTTGATCGCAACCAACGGGACATGCCACACACACACGCTCCGATCGCGGGGGAAAGAATTATCGGATCAACGCAAGATTGATAACATAGCCCTTACCTTGTCTATGATGTACTGCAAAAAGAATAATCCAATTATCTGATCGCCATTCCAAGTACTGATCGCGATCGTGTTTCCAACGTTATCCAGCATTGACCCTCGCCGGTGCACCCGTTATAACCGCTTGTCTTGCTAGAGTATTTAGACCCCGCCCACACACCACAACTCGGCCTAGACACTAAGGTCGCTTTCACATATAGTTTGTGGACTCGGTGCGGTTCTGGGGGTGTTGCATTCTTCATTTGGTTCGCCTGCTTTCACACAGATATCTGTGAGGCGGACCGAGACCTTCTGAACAATGTCACGCGGTCGAAAAGGGCGCTTGTCTATTGGACAGTGGAAATGTGTGTGTGGCTGCAATCCCGTGTGTGCGCGCACGCGTGTGTGTGTGTCTGTGTGTGTACTGCGGAGCCCTCCAGATCAGCGGAGCCGAGTTTTGACATGGCATTGATCCATTGTTCTATTGAAGCACATTACCACCATCCTCTCGCTAAACAACTTGTAGACCACGGTGTTTTTATGAGTGCCCACAAGTAGCTGTTTTAATAATATAATAAGCTGCGCGCCTAGGTAATAATAATAAGCCGCGTTTTTTCTTCCTTCTTCCCAAGATGCACAGACATATATAGATAGATAGATAGAGAGATTAGATGCAGTGTGCTTGTTTTGCAGTGAGTGCTGCGAGCAGTGGTAATAATAATCACTTCCTATATTTGGTTCGCGTTTGGTTCGATGAAGCCGAACCGAGACCTACGTTTTCAGGCGGACTAGAGTTCGCCTGCTTGGTCCGCGGACCGAGTTCGACGCGCATTCACAGAGACCCGAAAAACCGGACTATCGAATTCTGGTCCGAAAGTCCGGACCAAACAACTCCGTTTCAAATGGAGTGCAATAGCAGCCGCAAGGCGTTAGGCGTCGCTATTGGACTTTTGCTATCTCAGACCCATCCCCAGTGATAACACACAGCTGCCTGCATGTTTATGAATGGAAATAGCGAATAAAAGAAATAACGATTCAATAACGTATATATACGTGGTTGGCGTTATTCGATTGGCGGACAAACACGTATATATGCGTGAACGGCGCTGAATGAGTTAACGTTACATTTTCAACAACAGATTCGTTACACATATGAACTCGACATAACGTTAACGTTACTCCGTTACCAGTGTTTACTTAAGTCCATGGAGTTTCCAGTGTTGCTGCCACCGTTGCGTCGCAGATGGATGGTACACTCGGCTGTGTTGTGTTATTCCACAAGTATACACGTGAGTCCTCTATATTTGTTTATTCTGTTAGCTCCGTAGCTAATCCTCGCCTAGACTACCGATAGCAGAACCGATAACGTCGGATCTTATCAATACTCCGGTTTTTTTCTAATTTAGAACCGGGTTTTGGGGGGCATCCCTACTCTTCCCAGCCTCCTTCTTGCAAATGTACGGTCGCTGGCGCACAAAATGGACGAGGTACGTTTATGGATTACAAATACATGGGGGGGGTCTTGTCCAACTCCAAATCTCATCGCCAAGCCAGGCGCATGATTCACAAAAGACAGGATATCTCTCTTCCTAGAAAATGTGCAGGGATTTTTGGGAAATGGCCACTCTTTAGCCTGGGATTGCGCAGGAACGGATGTATGTAGAAATAAACGGTTTGTTCCCTGTTGGAGTATAAGTAAACCTTCCGATTACCGGACGACCGATCTACCTCCTGAGCTACTGTCGCCCCTGGTATCCATCCCTGCTCTTCCTCCACTTCCTGCCTTCAACACTCACAGCCACTCATAGTGTACATTTACATTTCCTTTACCTGGGAGTGGGTCCCTTGGGAGTGGTGGAGGCCACCTTCGGAGTGGTCTGCCCTGGGCTCTCAGTGCTGCTGTGGACCTTAGCGTTGGAAGGGGTGAGAGGAGTGAGTCGAGGCTGGGTTGTGGAGGAGCTGGTGGGGGTGAGAGGAGTGAGTCGAGGCTGGGTTGTGGAGGAGCTGGTGGGGGTGAGAGGAGTGAGTCGAGGCTGGGTTGTGGAGGAGCTGGTGGGGGTGAGAGGGGCGACACGGGGCAGTTGGGGGGTGGAGGGAGCACTGGTCTGGGGGGCAGAGGCAGGGGCTTTAGGTTTCCCCCAGCCCTCCAGGGTATTGAGGGTGATTCTCCGGGGCTGAGGTTTGTTCTTCTTCTCCTCTGGAGGTGTGGCGCTAAGCGGAGAGGCGAGAGAGGACAGGGGGGTGGAGGGGATGTCTTTACTGGCCTGGGAGGACAGGGGGGTGGAGGGGACGTCTTTACTGGCCTGGGAGGACAGGGCGGCAGGAGGCTGGGGGACAGGAGACATGGTGCGGGCCACAGAGGATCTCTTGGCCTTCTTCTCTGGACCATTGGGGGTGAAGACCTCCAGGACGGGAGGCTCCTTCAGAGGAGCGCCCAGCTCCCCGGGGGAGAAAGACAGGAAGGAGCAGTAGCCATCTGTGGAGGACACGGCCAGGAAGGAGCCGTCCCGAGACCTGAAAATGATGTGGCGTTAGAGAAGACATGCACAGGAGAGGAAGAGTTGAGTATCATCGGCATAGCAATGATACGAGAAAGCATGAGACATGATGTTACCCAGAGAAGAGAAGGGGTCCAAAGACCGAGCCCTGGGGGACACCCGTTCGCAGGGGTTTAGATGGTACCTATCCTTTCGGTTTCACAGAAAAAAAAAAACTGACTAGTCACACTTATGGGTCGACTGAAGAGTAAGACTAAGAGCTAGATCCACAAAGAATGGATTGCACGGAGCAAGTTGCACCCTTACTGAAAATTCATTATGAATTGAAGATGGGGGACCCTGATGTAAACAAGACGAAAGTCTTTCTCTGGTCTGCATCCCCTTAACAATTGTGTGTATTGAGCCGTACTGTACCCATTCTGCAATCTGTTAATAAAATGTTCATTCAATCAATCAATCTGCGCGGTGATTGATTGAATCACCCCTAAGGCCCTAAGCCTTTAGAAACAAAATGTCATATTTTGAATGACATTTGCTATGTCATTTCATACATTCAGTACCAAATCATTGAATTCTCCCTACCAAGAGTTTTGGATGGGCTCTACTACAGAGATAAAATGGATTGTTCCACAGTATGTGGTTATATCTTGTCAGCAACAGATTAACATTAAAGTACTTGTGGAATAACGGAAAACATAAACTGAAAATAATTCAGTACTAAAAGAGCAATAAACTGCACAAGTGACATCCCATTTGGTTCCGCCCCATAGTTAACATTACTATGGAGACTATATGATACTTTGCAATAAGAAACATATGATCAACTTGAAGCTTTTCTTGGCATTGATAAGTCTGCTTAAAACTAGGAATGAAACCAAAAAAAACTCAGCTTTTGTTTATTCTTTGTTATCCAGTTTGGAAACGGACGATCCATGGCACAACAAAATATATACAAGTAAATCATTATTTTCTTTAGCAAATATCTTGGGATATAGTTGGGACATTAGCGCCACGGAACGTTTCCCAGGTTGCTGTTCAGCTCGGATCAAGCCGTGTGGGAAATACAGTTATCATCAACCCCAAGAAACAAGCTGATCCAATGTCTTCTACTCCTAAATATCATAGTGTCCATAATAAAAGTATGGGAGCTTTCGATCCGGGGGGTGGGGGGGGGGGGGGGGGGGGGGGGGGGGGCGCGGGCCAAACAGAAGGTCATAGGTCATGCCAGGTACCAGGTGAGGTCGCTGAGCGTGTGGTAGTGGATGTTGGACACCAGGCCGAAGGGAAGTGTCTGCTGGGTGTCGTACAAGTAGACGGAGTCCTCAGACGCCACGGCAAACACCATGCGGTAGGGCAGCTTGAAGACGTTAGGCAGAGGCTGGTCGGTACCGTCTGGAGGAGAGAGCGTGAGGGAGAGACAGGAGAAGACGTTAGGCAGAAGCTGGTCGGTACCGTCTGGAGGAGAGAGCGTGAGGGAGAGACAGGAGAAGACGTTAGGCAGAAGCTGGTCGGTACCGTCTGGAGGAGAGAGTGTGAGGGAGAGACAGGAGAAGACGTTAGGCAGAGGCTGGTCGGTACCGTCTGGAGGAGAGTGTGAGGGAGAGACAGGAGAAGACGTTAGGCAGAGGCTGGTCGGTACCGTCTGGAGGAGAGTGTGAGGGAGAGACAGGAGAAGACGTTAGGCAGAGGCTGGTCGGTACCGTCTGGAGGAGAGTGTGAGGGAGAGACAGGAGAAGACGTTAGGCAGAAGCTGGTCGGTACCGTCTGGAGGAGAGAGTGTGAGGGAGAGACAGGAGAAGACGTTAGGCAGAGGCTGGTCGGTACCGTCTGGAGGAGAGTGTGAGGGAGAGACAGGAGAAGACGTTAGGCAGAGGCTGGTCGGTACCGTCTGGAGGAGAGTGTGAGGGAGAGACAGGAGAAGACGTTAGGCAGAGGCTGGTCGGTACCGTCTGGAGGAGAGTGTGAGGGAGAGACAGGAGAAGACGTTAGGCAGAGGCTGGTCGGTACCGTCTGGAGGAGAGTGTGAGGGAGAGACAGGAGAAGACGTTAGGCAGAGGCTGGTCGGTACCGTCTGGAGGAGAGTGTGAGGGAGAGACAGGAGAAGACGTTAGGCAGAGGCTGGTCGGTACCATCTGGAGGAGAGTGTGAGGGAGAGACAGGAGAAGACGAAAGAGAGAATTCTTTTTATCTGCAATTCAAAAGTTGCAAAGAAAATCTGTAAAAAAAAATTTAAAAACGTCAAACGACTATTAGTCAACGGAGAATGTCTTTAGTGGAGGACAGACCTAGTCCAACAACTGAGAATGGGGTCCAGATGAATGTGTTTAGTGGAGGAGGACAGCTGTAGGGTCCAGATGTGTCCTTACCTTCTCCCTTCTTGGTCCTCAGCTCAAAGTAGACGGGGCAGCAGCGCACAGCCAGGGTGGCTTTAGATGGACATGGTAAGTGAGCTATAGGCCTAAGATCCACAAAGACACAAGATATTCTTTATTAACACTAGTTCTAATGCCGGTGCAACAGGGGAGAACTGTGTTGTTGTCAGCAGAACTACACAGCAATGGTTAGAATGTACAATGGTAAATAAAAACATTTAAGATAATTAAATAATATAACAAAATAGTTAACCCAGCGCTACACCAGTGTGTCGTTTACTCTCCTAACCCTGATATTCTGTATATCTTAGCCGTCACTGCCATACTGCAAGTCACCTCTTGAGGCCCTTCCTGGAGAAGATGTAGGTGGTGTTGGTGACGTTCTCTCCTGCCTCCACGCAGCCCGCTGAGGGGGGAGGGGGGAGAGAGTCAAGTCAAGAGTCACTTTATTGTCCCATCAGCTGGGAAATTTGTCTTGGGTTAACACCCACACTACAGCCACAGACACATACATACAGACATGACACAACACAACTGACTCCAAACAGAGGAGATAAACAATGTAAAAGATACAGTAAAGTACCTGCACAGCAGGATGTCTGGCAACACCACATATATAGAATAGTATACCCAAATATCGGTTATCGATAACTAACAACCAAATATCAGTCATTCGATAATTGCCGGCCATTTATCTGGCACTATTTAAAAGTTTAACTGAGATCGGGATAAAGGAGTTTTTAAACCTATTTAGAGAGAACGCAAATGCCAGCTAAAACGCTGTTGCCTTTTAACTTGGACATGCAAACGAAATCATTTGAAAATATAACGTTGCTGTTTTACCCCAGTGTAACCAAGGCCTAAGTCTAGAGCGTGGAACTCTAAACCTCCTCCCAGAGGGCAGTAGCTCATACTCTGCATGTAAAACATGGGAGGGGTCCGGGACAATTCTATTGGCTTGCCTTAAGTAGCCTGTTCAAAAATAGACTGCAGGGATGGGTGACCTTTCACCCCTATGATCTTCCATGCAGTCTGCATCAGACGGACCAGTTTGTACAGACAGGTTACCAAACCAAGCTGTAATACCGTATCTGATGAGACTCTGATGAGACTCTGATGAGAGAGTAGTAGGGATGAGTTCCAATCTTCTAATAGTCATGCCAGTCTCCACATTCGATTCGAGGGGAGAGGAGAGAGAGGAGAGAGGGGGGAGAGGGGAGATGGGAGAAAGAGGGGGGAGAGAGGGGAGAGTGAGGGGGGAGAGAGAGGGGGAGGGGGAGAGAGGGGAGAGTGAGGGGGGGGGGGGGGGAAGAGGGGGGAGATGGGAGAGAGGGGGGAGAGAGGGGAGAGTGAGGGGGGGAGAGAGAGAGGGGAGAGATGGGAAAGTGAGGGGGGGAGAGAGAGAGGGGAGAGAGAGAGGGGAGAGAGAGGGGGGGAGGGGAGAGAGGGGGGAGTGAGGGGGGGAGAGAGAGAGGGGGGGAGAGGGGAGAGTGAGGGGGGGATAGAGAGGGGGGAGGGGGGAGAGAGGGGAGAGGGGGAGGGGAGATGAGAGTGAGGGGGGAGAGAGAGAGAGGGGGGAGAGAGGGGGAAGAGAGAGGGAGAGGGGGAGAGAGGGGGGAGGAGAGGAGAGAGAGGGGGGGAGAGAGAGGGGGGAGGGGGAGAGAGAGGGGGGAGGGGAAAAGAGAGAGGAAGAGAGGGGAAAAGAGACGGCAGTAGTAGGGATGAGTTCGAATTTTCTAAGTCATGCCAGTCTCCACATTCGATTTTCATGTCAGAGTCGAAAAATATATATATAAGTGAAGCAAACCATTCTTATTTAATAAATGTGTATATTTAGAAGCAGCCTAATTTTCATAGCCTAATAGTCGGATTTTCCAATATTCTGTCTTAAGAACAGTAGACTACCGGTATTCGGAAATTATTTTGATCAGTCATGCACATCCCTAAGTAGCAGGACGTTAGTTGCGACGACCTTCTGCCTTTGCAGGATGTGACAACACAGGATGTGACAACACAGGTTGTTTCCTGTTGGACGTCCCCCTATAACGCCTAATAAATGCTGCCTTTCGGCTACGCATATTTATCTGGCGGAGGGCAGCCCGACCGACACGTTTGGCTATGAGGTTACAGGGATCACAAGATATATGTGCTTTAGTATCAGGGAAGCTGTTCTGTACCGGAATGCAATTTGATTTTGTTTTGCGATGTCTGCGTGTCAGATAGGCCAGTAAGAATATTTACCAGGAAACAATAAATAAGAGTTTATTTTTATTTGAATATCAAGAGTGTCACGCGGCGCCTCCCTCCTAAACTGTCACGAAACGTTCTCAGATGGAAGTGTCGTAAATTTAATGTTTATCTTCCGTTTGGGAGGTGTTCTGTGTAAACAAACCATTTTGAAGTGCAGTTTCAGCATATAATGCCAGATATATAAACCAGTTATGTCAAGAGCACAACATACATGACTGTAAACGCTGATGCTGAATTATGGATAAATATTAATCTGCGCATATCTTAATTTTTTTTTATCCACTTTTTCTCCCATTTTCTATTTTTCTCCCATCCCAATTTTCGTATCATCCAATTAAATTCTCCCCCGTCTCGAACGCCGTTTCTTGCCTCCCACAAGCCGGCTGCAATGTGGACTAAGTTATACATAGCACGAGTCCCCTCCGATACTCGAGGTAACAGCAGTCGCATCTTTTCACCTGCGCGGCGCGATCTTTCAGTGTCAGGGGTCTGCGCTTTGGAGGGGCGCCGCCCCCATCGCTTCCTGATTCTACTGCGCAGGCGCACCAACCGACCTGTAGGAGTCGCTGTCCACAACGCCCGATCCCCACCCATCAGTTTCCCACCCCCTAATACTGCCAATGTGTATTAGTACGGACGACCAGCTAAACTGAAAGCAATGGGGAGCGCTGGGCTCGAACAGGCGAACCCAGCGTCTCCAGTATTCGTGGCGAGCGCCTTGCCCACTGCACCACGTAGCCGCGCCAATCTGCGGATATCTTTTATACATTACTGCTGTACACCATGTTGTATGTAGTAAGAAGCATAACCAAAGTTACAACTGGCACGTATCGGTGTGGAGACCAGAGCTAGACCAATACAAGATGTACAAGATGTTTGCTCCCAAAACTAATTTCATGGCGTAAACTTTCAATATGTGTCAATATCACACATTCAACGTTTAATTCTTTCTGTAGTTAATTATCTAAATTAACGTGATAAAGTCCCAGCCCTAGTTTTAACCACAACCCTTAGGGGTCACGCTGGAGCTTTGAACCCGTCGGCGGACAACAAAAGAATTAGAATCCCTCTTAAATGCTCAAAAAGGACATCTTTTCAAAAATCGATAAAAATAGAAAAATGGCCATTTCTAGTGCTTTGACATGTAAGGTATACGTCCCCCAACTTGCTAAACCTAATACGACTTGTAAATACGTTTAATTCTTGCTAGATGGTATGATTGTAATAATCTCCATTTGCGATAAGAACTACGTCACGAAACGCACATACATGGACGCGCGCACACACAAACAGCGCATAGGTGTTAATCACTGAGTGATCTAATATGCATATTCTTCAGCGCGAGAGGGGGGGGGGGTGTGTTTCTCACTGTCTGTCGTTGATAATATAATCTGAAGAGGTCTGCATTATTATTATTATCATTCTCGAGAATACACAGGACCCGACGGAACGTTAATTTATGTATTAAAAGTTGTCTAACATAGTCTTCATCCTCGCCCGTGTATATACCCACGTCGCGCTAAAACAACATAACTACTGTATGGCAGAGACAGAGTGCGTGTGTGTACGAGTTATCTCGCAGTTCATTCAAGCGAGCATCACGGTGATGACAGCTCTCTAGAGTAGAAAGGTGCGCTCACAGGGGCGTAGCTGGAGATTCTGGGCCCCATGAAAGAATCAATTTGTGGGCCCCCAATCTATTAAAAAATGTGGGGCCCCCAATCTATAAATAAATTTGGGGCATTTGCTGGGCCCTTGGAATCATCCTAACCCCCCCCCCCCCCCCCCGCCCAGCTACTCCCCTGCACACACACACACACACACTCTCTCTCTCTCAAACAGAGAAATCAAAAGAAATCAGTACATTACAGAAGGAATTTCTTGTACAGTCTTGTACAGTGGGTGACAATATTGTCACAAGGAAAGATGAAATTACATACCTAGGTTTCATGTCTATCTATATCTCCCTCTCTCTCCCTCCATCTCTCCTCTGTATCTCCCTCTTTCTTTCTCTTCCTCTATATCCCTCTCTCCCCCTCTCTCTCTTTCTTTCTTTCTTTCTTTCTTTCTTTCTTTCTTTCTTTCTTTCTTTCTTTCTCTCTCTTTCTATTATATTACTATTATATATCTATCTAAATATCTAAACCTCTGTCTATCTATGTGTGTATGCATGGCATCAAATCAAAGTGTGTGTTGCTGTAGGCCTGCCTGTATTGATCAGTCACACTATACCCCCATTCAGCCGTAATTGTTCCCTGCTGGGCCTTTGTTTCATGGTGTGAATTAGTCATTGACATTGACATCACATTGCATTCTGGGAAGGAGTGTAGTTCCCTTATCATTAGCTGAATTCACTGAATTCTCTTCAGAGGCTCCTGCTGCAAATTGGTAATGACTGTACCAGAATGTTTGATAGGACATTGATTGAAAACTATCGTCTCAAATTTGACAATTGATGGCTTATTTTGAAGGTATGAATATGTAATTTTACATTATGTAACAAAAAAAAAAGAGAATATTCTGAGAAGGTGGAGCTAGAAACTCTAGACCTCAGGGGGTTAAATGGTGACAGCAAACAGGCGACACGGTTTTAACACAGGTTAACACACCACAGGGTTATGCATTCATCTTGTTTTTTAGATGGCATCAGTGTTGCTAGGGAAAAGCCTGGACCCAAGTTAATTTCCTGTTGCAATGTAAATAGCTGACAGGAAATCAAAAAGTCCAAATAGAATGTTTATGATGTAGTTGAAACTGGCACTTTTCCCCCAATAACTACTCCGTAAAAGGCTTCTCTTTGCCAATAATATCGCCTGGCTGAAAGGGATAGGAAAATATATGGAAACTGAATATATTGCAATACAAAAAGATGGGTATCGTGAGGCAGAAAGAGCTACATACCTGGGGCCAACAGGAAGGACCCGTCTGGTGTGAAGGTCAGACGTCTGAAGAACGACCTCATGCTGTCATCTTGGAACATTCTATACTGCTTGACCTTCAGGGAGATAAGAGTGTACTGTACTGCGTCGGGTTTGGGATCGTGTGTCACCATTCAGTGTTGGTGCATTGCTTCCCGTACAGTAGAACTCCAAGGTGCCCAGCCCACCGGTTCACAGAACTGGCTGGATATTATGTTTGTTAGCTGGAATATACTTTGAATAATTTTTTTTTTTTATCTACTTTTTCTCCCCATTTTTCTATTTTTCTCCCGTCCCCAATTTCGCATTATCCAATTCTACCCTCCCCTGTCTAGAACGTTGCTAGGCCATGCCTCCCACAAGCCGGCTGCAATGTGGACGAAGCCTTGCATCACGTGTCCCCTCCGGTACTCGAGGAGGCAGCCGTCGCATCGTTTCACATGCACAGCGCGATCTCTCAGCGGCGAGTGTCTACGTAGGAGGGACACGCTGCCCTCGTCGCTTCCTGATTCTACTGCGCAGGCGCACCAACCGACCTGTAGGAGTCACTGTCCACAACGTCCGATCCCCACCCACCAGCTTCCCACCCCCTAATACTGCCAATTGTATTAGTATGAACGACCAGCCAAGCTGGTAGCAACACCGAGAGCTGGGCTCGAACCCAGCATCTCCTGCGTTGGTGGCGAGCGCCTTTCCCACTGCGCCACCTAGCCACCCTACTTTGAATAATTTTAATATTTTTTTAATTAAACGTGTTTTCAGGCATATTTCAATAATCAGAACATTTGCATGTAATGAATGACCTCCATTCCCCGATAGGCCATACGGTAAAGGCTGAGAAGTGACTAGAAAACGATTCTCGTTCCCACCTCGGCAGACTACACAATTTGGAGGGGGTTGGGTGGGGGGCTGCAATATCTTTAATATTGCAGGTTGGGAATCACAAGGTAAAGTGTTTTTTAAATTTGTTTCTCCTTTTTTCCGTTTTTTTTCTCCCATCCCACTGTTAGTCGTTATGCCAATTCCCAACCCCCTTCCTGGTTGTTGCGCACCCCCCCTACTGTTGGTCCGGGAGGCCAGAGACTGTCACATGCTTTCCTCCGACACATGTGCAGCCAGCCGGCAGCCAGCCTGGCAGCGCAGATTCTCACCGGGAGAGTGTAACGTGTGGAAGGTCACACTACCTTTCTCCAGATCCTACCCTCGCTGTGCAGGCGCCCCGACCGAACTGTAGGGGTCGCTGTCCACAACGCCCAGGACCCACCCACGGCTTCCCTCCCCCTAACTCAGCCAAACGAGTTAGTATAGCGATCAGCCCATAGGCGAGTCAATCTATGAAAAAAAAGCACTTAACCCAAAAAAAAATGTATACAAAAGGTTTTTCGATGGATTCAGATAGTATTGGGCGTGCTAAATAACATACTAAAAGTCGACCAAAATCGACCCCCCTGAAAGCCGCCATTTCCAAGATGGCGGTGGAGATATTAAAATGGCTATATCTCAAATTAAGAATATGGTGCAAAGGATTTCTCAACTGATTCTGGTACCTCTGGGCATGTTCACTAACATACTAAAAATCTAGGAAAATACACCTTCCAGAAAGGCTTAATCTTCAAGATGCCGTCCAAAATGGCGGCAGACCAAGCTTAAAATGGCTATATATCTCAATAGAAAAAAATATATAACTATGATTTTTTACTTGATTCTGGTACCTCTAGACATGCTTGTGAACATACTAAAAATCTAGGAAAATACACCTTCCGGAAAGGCATCATTTTCAAGATGGCGTCCAAACTGGCGCCCAGGAGCTTAAAATGACTATACAAATACAAATGGCTTACTAAAAAAGGTGTTTGCACTCTCCAGCTCTCAAGCTAGCATAGTTGAAGCCTTCTTTTTGACCATTATAGTTGTTATAGTTAGAGGTGTTTGCACTCTCCTGCTCCCAAACTACCATCGTTGAAGCCTTCTTTTTCTGAATCAGTTTCTTTCTTTCTTTTCTGACCTAGTCCTGTGTTTGGGCATGCCTGGGCGTGTCTGACCTGGCAGTGTTATTTAAGCCCCAGTTTCATTCTAGTCTTTGACAGAGGTGTTTGCACTCTCAGCTCTCAAGCTAGCATAGTTGAAGCCTTCTTTTTGACCATTATCTGATTTCTAAAGTGATGAGTGAATTCAGTGCCCAGATCTGTCCCATTTGTAAATTGGAAGATGGAAGTGATTTTGTTGAGATTCGTCAGAAAGGTGCTGATGGGATCAATAAAGCTAGTGTTAAAAGAGGTGACACTGTTCATGTGACTGCTGGCATGAAAGTACATTCAGAATGCCGCAAAATGTACATACATAGCCCAGATATTGATTTACATTTACAGAGGAAACAGAGCGGTGAATCAAGTACCACTAATAAAAGGACTAGTACTAGGCAGTCTGAAGCTCTATTCAATAGCCAAACTGATTGCCTTTTCTGCGGCACAAATGTTCATGAAGGACGTGCCGACTACAGTTACATGAAAACAGACAACTTTGCAAAGTCTATATTGCAAAGCTGTGATAAACGATATGATGAGTGGTCATTCAAAGTCAAAGGTAGAATTGAATACTATAATAGTGATCTACATGCTGCAGACTGTGTGTATCATAATGCTTGTAGCACACATTTCCGGTGTGACCGTGATGTTCCCATGGAATTTCAGCCTGATTGTAATCCAAAGCGGAGAAAGTCTGGAAGGCCAAAGAATGAGGACCAAGAACAAGCCTTCTCAAAAATGTGTGCTTACTTTGAAACGAATGATGATGGACAGCTGACCGTTTCTGCACTTAGGTGTAAAATGCAAGAGTATTTGTCTAAGGCCGATTCCATCCCATATAGTAATCAATACCTAAAAACATTGCTGATGCAACGATATGCAAATAGCATATTTATTGCAGAAGGAGATGGCTTGGATTGTATTGTTACAATAAGAGAGAAAACATCAGACACTCAGATCCTACTATAACAACACAAAACAAAACAGTGATGAAGAGTCTGAGAAGAGACACTTACTTGAAACAGCTGCAAAACTCATAAAAAGTGACATAATGACTAATGTTCCACCTGTTAATGAGTACCCGACTACAGAGACACTAAAACTACAGAATGCCCTTGATTATATTCCACAATCACTCCACATTGTGTTAAAAGCTTTGTTTGTCGGTAAAGGGACAGAGCAGAAAATTGCTAGTATTGGCCACGCAATCATACAGGCAGTCCGACCACGAGCTGTCCTTGCCCCTTTGCAAATTGGCCTAGCAGTGCAAATGCACCACTTAAACCGGTCTCGGTTCATTGTAGATATGCTGAATAAGATGGGATTCTGCTCTTCCTATTCTGAACTGCAGAGGTTTGAAATGAATGCTGCAAATTGTACTGCACCAAACATGCTTGGTAAGGATATTGATGTGTTGAACACGACCGTCTTATTTGCTGCAGACAATGTAGATCATAATATTCTAACAATTGATGGGAAAGGGACATTTCATGGGATGGGCATGATAGCTGCCTTGACACCAGGACAGAAGACAGACCAAAGGATTCCGAGGTTCAGAATTAATGAACTGAATCTTGTGCAGAGGTCAAAAGTTGTGATAATAGATTATCACTTTGCCAAACACTTTTGCAGAGACACCACATTTAAAGAACTTCCAAGACTCGCAGAATGTAACAAGATGGTTGATCTGCTTTGGCAGTTATCGTTCAATTTCAAACAGCCTGCACCTGGTTGGCAGGGGATGATGCACATTATTCATAAGGGAGATGAACATCCAGGGCAGTCTTCAGTGAGATACTTACCAATGATAGACATGTACTCCGGAGACAAAACATGCATTCTGTCAACACTGGAGTTCATTTGTGGTCTGGCATCCAAACACCACCTTGCCCCAGTAGTTACATTTGACCAACCCCTATATTGGAAAGCAGCAGAGATAATCCTAGATTCACCACAGTGCAGTCACCTCAAGTCCTTTGTCCTGCTCCTAGGAGGATTTCACACATTTATGAATTTGCTAGGAGCAATTGGTACACTGATGGACGGTACAGGACTTAAGGACATTCTAGGGGTAGTCTATGGGGAGAACTCAGTAGCCCATATGATGACAGGCAAATCAGTTCAGAGAGCATTCCGTGGCCATCTTCTGGTTGACAAATGTCTTAACCGCATGATAATATCAGAAATGGTAGATGATGGTCATGAATTTGCAGCAATGGTTGAACAGTCTGAAGCAATGTATACCTCAATAGTTAAGGGTGAAATGCCATTGGAAACAGTGTTCACATCAGAGACCCTCATTACAATAAATGAAGAGCTGGGAAAAAGGAAGATGGAACTGTGTGCTAGATCCAAAACTAGTCAGTTGTGGCTAAATTACCAACACATGTTAGAAGTTGCTAGGTCACTGATAACAGCAGATCGCACAGATTCCTGGCTTTTGCACCTACGCGCTGTTTCTGAATGCATGCCGATATTCGCTGCGGCTGGGCATTACAATTAAATCGGCACACTTTTATGTCCAAGAGATGAGTCAGCTTCACATCAACCACCCAGATGTCTTCAGACAATTTGAAAAGGGTTTTCATGTTATCCGTCGCAGCAGCCAATCATGGGCAGGCCTCAGCTCAGATCTTGTAATCGAAACAACATTGATGAGGTCATTGAAGACTACAGGAGGGATGACACATGGAAGTGGAATGACCGACAATCAGAGATCCCTTTGGACAATGTCAAAGGGCATAACATCAGAGTATAACACCGCAATGCAGGAGTTCTCAAACCAGACATACACAACATCAGAACAGCACAAGGATTCAACAGAGGCAAGGATGAAAAGGGATGCTGCTGACCTGGAGAAGATCACTTCAAAACTTGCTATATGTTCACCTTTCTCTCCAGACTCTTCTTTAAGGAATGTTGTTACAGGTGTTGTCGCTGAGGATGGAGTGAACGTGCATGATTATGACTCTGTTGGACGCAACATCATGCACAAAATGATCGGACAGCCGGCATTCACATTTTCATTTAGTAGAAAGGATAAAGCCATAACCCTTGGACAAAAATCGTCTATCAAGGTTGCTCCTGATCGAATCATTGATTCTGCACTTCTTTTTCAACGTTTCCTTATTGTCTCCCAAACTGGAGAGCTGTCATTGGAGGAGGTTATGCGTTACGAACTCAGTCCTTTCCCTCCTGCCCTCTTTGAAGCCGGAAACATCTTCCGCAAAGCTGATAAACCACAACTAGCGCACGCGATCTGTGATGCAATCCTAGATTCTGTACCAGAAACGGAGCATTATGTTCTTGATGGTGGTTCACTCCTTCACCGAATACAATGGAAGCACGGACAAAGCTATGGTAAAATTGCACAGTCATATGCAGACTTCACCATCCAACATTATGGCTCAGCTACAACCATTGTGTTTGATGGCTATGAGGATGGGCCATCCATTAAAGACAACACACATCAAAGAAGAGGAAACAATATTCATCCTATTGTCAACTTCACTGCTGAGACAGAGTTCTCAGGTAAGAAGGAGGAGTTCCTGTCAAGAGATCTGAATAAACAGAAACTGATCCACATGATAAGTGATGAACTGAAAGAACGGGATTGCACTGTGGTCAATTCACTTGGAGATGCTGATGTAGACATAGTAAGGGCCGCAGTGGGATCATCTCTTCTTCACACCACAACGCTGATTGGAGAAGATACTGATCTCCTCGTCTTACTTCTTTACTATGCACAGAGAGATAGCAAGGGCCTTTATTTCAGATCAGACAAGTCGAAAGCTGATGGTAGTTTTAAAGTGTACGCCATAAACCATTTGAAAGAAGTACTCGGACAGGATGTGTGTTCTCAGTTGCTGTTCATCCATGCTGTGACTGGCTGTGACACAACTTCCCGGATCTTCGGAGTTGGCAAAAAGACAGCATTCCAAAAACTTGTAAAAGGGGATCCTATCCTTCAGGCTTGTGCCAATGCATTCACTGTACCAAACCAGACAACAGATGTGATCGATGACCTTGGGTGCCAAGCAATGGCTGTCTTTTTTGGTGGAAAGTGCACAGATTCGCTTGCAAAAATGAGATATAACATTTTCAGCAAGAAGGTTGTCTCAGCTTCATCAACGGTAACGCCTGAACGTCTACCACCAACTGAATCTGCTACCAAATTCCACTGTCGTAGAGCATACTACCAGGTCATGGTCTGGATGGGAACAGATGATGGTATAGATGCTCTAGACTGGGGCTGGAACCTGCAGGACAATAGATTTGTCCCACTCATGTCAACAATGAATGCTGCTCCAGACAGTCTCTTGAAGGTCATTCATTGTAACTGTACCACTGCCTGCAAGACACTTCGCTGCTCATGCAGAAAATATGGACTACCTTGTACTACTGTCTGTGGACCATGTCAACTTCATGAATGTGACAATCCACATAACAAGTTTCTCCCAGAGGATCCTGAAGATGATGATGAGTAGGCCTAAAGACCACAATAAGTGGGTCATTTATTTTGTGTTCAACACCAAAGCCAGCTTTCTAGGTTGAATATAATAACCAATTTTTATTTTAGCCAAAATAAGCTACAGGCAGCCATTTTGATGATGCAAATGATGCATTCCTAGCAGATATATTTAGCTAGATATTTTGCTCGTTATTAATGTATAGAGGTGCCAGAATCAGTTTATAAATCCTTTAGAAATGTTTTCCCATTTGAGATACAGGCATTCTAAGCTCCCAGTCGTCATTTTGGACACCATTTTGAAAATTAAGCCTCTTCGGAAGGTGTATTTCCCTATATTATATTGACATATAGCCATTTTAAGCTTGGCCAGCCGCAATTTTGGACCCCATCTTGAAAATGAAGCCTTTCTGGAAGGTGTATTTTCCTAGATTTTTAGTATGTTAGTGAGCATGCCCAGAGGTACCAGAATCAGTTGAGAAATCCTTTGCACCATTTTCTTAATTTGAGATATAGCCATTTTAATCGCCCCGGCGCCATCTGGGACGCCATCTTGGAAATGACGGCTTTCGGAGGGGTCGATTTTGGTCGACTTTTAGTATGTTATTTAGCACGCCCAATACTACCAGAATCCATTGAAAAACCGTTTGTATAAATTTTTTTGGGGTTAAATCATATATTGACTCGCCTACCAAGCCAAGGCAATGCTGACTCTCCGGGAGTCGAGACCGCAGCCTCTTGCATTGGTGACGAGCACAATCTCCGCTACGCCACCTGACCGCCCGAAGGTAAAGTGTTTTTGATACAAATGTTGTGCATGCATCACGGATTGTGTGTTTATGGAGGTTTATCGAATAATTTCCCCGACAGGACATCATGCATCGGTGTGATTTTTGAAACATTCGAGACGTTTTCACAGCGTGTGCAATGCTGTGTTGTTGGTGTAGAGAGAAGGGGATATGATTTAAATGTATGGTTAATAACTAGTGCTGTCAGGCGATTAAAAAAATGTATCTAATTAATTACAGGATTTGTAATTAATTAATCTAATTAATCGCATTTTAATCGCATAACCATTTTATGCCTGATATTCTATATTATATAATCATATTTCAAATTGCATGTGTCCGGATGGCAGAATTCAGTACTGTATCTACAAAACCTTCTGTTTAATCATCTTCCATCTATTAATTTGCTTAGATTTTTCAGGTCTGGTCAATTTGAGCATGGTGTTATTCACAGTCAAAGATAACAAAAAAAATATTGATATTCTCATTTGGTTCATTACAATTTACTCAAAATAAAATTTTCATTCAATCAATCACAGCGCAGATTGAGTGATTGAATGAAAATGTTATTAACAGATTGCAGAATGGGTATACAGTACGGCTCAATACACACAATTGTTAAGGGGATGCAGATCAGAGAAAGACTTTCGTCTTGTTTACATCAGGGTCCCCCATTTTCAATTCATAATGAATTGTAAGTAAGGGTGCAACTTGCACTGTGCAATCCATTCTTTGTGGATCTAGCCCACAGTATTTCTGACACTGGGAATACATTCCCTGAGATTCATAGATGTCCCTAGAATCAAATACCAAGAACATGCAAATGGACCATATTAAAAAAAGAAATCTGTAAATGTGTATTCTACATTCTTATGGAATGAATGAGATACAAAAAAAATATAAAAAAAAAAAAAAAAAAAAAAAAAAAAAACGTTTCTTTTGTAATTAATTTTGAGTTAATTTTCATAACGCGATAATTTGCTGTGTAATTAATTTATCTAATTAAAGCGATAAACTGACAGCTCTATTAATAACACGTACGTTGTGGTTCGTTTCTCAGCTGTATCCAATCGCTTGCCTATAGCAAGTAGCGTATATGCATATAACATTGTTTAGAAACCTATTTTGCGAACGTTAGAGCGTGTTTTTTGTCCATTTTCGTCGAGATGTACTCCGTGGATGACATGCTTACGTCACATTACTGTTTACACAAATTTCTTGTGGTCTGTAACTTGGCAACAAAGAGAGGTGCTATTGGTCGAGCACAAGATACGTGACGAACTCGCACCAATACATCAAATAAAACTATGCGTTAGGGCTGGGCGATAAAACGATAACGATAATTATCGCGATATATTTTAATAATCGATATCGATCGATAATTAACACTTTAATCGCCATGGGTTAAATTCATAATTTACCATCCCTCGCCAGCTCTATTTGTCTATGGAGAAGTTCCCCTTCTTTGCAGGGCTATAACTTTTTAAATTCTATTGCTAAACTGCCATTATTATGGCCCATTCAATGTCCTATATGTATTGTTCAGGGTGTAGCAACGTTAAACTTTTTCATTCACATATTCATACTAAAATATGGTCTAAAGTATAAGTATGTTTTTATCGTTTTCTGCAGCTTTCTTCAGAACGTGATTTATAGCCCCAAATGCATTATATTGATGATCAAATACAGTTTGGTAGGAATCTGTGCGAGATAAAAAATGTCAACTGTTTCAAGTTTCAAGTTTCTTTAATAGTTGTCATACAGAAGTACAGAATACTTTTGTACAAAATGCTTCTTACTGTTGCGCTCCAGAGACTGTGCATGACAAGATAAGTATGAAATAAAAACATAGTAAAAATTAGAAGAAAAAAAAGAGGTCACAGTGTTCAGTTTAGACATATGTACAATGTTCGTAGACGTAGTTACCATACAATATACAATACTGTGCAGTGTACTAATATACAATACTATATAGTGCAAGGCATAAATGGACGAGGTGCAGTTTAGGTACAATTCACAGTAGGTGTACGAGTTGTAGTGCAAATCCTTTATCAATAAATATAAAGTGTAAGTGTGTTTGTGTGATCTAAAGTGTGGAGAGTGGGTGCTGCAGTGTGTTGTTTGTTTGAGTGAGTGTGTGTGTGCGTGTGGGTGTGTGTGCTGTGTGCATTTGATGGTTGTTGCATAGTGATTATTGTTCGTTTAGCGATTATTGTTCGTTTAGCAGCCTGATGGCCTGGGGATAGAAGCTCCTTCTGAGTCTTTCTGTGCTCGTCATAAGACTCCGGTATCGGTACTGCACGTACTTCTAGAAGTTTCTACGCATCATCTGATGTTGACCGGATGGGCGGGGGATCGTTTATAATTCCGTGGGCAGCGTTAGATGATTCATCCAGAGTGGGTCATATGTTCATCAGATCAGTTAGTATAGAAAACGTTCGAAAATAACGCTGAATCTTACCGTGGCTTCCTCGCGCCGCTGGCAGATGAGCGTGGAACGGATTTTTTTCTATTATGGGATGTAGAAATGCCCGATCCATTTCCAGGTTGTATAATAGTATATACGTCCAAATAACGTTGTTTATTGAGTTAGGGCGAGCAATCTATTATCCAGTGTTTCAAGATGGAGTCGCGGGAGCTATAGCGAGTGGCCGGACCACATATGGATGAGTACTACCGGTTCAAAGGTTAATATCAAGTTCAAGTTCAAGTTCAAGTTCTTTAATAGTTGTCATACAGAAGTACAGAATACTTTCATACAAAATGCTTCTTACTGTTACGCTCCAGAGACTGTGCTAGACAAGATAGTATCAAATAACATAATAACATAATATAGCATGAATTTAGAAGAAGAAAATGAGGTCACAGTGTTCGGTATAGACATATGTACAATGTTCTGAGTTACCATATAATATACAATACACAATACTATGCAGTGTACTAATGTACAGTACTATCTAGTGCAAAGCAGAAATGGGATGAGGTACAATTTTAGGTACAATTTACAGTAAGGTGTACGAGTTGTAGTGCAATCCTTCATCCATAAATATAAAGTGTGGGGAGTGGGTGCTACAGTGTGTTTGTTTAAAGTGGGTGTGTGCTATAAAGTGTGTGGAGTGGGTGCTACAGTGTGTTTGTTTAAAGTGAGTGTGTGCGTGTGGATGTGTGTGCTATGTGCGTTTGGTGGTTGTTGTTGTGTAGTGTTCATTCATTGTTCGTTTAGCAGCCTGATGGCCTGGGGATAGAAGCTACTTCTGAGTCTTTCTGTGCTCGCCTTGAGACTACTGTATCGCTTGCCTGACCGCAGCAGTTCGAAGAGGCAGTTGTTCGGGTGACTGGAGTCTTTAATGATTCTCTTAGCCTTGCCCTTGCAACGCTTGTAGTAAATGTTCTGGAGGGTGGGGAGCCCCCCTCCAATTGTGCGTTCGGCTGAACGTGTCACTCTTTGTAGTCTGCTTTGGTCTTTTGCAGTGCTATTCCCAAACCAGGAGGTGATGTTGCCGGTCAAGATGCTCTCTATTGTACATGAGTAGAAGTTCTTAAGGATCTTCTGGCTGACTTGGAACTTCCTTAGGCGCCTGAGGAAGTAGAGGCGTTGTCGTGCCTTCTTCACCACTGTTAATGTGTGTGGTCCATGTCAAGTCCTCGGATATGTAGGCTCCGAGGTACTTGAAGCTGTTGACTCTCTCAACCGGTGCCCCGTCGATGCTGAGGGGGCTGTAGTCCTTGACCCCCGACCTCCTGAAGTCCACAATCATCTCCTTTGTTTTGCTGACGTTCAGGGAGAGGCTGTTTTCCTGGCACCATCCCGCCAGGACCTTGACCTCTTCCAGGTAGGCCCTCTCGTCGTTGGCAGAGATCAGGCCCACCACCACTGTGTCGTCAGCAAATTTGACGATTGTATTGCTACTCCGCTGAGCCACACAGTCGTGTGTGTACAGGGAGTAGAGGAGGGGACTCAGAACACAGCCCTGGGGGGCCCCTATGTTGAGGGTGATGGATGAGGAGGTGCAGTTGCCTGCTCTCACCACCTGGGGTCTGCCAGTCAGGAAGTCCAAGACCCACTGGCAGAGGTCATAGCCCAAGCCCAGGTCCCTGAGCTTGGCTATGAGTATGGAGGGGACTATGGTATTGAATGCCGAGCTGTAGTCGATGAATAGCATTCTCACATAGTTCCCCTGCCTCTTGTCCAGGTGTGATGCTGCTGTGTGCAGCACATGGGATATGGCGTCCTCCGTGGACCTGTTGGGGCGGTATGCAAATTGCAGGGGGTCCATGTTGATGGGGAGGGAGGAGCAGATGTAGCCCTTTACTAGCTTCTCAAAGCACTTCATGGCTATGGTAGTCGTTGAGGCAAGCAGGCTTGGATTTTTTGGGTACAGGGATAATAGTGGACTTCTTCAGGCAGGTGGGGATGACAGCCTGTTCTAAGGACAGGTTAAATATGTCAGTGAATACTGGGGCCAGTTGGTCGGCACAGACTTTTAGGACGCGGCCGGGGATGCCGTCCGGACCTGCTGCCTTCCTGATATTCACTTTTTTAAAGGTCCGCCTCACCTCATGCTCTGTTACCCTGAACACTGCGCCTCCATCAGCAGCCGACCCCCCCCCCCCCCCCCCATTGCCGAGGCCTGTGAGCTGGTGTTGTTATTACCAGCATCAAACCTCGCATAGAAGGTATTGAGGTCGTTTGCTAAGGAGATGTCACTGTTCAGTTTGAGGGAGGCGCCTTTGTAGTCTGTCATCGTTTTGAGCCCCTGCCACATAGCTCTAGAGTCAGCTTGTTCAAACTGGAGTTCAATTTTATCCCTGTAGCGCCGTTTGGCCTCTGACACTGTCCTCCTTACGTTGTGTCGCGCCACCTTGTGGTCATTCATGTTGCCTGCCACTAGGCCGTCATTGTATGCTTTGGTGCGCTCTCTCAGAGCTTCACGGACGGATTTGTCTACCCAGGGTTTTTGATTTGGGTAAACTTTCATTTTGGTAGTGGGGATTGTTTCTTTCACCCTAGTACAGACATAGTCCAGCACTGTCTCCGTGTAGGCATTAATGTTATCTGTGTCGCGGAACACAATCCAGTCTGTGTGGTGAAACACTGACCGGATCGTCTCTTCTGACGTCAGATCCCATTTCTGCACCTCTCGCGAGACTACGGGAGTACTTTTAATTCTCTGTCTGTACTTTGGTGAAAGGAAAATGGATGCGTGATCTGACTTGCCAAAGCCACTATCAGAATGAGCCTTGTAGCCACCTTTAAATTGCGTGTAACAGTGATCTAGGATGTTACCGCCTCTGGTGTTGCAAGTCACATGCTGATAGAAGTCGGGCAATACCTTTCTCAGATTGGCGCTATTGAAATCTCCCAGTACTAAAATGGCGGCGTTAACGTTAGCCACTTGTATTCTATTTACCTCGTCGTGTAGTCTGGAGAGCGCAACCTTGTTGCTGGCTTGCGGTGGAATATACACTCCGACCAGGACGATCGCCGTTAACTCCCTCGGGAGGAAGAAAGGACGACACTTGATGGTTATATATTCCAGTTCTGGGGAGCAGTGGTTGGATAATTCCTTCACGTTCGTTGGATCACTCCAATTTTTGTTAAACATGAAGGCAATACCTCCTCCACGTTGTTTACCGGACTCTGATGATGTCCGATCCTTTCGATGGATAAAGAAGTGATCCGCTGGTTGAATTGCGTGATCTGGAACCTCCGGTGTGAGCCATGTTTCGGTGAAGCAAAGGACATTGCAGTCCCTAACGTCTCTTTGATATTGAATCCTTGCTCGGATGTCATCCAGTTTATTGTCTATTGATTGTACATTGGCTAGCAATATACTGGGAAGTGGTGTACGGTGGCGTCTGGATCTCAGCCTGTTTCGGATCCCAGCCCTCTTTCCTCGTCGTCTTTTCCTGGGCTCTGGGAACAAAGGGTCTGGTCCTAATCTCCGGAGAATTTCTTCAGGCCATTGATGTGGTTCGGAAAGCTGATCCAGCGAGTAATCCAGTTGGTAAGTTTCCCGTAATCCAATGTCTATGAGTGACTGACGGTCATATACATTAAATGCACCAACAGTTGGTACGCACAAAACTCTAAAAACTATAAATATTAACAAAAGTAAACACAGTCTCGACGGAGCGAACAGAGAGGCAGCCGGTCGGGGCGGCGCCATCATCACATATAATATCCGGTTGGCAATCTGCCGATCGGCCACCAGATGGCGCTCTTGAACCGCTAGAGAGTTGAGAGGAGATCACCAGTGTGTCTCAGGGCTCCGGAAAGGAAATATGATTTCGATGACAGATTTTTGAAATATTGACATCAAAGACGAGTTACGGCGTCTTCGGCAGAATGAGCATGGCTCGGAATGACGTCTTAACTCGTCCCCGGCGATCATAGTGTTAAAAAAAATTATATATTTTTTTGTGACCTGCAACAGGGCAGTTTTAAAACCAGAGACAGTGGACAGACTTCTCTTTCTTGCCTGCAAAGTAATGGCTTTGCTTGTCCAAATGACAATACTGACCAAATTGAGATTTATTTTTCTCTTGTCCCATTAGTTTGCTTTCTAATATAAAATACAATTATAGGGCGCCCCAGTGGCGAACCACATAGCGCGCTCAGCCGCGACACGGCCGGAGTCGAACCCGTCGTTATTTGCCGAATGTCTTCCCCCCACTCTTGTCTCCCATTCCTCCTCCGTCTCTCACTACTGGCCTGCCCAGTAGAAATAAAGCGATAAAACGCCAAAAAAAAATCTAAAAAAAAATATATATATATATATATATTAACACTTTGGGTGCCGGGAAACGTTTAAACACGTCATTCCCGGCCATGCTCAAGTTGCCGAAGACACTTTACAGCGTCTTTGATATCAATATTTCAAAAATCTGGGACCGGATTCATATTTCCCCTCCGCTGGCCTGAGATCCACCAGGAGGACCCACTGAGCTCTCTGGCGGTTCAGGAGCGCCATCTGGTGGCCGATCGGCGCAATCGCTTAACAGGAAGTGCCGTAGAGGTTGTGCTGGTCGCCCGTATTACTTCCGGGCACTCGCTATAGGTCCCGAGGCTCGATCTCGACACACTACATAGCGATCGATTGCCAATAACTCGATAAACAACATGATTTGGACGTATATACCATTATACAAGCTGGAAATGGACCGGGTAAATCTACATCCCATAATGATAAAATTTCTACTCTACGATGATCGCCCAACGGCGCGCGGAGACTGGGGTGAGTTTTAGCGTGTAAAATTACCGTCTTCGATACTAACTGCTATGATCAACATTTGACCCACATTAGATGATTGGTATAACGCTGCCCACGGAATTATAAACGCCCCCTAGCCCATCCGGTCAACATCAGATGATGTGTAGTAACTTCTAGAAGTACGTCTAGTTGGAATTTTTTATATCGCGCTGATTGCCATAAAACTGTATTGCATCATCAATATAATGCATTTGGGGCTATAGATTACGTTCTGGAGAAAGCTGCAGAAAGAGATGAAAACATACTTATACATTAGACCAGTGGTTCCCAAAGTCGGGGTCGCGACCCAAAGGTGGGCCGCGAGCAGCCACAGGTGGGCCGCGAGATGATTAAAAAAAAAAAATAAAAAAAAAATTGTCAGGCCACTGAACTTAGAAGCAGGCCAGGACAGTGTTTCTAGTTGTATTCTAAAATTCTATTCTATTGTATTCTAAAATGTGACTATATGGTTTTATATTAACTTAATAAATAAACAAAAACGAAAAATCTACTTATTTCAACGAACATTTCAAACTAAATAACAGATTATGCACATAAAACGCTGAAAACAACCGAAGCAACAATAGTATTTTAATGAGGCTATTATTATTATCATTATTATTTTGCAACAAGTTAGCCCTCTCATAAATAGCACATATAAATGAATAACTAACTTGAACTAACTTAATAGGATTGAAGTGATATTTGGCTTAAAAAATCGGTCGCCTGGCAAAAAAAAAGAAAAAAAAAAGCCAGACGATGTGCATTGGGCCGCGGCTCTCTGACGCCTTATTTTCTGGGCCCCGGCCTGAAAAGTTTGGGAACCCCTGCATTAGACCATACTTTACTATGAATATGTGAATGAAAAAGTTTAACGTTGCTACACAGTGAACAATACATATAGGACTTTGAATGGGCCCTAATAATGGCAATGTAGCAATAGAATTTAAAAAGTTATAGCCCTGCAAAGAAGGGGACTTTCTCTATAGACAAATAGAGCCGGCAACCTACGGTTGATAATGAATTTAACCCATGGCAGCCAAAGTGTTAATAAAAAAAAATAAATAAAAAAAAATGTAATCCTCTTTTTCTCCGCCCGGTTGTTGTGCGAATGTTCCTCCTACTGGTCGGTACAAGGGAACCCTGAAGTCCACCACATGCTTCCTCCGACATGTGGAGACAGCCAGTGGCTCTTTTTTCACCTGGCAGCGAGGACTCTCATTGGTGAAGCGTAACGAGTGGGAGGTCACCCTGCCTTCACCATTTCCTGCCTTTCACTGAGCAGGCGCCCAGACCTGACCTGTAGGCGTTGCTGTCCACAACGCCAGATTACCACCCACGACTTCCCTCCCCCTAACTCAGCCAAACGAGTTAGTATGACGACCGGCCCAAGCCGCAGGGCAATGCTGACTCCGGGAGTCGAGAGCGCAGCCTCTTGCATTGGTGACGAGCGCAATCTCCGCTACGCCACCCGACCGCTATAATTTAAAATACAATTTGAAACCGTCTGTACACAGTAGGCTATGTGTGCTAGCAGAGCTAGTCTCCAGTCGCGAGTCACGGTGCACATGTGCAGTGGTTTGTCCACCAAAAAAGCGCCAAAAGATAGAAAAGAAACTAGCAGAGCCAGAACTATTCAACTCCCCTGGAGCTACAGCCAGCAGAGAAGCCTGTTTACTTTCGCTTTCAAACCAGCTGCAGCCTGAGAACTGGAGTGTGAGGGGCTGCAACACTAAAGATGGCGGCAACGACAATTAAATAAAAAAAATTTAAAAAATTATATACTTACCGTAATCCCTCTAATAGTAACCGGGTCTCAAATACAAGCCGGGTCTCTATTAATGGCCGGGTGCGCTCTTGAGCTAAGCAATTATAAGCCGGCCTCCTAATACAAGCCGGGTTACTAATATACTGAGCTGCATACTGAGCTAGTTACTTGATTTCACTTTGAAAACGTTGAAATGACCAGTGACCACCTGTAATTGCACTGTTTACTATTTCATACAGTACTTGGTTTCAATAAATGAACCCAGTACATTTTACTGGGTTCAAACTGACACAAAATGTTGATTTATTCATTATGATGCGTTTGAAAATTTGAAATATAGGCCTCCCTCTTATACAGGCCTCCTCCTAATACAAGCCTGGTACCCGCTACAGTTGAAACAAATACAAGCCGGGGTTACTATTAGAGGAATTACGATATGATAACATTATCATATCGTTATTGTGATATCATTTTTGGCCATATCGCCGAGCCCTACTATGCGGTGACCAAGTATCCGTTCTCGAGGAAAGATCTAGTCCCGACTTTAAAATTATGATTGCGCAAAACCGGGTGGATTCTAAATAGAGAACTTTTTATTCCTAAATCTACACCAATAGATCTTTAGCCCAGAGTGAAAATTGTGTAGTCCGCCGAGGTGGGAACGAGATGAAATGATACAGCCTTCACCTTATGGCCTATACCGTTACACCCCTAGTCATACTGGTACCATTACACCCATAGATACTGGTACCATTACACCCCTAGATACTGGTATTGGCCATCAGGTCGATAACAACTCAAACAAGGCATATGTGCAGGAGAATTCCACAATACTAAAATCTGATAACAAGAACCGCATGAATCTCAGAAAAAATTTAAGCAAAGCAACTTGAATGTCTGCATTCTTGGCAACATGGGAAAAAAAAGTCTACACGGTTTAGTACAAGTAATAAGTAAGCGTAGGACTCAATCAGTACATAAACAGCGGTGACATCACTGACCTCTCCCTCTGATCCAGAGCTCAGCTTGCTGATGCAGTAGGCCTTCTTCCTGGTGTGGGTACTGTAGACACGCAGCACTCTGATGGTGGAGAGAGAAACACATTGTGATGAGGGTAGGGTAACCATTGTGATGCAGGTCAGGTAACATTGTGATGAGGGTCGGGTACCATTGTGATGAGGGTCGGGTAACATTGTGATGTTATCATTTGAATGTTTTCCATTCCGATGCCAAAACAGATACTCGGAAAAGATGCCAGTTCCTAATCTGTGCCAAAATCTATTCTTTATTCTTCTTCTTTTAAAATAAATACCATGTAAACACCAAATCACTGATTCAAACTTGATGAACCGGAGCTCTTGTAAATCCATAACTCTTGCTATGTCCCCTCTGACTTGGCGCTCTGAAAACCAACATCTCAGAACAATCATAACACCAACACCCTGCTGATAGTATCAGTACATGGATCCTCAAGAGTTCAGTAATCATTCCAGTGCCACACATGATCCGGTACGGGTCAGTACTCGTTCCAGTGCCACACATGATCCGGTACGGGTGAGTACGTGTTCCAGTGCCACACATGATCCGGTACGGGTCAGTACTCGTTCCAGTGCCACACATGATCCGGTACGGGTCAGTATCGACCACGTGGGAACCTAATTGTGATGTAATTGTGTAGGGTTGAGGAAAAATAGACAAAAAACGATTTAATTTGAATCGAATAGATTCGTCCTGAAGATTCTGGCCTCCTGAAACCAGCACCATCAAGCTTAATTTAATCGATAAGAGTGAAAACATATTGGAACCATGCGTACGGTAATCAATCAGCTGATACCAATCCAGTGAACATACTTGCAACATGGAGGGACGTGATATGAACATAAATATGAAGAGAAATATCATATGATGTATTTTGGGCATCTTTGTCAATGGGTTTCCTGTGTGCCAAACTAATTATAATAAAAAGTATAGCTGTATTAAAATGGTGGTGTTATTTATTTGTTTGTTTCACAACATTGGCCAATGGGAGCAGCACGACGATGACGGTGTCCGTTGTCTTTGTTCTCTTGCTCTTTGAGGTACACTGAATACATGCAGAAGGTGTGGATTTTTATTTATACCGGTATATATATATTAATATTATATATATATTTATTTTATTTAATACCTTAGTCCATGATATATACATACGTTAATCAAAAAAGT